>NC_028358.1:14522220-14527385 GCF_000741045.1 Vigna radiata var. radiata
TTAGCAAAAAGGACTAACTTGCACAGTTTTTGCAAAAAGTAGGACCTTATTGAACTTATTAAAAAAGGGAGGACCACTTTGAACAAACCCCCCAAAAAGAGGGACCAAAATAGGTATTAAACCTTTAATTAATTGAGCTTAATTATTCCTATTTTTATTTTTTAGGGAAATTTTGGAATCACACTGTGAGACTTTTGGAAGGGCACCAATTAAGTGAAGACTCTCCACAAAGACACTTTAGGATTAGTCAAATTTTAATTTTGTAGATTAGGCTTTTTAAACTATGTTTTTTATTTTGGGCTAATTTTGGTAGATTAGACAAAAGCCCAATTGTAAAAATGGCCCTAGGGTTTTACTGTAGGTGGACCCCAGCCACTTAAAAACATTTTCTGACCTAGGGATTAGCAAGCACCAGCCGTCACTTGCATGAGCTCTCTCTCGGAAATTTCATTGTTTTTGGTCTGGACATTGGCAGAAAATTTTTTAGCTTGGACAGAGAGATTTTCTTGGCTCACGGTTCTTAGACAATGTGAGAATATGCAGAATATTATTTTCATGTGGGAGCTTTGCTTGAAGAAAAAAAATGTGCTGAATGGTTTGGAGAAGCGATGCAACACGTTGTCCCGATAAGCAAGTGTGTCATGGCCGAGAGTAATTTTTTTTTATAAAAAAAGCAATTGCATTTTTTTTATTTCTTTTGGTAGATGCACTTGGTCACTAAGGTGTTTGATAAGTTTATATTTTTTTTTCTTTAGCTTTAAAATATTTATCATGCATTTTTAGTTGTGTTTCATTTTCTTAAATTAGTGTTGCAATTTAATAGTTTTAACTGTGTTTAGATATTTGTTTAGTCTAGTATTTGGTTTAGGATTTTCTCTCTCTTTTATGCTTTAATTCATGTTCGGATGTGTTTAATTTTTATTTTTAATTTTGTCAGTTACATTCACAACAAAACTTTTCACCAAAACCCCCTTTTCGTGTTAGACTCANTTCATGTTCGGATGTGTTTAATTTTTATTTTTAATTTTGTCAGTTACATTCACAACAAAACTTTTCACCAAAACCCCCTTTTCGTGTTAGACTCAAATCTTGAACCGCAAAATTGGTCTTTGGGAGACGACCTTGGGGTCATTCCCTAGCTATACTACATTCTTTATGCAATTAAATTTGATCGGGCGACGACACCCATCAAATTTTGGTGCCGTTGCCGGGGACCAACGGTTCAGTATTGAGTCTTTTGTCTGTGTTTGTGTGTCTTGTGACTGTGTTTTGACGTGTTGTGATAGTCTCTGTTGTGTCTTGTGTTGTTTTCTGTGTTTTGAGATTTTTGTGCTATTGTTTCATGATTACTGGGTGTTGTGATTTAGTGCATGACTCGAGGAAATTCTGGATTCATACCACCTTTTGATCCTGAAATTGATAGGACGTTTCATAGGTTAATTAGGCATTCTAGGAATTTTTCTTTAGAGTCTGTTTTCGAGTCTGTTCCATTAGATACTGTGCATCCCACTGCTGAGTATTCTGTGCATACTGCATCCACTGCATCTGTTGCATCTGCACTTGATTCTGATTCTGATTCTGNTATTTTTCATACTGAGAACAATATGGCACAACCTCCACCTCGTGAGAGGACTTTTAGGGAGATGGCTACACCTGATTTCGATATCGAAAGCTTGTGTATCCAATATCCTGATGAGGACGTTCCATTTGTTCTCAAGACTGGACTGATCCATTTGTTGCCCAAGTTTCATGGCCTTGCAGGTGAGAGTCCACATAAGCATTTGAAGGAATTCCACATTGTCTGTTCCACGATGAAACCTCATGATGTTCCTGAAGAGCACATCTTTTTGAAGGCATTCCCTCATTCATTGGAAGGTGTTGCTAAGGATTGGTTGTACCCTTTGGCGCCTAGATCCGTCACTAGCTGGGATGATCTGAAGAGGTTGTTCTTGGAGAAATTTTTCCCAGCATCCCGAACCACAGCTATCAGGAAAGACATCACTTGGATTAGGCAGCTTGGTGGAGAGAGCTTGTATGAGTATTGGGAGAGATTCAAGACACTTTGTGCAAGCTGTCCCCACCATCAGATACCTTAGCAACTCCTTATCCAGTATTTCTATGAGGATTTGAACAACATGGATAGGGGTATGCTAGATGCTGCCAGTGGTGGAGCTCTTGGAGACACCACACCTGCTGAGCCAGGCATTTGATTGAGAAGATGACTTCCAACTCCCAGCAGTTTAGTGCCAGGAATGATTCCATTGTGGTGAGGGGCGTACATGATGTTGTTGCCCAGTCTTTATCTGCTATTGAAAGCAAGTTGGAAGACAAGATTGAATATCTTGCAAAGTTAGTGACATAGTTGGCAACCAGCCAGAAACCTACAACTTCATCCACATCTGTTGCACGACTATGTGTTGTTTGTACTTCTAGTGGCCACTACACTGATGCTTGTCCTACCTTGCAGCCCTCAGCTGCCTCTGATGTGCCTCAGGCTTATGCTACTAACATCTACAACAACAGGCAGCCACAACAGTAAAATTATGACTTGTCCAGCAACAAGTACAATTGAGGGTGGAGGAATCACCCCAATCTTAGGTGGAACAATGCGCCGCAGCAGCAGCAGCAGGTGCCACCTTTCCAGAATGCCGGAGCACCCAACAGATATTTGCCTCCACCTATGCAACAACACCAGAGGCAACAACAACAACAGCAGCAGCAAGAGGCATCTGCCTAACCAGCTGCTCAACCTTCCACTTCTTCTGAGACTTCATTGGAAGAGTTAGTGAGATAGATGACTATGCAAAACCTGCAGTTTCAGAAAGATAACATGCAATTTCAGCAGGAGACTAGAGCTTCCATACAGAGTCTCACTAACCAGATGGGTCAGATGGCTACTCAGATAAACCAGGCGCAATCTCAGAATTCTGATAAGTTACCATCCCAGACTGTGCAAAATCCTAGGAATGTGAGTGCCATAACCCTCAGATCAGGGAAGCAGATTGTTGTGCCTTCAGAGCCCGCTTCTACACCTACACCCATGCCTGCCACTTGTCCTAGAGAGGACGACCATGACGGTCAACGCAGGGCATCTGAGGTGGGTGGATCTTCTTCTCCAGCCGGTGGTTCTTCTTCAGGTGGATCTTCTCCCTCTTCCACCACCACCGCTGTCGCACCTTCTCCTTTGGTTGACCGACCTATCCCTCTTCCATTCCCTTCACTGGCACTTCCTAGCAAAAAGACTGAAGAGCTGGATAGGGAAATTCTGGAGACCTTCAGGAAGGTAGAGGTGAACCTACCTCTACTCGATGCGATTAAGCAGATACCAAAATATGCCAAATTCTTGAAGGAGTTGTGCACTCACAAGAGGAAGATGAAGGGAAATGAAAGGATTAGCATGGGAAGGAATGTATCAGCGCTTATTGGTAAGTCGGTCCCGCATATCCCTAAGAAGTGCAAGGACCCAGGTATATTTTGCATTCCCTGCGTGATTGGAAATAGTAAATTTGAGAATGCCATGCTTGATTTAGGTGCATCTGTTAATGTCATGCCTTTGTCTATATATGCATCTTTGTCTCTTGGTCCGTTACAGCCTATGGGTGTGGTCATTCAGTTTGCCAATCGGAGTGTTACCCACCCAAAAGGTTACCTAGAGGATGTCTTGGTTAGCGTAGGTGAATTGATTTTCCCTGCTGATTTTTATGTTTTGGAGATGGAGGAGGGATTCTCTCTTGGATCCGCTCCCATTATCTTAGGCAGGCCATTTTTGAAAACTGCCCGAACCAAGATTGATGTGTATGTTGGCACTTTGTCTATGGAATTTGCTGATATTGTTGTTCATTTTAATATTCTTGATGCAATGAAATTTCCAGCTGAGGACCATTCTGTGTTTAGGATTGATGCATTGGCTGACATTCTGGATGAGTTTGTTGTTGATGAGTCTGAGTCTTTGCATGAGAAAGAGCATTCTTTTCTATCTTCTCTATATCCATGCATTGAATCTGAATTTGAATCAGGATGTGAAAATGATGTTGATATTGTTGTGGATTTTGATAAGGATTGTGATGCCCAGGATGTTGGTGATATTCTTGATTCTACTGCAGAGTCACATGTTAGTGATGATTTTTACATAGAAACTGTGAAAACAGAAGAAGTTTTAGACCTTGGATTACATTTTGATCTTTCACAGTTTTCTGAAAATTTTAAATGTAGTTGTGAAGTTGGTTCTTGCTCTATTTGTGTTGAAATCAATTCTGTGATACAACCAACTTCCCACTTTATGATTGTTGATACTAACTGTGAATCTGATCAAAATGTTGAAGAACAGGTAGATAGAAGCAAAACCTTTGTTGATGATTATGATGTTGATGACCATGATTTTCATTCTCCCTCTTTGCATGATGAGAACCACTTTTTGCTATCAGATCTGAATGTTTGTTCTCCATGCACTGAACATAAATCTGAGTCTGTGTTTGATATTGTTTCTACATTTGAAAGTGATTCATGTTCTGAGAATGTATCTGATGGTCAGCTTGTTACACCGAGACTGTGTGTTATACCTCTGCATGTTCTTTCTGTGGAACCATATTGCACTAACCATGTTGCAGGAGGTACATATGAATTTGTCCAACAAGCACCGACAATGGAGAACAAAGGTGCTTCCATACATGATAGTTTAAAGATCAATGGGCACCAACTGAACCCACTCATCAACAATCAATGCTTCTTGGATCCGACTGTGGAGGACATCTCCCTACTTGATCAAGTCTGGAGGATGAAGCGGTTCTTCTTTAAGACTTCCTTGTTGGATGCAGTAGTGGAGGAGACGTCTTTGGTCCATCCCACCTACCCTCCCCTTTGACTCAGGGAGCTTTTTTTTCTCCTTCCCTCCTCACTTTTATTGCGCTTTGTCTATATCTGTTGATTGTTCTGATTGTTGATCTGCTGATTGTGACACACTGAGGACATTGTGTCGTTTAAGTGTGGTCTATTAGGGGAGGTTGTTCTTTGTTTAGATTTCGTTTTCTAGTGAATTTTGTTGAGTCTTGTGTACAGTTTTGCATGCTTTTCGTGAATTATGGACTGTGATTAGGTTGCTAGTTTCCTTTCACTGCATTGATACTCTGACTTGTTGGATTCCTTAATTTTCTTTGCTTGGAAGATGA
>NC_028358.1:14531355-14546724 GCF_000741045.1 Vigna radiata var. radiata
GAATTAGAGGTTGTGGGTGTGTTCGAATGTGTTTACACTTGTTCCCCATTGCTCCTCTGTTCCTTATGGTTTGTAGCTTCTTATCCAGATGTATCCTCCCTTGTCCTTGGCCCCTTTACAACCATGAAAAGACCTTTTGATTTGAACATGCATATGTGTTTGAGTTTTGATATTAGAGGCTTGCCAAGTCTATTTGTGTTTGCTTTCTTGAGTGNATTNAGTGACATTGATTTACCTTAAACACTTGAGAGAAACACTAATTGTGTGCATCTGTGAGGCTTTGTTGCTTTTGATTCATCTCTTGAACTGATTGACTTTTTTCCATGTATTGAACTGTTTGGAGGATTTCTTTGAGTATCTGCTTTCATTGACTCTATGTGGAACTCTGCCTATGCCTTTCACTGTCCAGATTTTGTGAGAACTATGCAACTCTGTGTTTGTCCTTGTGAGTCTTTGTCTTCTGTCTGTTGAGTCCGTGTCACTTCCTGATGTCCTCGGTACTGTTCCCTGTTTTGCGTCTTGATTTTGCCCAGGAGTGCAAAAGACTAAGTGTGGTCTNCCGTGTCACTTCCTGATGTCCTCGGTACTGTTCCCTGTTTTGCGTCTTGATTTTGCCCAGGAGTGCAAAAGACTAAGTGTGGTCTATTTTGATGAGTCGATATTTTGATGCCGCCAGTGGTGGAGCACGAGGAGCTACGACTCCTACTGAAGCCAGACACTTGATTGAGAAGATGGCTTCCAACTCCTAGCAGTTTGGCACCAGGAGTGATACTATTGTGGTGAAGGGAGTACATGATATTGCTACCCAGTCTTCATCATCTGATGATAGGAAATTGGAAAGCAAGCTAGATTCTCTTGTGAGTTTGGTATCATAGATGGCTTCACATCAGAGACCAGCATCTCCATCTAAATCTATTGCACGACATTGTGGTATATGTCTCTCCAATGAGCACTATATTGATGACTGCCCTGCTTTGCAGCAACCTACTGGCTATGATGCATCTCCAGCCTATGCTGCAAACATACAAACCCACAGGCAGCCACAACAGCAAAATTATGACTTGTCCAGCAACAGGTATAACATAGGGGGGAGGAATCACCCAAATCTTAGATGGAACAATAATGCACAACAGCAACAACAACCACAACAGTAACCACCACTTTTCCAGAATGCTGTAGGTCCTAACAAACCATATGTGCCTCCACATGTTCAGAGATATCAAAGGCAACAACAGCAAGAGATTCCTGCCCAGCCAGCTCTCTAACCTCCCCATGTCTTCTTTTGAGATTACCTTGGAAGAGTTGGTGAAGCAGATGACTATTCAAAACATGCAATTTTAGCAGGAATCCAGAGCTCAGTTTCAGGAATCCAGAGCTCAGTTTCAGCACGAAACCAGAGCTTCTATTTAGAATCTTACTACTCAGATAGGTCAGATGGCAACACAATTTAACCAGGCACAGTCACAAAATTCTGACAAGTTGTCATCCCAGACTGTGCAAAATCTGAGGAATGTGAGTGCCATCACCCTTAGATCTGGAAAGCAGATTGTTGTGCCAACAGAGCCCACTCCCACTTCTACACCCACACCTGCTACTCTTCACAGAAAAGAGGACCAACCTGGTCCAAGCAGGACATTTGAGGTGGGTGGACCTTCTTCCTCTCCCGGTGGTTCTTCTTCTCCAGGTGGACCTTCTTCTTCTTCCACCACCACCACCAGTGTGCCTCCCCCATTGCCTGAGCGACCTATACCACTTCCCTTCCCACCAAGGGCAATTCCTAGCAAAAAGATGGAAGAGGTGGACAAGGAGATATTGGAGACCTTCAGGAAGGTAGAGGTGAACATACATCTACTTGATGCAATCAAACAGATTCCAAGGTATGCAAAATTCTTGAAGGACTTGTGCACACACAAGAGGAAGATGAAAGGTAATGAAAGGATCAGCATGGGTAGGAATGTTTCTGCACTCATTGGTAAGTCGGTCTCGCACATCCCTGAAAAGTGCAAGGACCCATGTACATTTTGCATTCCTTATGTGATTGGAAATAGTAAATTTGAAAATGCCATGCTTGATTTGGGTGCTTCTATTAATGTCATGCCTTTGTCTATCTATAAATCTTTGTCTCTTGGTCCTTTGCAACCTACGGGTGTAGTCATTCAGTTGGCTAACAGAAGTGTTACACACCCCACAGGTTGCATAGAGGATGTCTTGGTTAGGGTTGGTGAATTGATTTTTCCTGCTGACTTTTATGTTTTGGAGATGGAGGAGGGATTCTCTCATGGATCCGCTCCCATTATCTTAGGCATGCCATTCTTAAAAACAGTCCGAACCAAGATTGATGTGTATGCTGGAACTTTATCCATGGAAATTGCTGATATTGTTGTTCACTTTAATATTCTTGATGCAATGAAATTTCCAGCTGAGGACCACTCTGTTTTTACGATAGACATGTTGGATGACATTATTGATAAATATGTTATTGATGAGTTTCATTCTTTGCATGAGAAAGAGCATTATTTTCTATCTTCTCTACATTATTTTCATATCTTTGCATGAGATAGACATGTTGGATGACATTATTGAATCAGAATTTGAATCACGATTTGAAAATAATGTTGATATTGTTGTAGATTTTGATGAGGAGCGTGATGTCCAGGATGTAGATGATATTCTTGATATTGATGATGTTGTTGATATATCTGTTTGGACGTTGATTTGGATTCTGATGAGATGGGTGTTTTGCCTTTACCTGTACATTCTTTAGAGTCAGAATGCATTAACCACGTTGTAGAAAGTACACTTGAATCTGACTTGCCGGCAACCACTCTTGAGCTGAAACAGCTCCTAGATAACCTCAAGTACGTGTACTTGGAGGATGACAAGAAGAAACCGGTGATCATTTCTACCTCCCTTGATTCTGTTCAAGAGGAGAAGTTGCTTGGTGTGTTGAGGAAGCACAAGAAGGCCATTGGTTGGAGTTTGGCTGACATACCTGGTATTAGCCCATCCACGTGCATGCATAAAATTCTTTTGGAAGATGGGGCCAAGCCAGTGAGACAACCACAAAGAAGGCAAAACCCCGTGATCATGGACGTCATCAAGAAGGAGGTGACCAAGCTTTTGCAAGCTGGGATCATCTACCCTATTTCAGAATAGTCAGTGGGTGAGCCCCATCCATGTTGTGCCCAAGAAGACTGGCCTTACTGTGGTGAAGAATGAGAGGGATGAGCTTATCCCCACAAGAGTGCAAAACAGCCGGAGAGTCTGCATCGACTATAGGAGGCTGAACCAAGCAACCAGGAAAGATCATTTCCCCCTGTCATTCATTGATCAAATGCTGGAGCGCCTGGCAGGTAAATCTCATTATTGCTTCCTTGATGGTTTTTCTGGTTATTTCCAAATCAATATTGCTCCTGAGGACCAAGAGAAAACCACATTCACCTACCCCTTTGGCATATTTGTCTATAGGAGGATGCCCTTTGGCCTATGCAACGCCCCTGGTACCTTCCAGCGGAGCATGCTTAGTATGTTTAGCGACTTTCTTGAGAGTTGCATAGAGGTGTTTATGGATGATTTCACTATGTATGGATCCTCGTTTGATGCATGTTTAGATAGTCTGGATAAAGTGTTAAATAGATGCATAGAAACAAACCTTGTTCTCAATTTTGAGAAATGTCACTTCATGGTTGAACAAGGTTTGGTTCTAGGGCATATTATTTCTGAAAAGGGAATAGAGGTAGACCCTGCTAAGATATCTGTATTTCGCAGTTGCCTTACCCCTCTTGCGTGCGAGAGGTTCGATCTTTTCTTGGACATTCAGGTTTCTACAGGTGTTTTATCAAGGATTTCAGTAAAAAGGCGCTTCCCTTATCTAGACTGTTACAGAAGGATATTGACTTTGCTTTTGATGATAGATGCAAGCAGGCGTTTGATTGCCTGAAGGAAGCTATGACCACCACCCCGATCATTCGGGCACCAGATGGACGACCCCTTTTGAGCTCATGTGTGACGCATCAAATTATGCCTTGGGAGCTGTCCTGACACAGAAGATTGACAAGCTGCCTAGAGTGATCTACAACGCCTCACGCACTTTGGATGTTGCCCAAGAAAACTACACTAAGACTGAGAAAGAGTTGTTGGCAATTGTTTTTGCCCTTGATAAGTTTAGGTTGTATTTGCTTGGATCTCCTGTTATTGTGTATACTGACCATGCAGCTCTGAAGTTTCTGTTGAAAAAGGCCGAGTCAAAGCCAAGACTGATCAGGTGGATGCTACTACTCCAAGAGTTCGACTTGCAAATCAAAGACCGGAGTGAAGCACAAAATTTGGTTGCAGACCACCTCAACAGAATTGAGAGAGCTGAGAATGAAGTTGGTGTGTTGCCTATCCAGGATGACTTTCGTGATGAGAGTTTGTTGATGATTTCTTATTCTCACCCTACTCCTTGGTTTGCACACATTATTAATTATTTGGTTGCTTCTGTTTTTCCTCCCTTAGTATCACGTGCTCAGATTGCTAAAATTAAGAGTGATGCTAAGTATTATGTTTGGGATGACCCATATCTGTGGAAGTTGTGCAATGACCAGGTTACTAGGAGATGCATTCCGGACCATGAGAATGACTCGGTCCTGTAGTTTTGTCATGCCTCCTCACCTGGTGGTCATCTGGGGATTCAAAGAACAGCTCGCAGAGTGCTTGACTGCGGTTTCTACTGGCCTTCCATCTTCAAGGATGCAGAGAGGATTTGTAGCACTTGTGAGCCGTGTCAGAGAGCAGGCAAACCTATTTCACAAAGACAGGAGATGCCTCAATAGCCTATGCTGTTCTGTGAGGTGTTTGATGTCTGGGGTATAGACTTTATGGGTCCTTTTCCTGTTTCTTTTGGTTTCTCTTACATTCTCCTTGTTGTGGATTATGTTTCAAAATGGGTGGAAGCTAGAGCCACCAGGACTAATGATGCTCGGGTTGTTGTAGACTTTGTTAGATCTCACCTCTTTTGCAGGTTTGGAGTGCCTAGAGCAATTGTTAGTGATCAGGGAACCCATTTTTGCAATAGATCCATGCAAGCTTTGCTCAAGAAATATGGGGTGGTGCATAGAGTTTCTACACCATACCACCCTCAAACAAATGGGCAAGCTGAGATTTCAAACAAGGAGATTAAGAGAATTTTGGAGAAGATTGTCCAGCCCGACAGGAAAGATTGGAGTAATAGGTTGGACAATGCTCTTTGGGCCCACAAGACTGCCTACAAAGCACCCATAGGGATGTCTCCTTATCAGGTTGTCTTTGGAAAGGCATGTCATTTACCAGTCGAGATTGAGCATCGGGCATATTGGGCTGTGAAGACTTGCAACTTCTCCATGGACTTGGCTGGAAAGGAAAGAAAGTTGCAACTGAATGAATTGGATGAGATCCGCTTGGAGGCCTATGAGTAATCGAAGTTCTACAAGGAAAGGACCAAGAGGTTCCATGATAGCTCCATTGTTAGAAAGGACTTCGAGGTTGGCCAGCAGGTTTGTTGTATAACTCTAGGCTCGGCCTCATGGGTGGTAAGTTGAGATCAAAGTGGACTGGACCTTTTGTTGTGACTAATATTTATCCTTATGGTGCAGTAGAGATCCAAGGTCCATCTGCAGCTAAAAGGTTCAAGGTGAACGGGCACAGACTGA
Organism: Vigna radiata var. radiata; assembly: GCF_000741045.1. Lineage (NCBI taxonomy): Eukaryota > Viridiplantae > Streptophyta > Magnoliopsida > Fabales > Fabaceae > Vigna > Vigna radiata. Next base: position 14,537,025 of record NC_028358.1, read on the forward strand.
AGCCTTTCCTCAACAATCCTTCTTTGTTGGATGCAGTGGTGGAGGAGACGTCTTTGGTCGACCCCACCTACCCTCCCCTCTAACTTAGGGAGTTTCTTTTCTCCTTCCCTCCTCACTTTTATTCCACTTTGTCTATATCTGCTGTCTGTTCTGATCGTTGATCTGCTGATTGTGACACACTAAGGACATTGTGTTGTTTAAGTGTGGTCTATTAGGGGAGGTTGTTTCTCTATTTATGTTTAGGTTTTTATGTAGTTTGTTGTGTCTTGTGTATAGTTTTGCATGTTTTTCGTGAATTCTGGACTGTGATTAGGTTGTCAGTTTTCCTTCACTTCATTGATACTCTGATTTGTTGGATCCCTTGTTTTTCTTTGCCTGGAAGATGATCATGATGTTTGAGAGTTAAATTGATTGTGACCGTATTACCTGTGTGAGATTTGAGCCACTTTATGTTCTTTCTTGTGTGTGATATGTCTCTTGATTGCTTGCACATATGCCTTGACTTGACTCTTTTTGATGATTCTTGATTGATATGCATGTTTCAAAGTGATAAAGGCAGTTTTGTTGTTAAGCCTCTCTAGCCAAATGATCCTACCTTGTTGTGATCCCTTGATAACCCCTTTTGAGCCTATACTTTCCTTATTTCTTTGTTTTGAAGCTCATACACTAGCCGTAAGTGAAAAACCATGATTACCTTAACCTTAGGGAATTTTGGAGCTTTGGAATTGTTTTGGGAATAAGTGTGGTCTCCTGGGAGATTTGATGAGTTGGCTAGTTGGTTCCTCTTCTTGTTTCTGTTTGTGTAAATATGTTGTGTATCTTGTCTCTTAGAGTTGTGTCCTAAATAGAAAAAAAAAAGAGAGAAAAGAGACAAGATGAAAAAAAAAATTATAGGAAAATGAGAAGAATTAAAAAAAAAATTGTGAATAAAGGAGTCAAGAGGAGGATTGAATTAGAGGTTGTGGGGGTGATTTGACTGTGTTTACACTTGTTCCCTATTGCTCCTCTATTTCCTTCGATTTGTAGCTTCTCAACCATATTTATCCTCCCTTTTTCCTTGACCCCATTGCATCAATAGAAGACCTTTTGAATTGAACATGCATATATGTTTTGAGTGCTGATATTAAAGGCTTGCCAAGTCTATTTGTGTTTGCTTTCTTAAGTGCATCGAGTGACATTAATTTACCTTAGACACTTGAGAGAAACACTGATTGTGTGTATCTGTGAGGCTCTGTTGCTTTTAATTCAGCTCTTGAACTGATTGATTGTTTCCCATGTACTGAACTGTTTGGATGATTCTATCAGTATCTACTTTCATTGACTCTGTGTGGGATTCTTCCTATGCCTTTCATTGTCCAGATTTTGTGAGAACTGTGCAACTCTATTTATGTCCTTGTGAGTCATAGTTTTCTCTCTGTTGAGTCCGTGTCACTTCCTGATGTCCTCGGTACTGTTCCCTGTTTTGCGTCTTGATTTTGCCCAGGAGTGCAAAAGACTAAGTGTGGTCTATTTTGATGANTCNATATTTTATACCATTAACTTAGTTTTTCGCGCCGAATTGTGTTGATGATTTGCGCTTAATTCTTAGTTATTGTGTCATTTTCACTATTTGGGCTTAATTAGACCAATTATTCATATTTTAATTAATTTGAATTATTCGAGCTTAATTATTCCTATTTCTATTTTCAGGGCAATTTTGGAATTATACTTTGGGACTTTTGGAAGGGCACCAAAAAATTGAAGAATTTCCACAAGGCAAATTAGAATTAATCTAGCTTTGCTTAGTAGTTTAGAATTTGTAAATGAATTTTTGTAATATGGGCCAATTTTGCTAGGATAGTCTAAGCCCAATAGAAAAAAAAACATGACATGGCACTAGGGTTTTAGGGTGGACCTTACCCTAAATTTTAGTGACACTTACACGGTCCTAGTTTTTGGTGGCAGCCGTCACACGTTGCTCTTTTCTTCTTGGCTCTGAACATCATTTTTTTTTATGGGCAGAGGAATGTATGAACGCTTTTGGGGGATTGTTAAATGAGGAGATGACACTTTATTTTTCAATGGGTTGAAACGGTGATTGAGCATGAGTTGCCTTGCTGTTATCTGGGTTCTTTAATTTATATTCCTTTGTTACAATGTTTTTGCCGAAAGAAAATTTGCTTGCTGCCTATCTTCATTAGTTTTTTTTTATTAGCCTTGGACAACGAGTAAGTGTTGCATTTACTGGCTGAAGGGTCTCATCCAGTCGTCATTTCCAGCAGCCCACGTGGTCTCTCTTTATTCTCCTTCCTTTGATGAAAGCTACCGTGATGATTAAGTGAAAAGTGAAGTATGTTGTTCATTGAAAGCAAATTTTTTATTTTGCTTGCAGTTTTTAATTGGAGGAAAGGGTTTGAATGCTGGCTGGATGGTACAACATCTAGTTTGTAGCCTTTTCATTTTGATTTTAATAGTGTGAAGACAAGGAAGTGATTGGACATTGGAAACAAGTAGAATTGATGGGTGTAGTTGGAAGCGTCATTTTTCAAGTAAAGAAAGTGCATGATTTGGTCACGGCTTGCTGCAGCTACTACCACTTGGAATTGATTTGAAGTTTTTTTTTTCTTTTTAATGCTTTGAAGTTGGCGCTGACTTTAATTGGAGAAAGAAGCCTGACTTGCCCTCATTTGTTTTGGAGTTGGTGTCACGTCTAGGAAGAAGAGAAATCAATTTTCTTTTAGAATAGAGAAAGCGCTGATTCATTGCAAGCTTATTTTATAATTCAAGAAGTGTAGTACGGTGCCTGTACTGATGCATTTTTCAATTGGAATTTAGAAGATCATAGCTTACGGTCACAACCACCAACTCTATGCATTTGCTTTGAAATGAATCAATTTATTTTGGCTTTGGAAAGGAGGTGCAACGTGAATTTACGGCAGCTGTCACGACTAAAACTTTACTTCGGTGCACCCATAGCTTAGGAGATGGTTTGGTGCAGCACGGTAACAAGGTAAATAGCAATGTGAAAAAGGTTTATTTAATTTGCATTTTTTTCTTTGGAGAAAGACCACTTGGTCACGTGATTGGTGAAAAAAAAAATATATGTTGTTTATTTCTTTAGCTTTAAATTAGTTTGAACTATAAGTATAGTTGATTTCAATTTCTTTAAGATTAATTTTGCATTTAAATAAATTTAACTTTGTTAGATAGTTGCAAGAGTATTTGATTCTGTTTTACCTTTCTGTTTCATTTTTTTGTTTGCATTCGTGTTTTAATTTAGTCGATTTGCATTCACAAACCTTTCCAAACCCCCTCCCACTTTGTGTTTGACTTGATTCTTGAACCGCAAAATTGGTCCTTGAGAGACGACCTAGGAGTCACTTTCTAGCACTATACTGCATTTTACTGCACATCAAATTTGTATGGGGTGCGACACCCATCAAAGAGCTCTAAGTAATCTGACAGTGGTATTCTTAGCAACAAGAGATGATGGAATCCTGCCTGATGTAGTCCTCTTTTTCATATTTTTTACATTTTATTATACGTGTAGCTTAACTTGTAAGGAGCACGGGTTATTATAAATACATAGCTCTTCTCTTGTATTTTCACTTTTGAGAATAATGAGAATAGAATTTTCTAATTCAAAAACTATTCTCTCTTGAAAGTCATAGGCTAGAGAGTCCAAAGACTCCCTCTAGCCACCTTCCAAGCACACACCCTCATTCTTCATTCTCCATTTTACCAATATACTTTTCTCTCACCTCCAGGACGTTGTTGACTCTCTGACAAGTGTACCAGATCGTTTCAAGTAATATAATTGGTAAAACCCAATATCTTTCTTCCCAGGAGACTCGAACGGCCTTATCGTTCGTGCGAATTGAAATCGTAAGACTTGTAAAGAAAATATAATTGTTGCGGATGCAAAAACACAAAATAAACATGCAATGCATTTGATTCAGTTGACGAGAAAAAGACTATGGATGAATGGAGTTGTTGGGGGTTTACAATTTCATCTTATCCGCTCTCTCTTATCTACTCCTCTTGTTTAAATTGCTTTGTTATCTAATCGTTATGCAAACTTTCTTGGCCTACCCTTAACCCGATCCCTCGGTGAAAAAGAGCCTATTACTAATTACTGGCTTGCTATCCCTAGCCTCACCTAGCAATTAATAACGCATTACTGAACAGAAGCAAAAACAATTGATCGTCCTACCCCCCTATCCCTAGGTGGTATTACTTAGTCAAGGAATTTCTCACCAGTTCATGACAGTTTTGTACGTCCCCGTATCAATAAAGACAAATAACAGTTATCGAATGAGTTAAACGATAAAAGCTTTAAGCGTAGATGAGAACCCAACAATTGNTAATCAAAGCATACGACAAGCATATAAATAAACAAGAGTTTAAATAAAAGAGAGTTCCAAAAGATTACATTGTTTCCCCCAACAATAATAGGGTTTAGTTCACCATTATCATGGTGAAACTAGATGAAAAATAATGGAAGAATGGAAAGACAAATCCTAGATAGGATAAAAAGGAGCCAAAGCATCCAAGATATCTTCTCCAAGGAGTGAAAATTAGGTCTGGTCGTCCTCTTCTGTCGAAAGAATGAGAATGAAATCGGAATAGGGCTATTTATAGCTGAGGAGCGTCACAGAAAACAGGCCCAAGCCCAGCAGACAACTGCCCGGCGTCACACTTATGTCGCCCGGTGGTTTGCCCATAATCGCGCCACCGCCCGGTGCTAGGGGTCCACCGCCTGGGGGTTTGCCTTCTCCTCGCATTTGACTGCCCAACGGTGAATTTTACCGCTGGGCGGTTCCTAGACTCTTCTTTTCTTCATTTTTCTTCCTCTGTGATGGGTGTCGCGGCCAATACAAATTTGATTGCATATGAGAAATGCACTATAGCTAGGAAGTGACTCCTAGGTCGTCTCTCAAGGACCAAATGTGGTTCGAGTCTTAGGTCTAACACGAAGTGGGAGGGGGGGAGTTGTGAAAGGTTTTTTTGTTAATGCAATGACGAAATTAAAAATAAAACTGGAAATTAAATACAACCAAACATAATTGAAAACCTTGGAATAAATGGACAAAACATGAAGATCGAACGGTCCTACAGATGACCGAACGATTCTACATTGAGACCAAACTATCTCTAAACCAAGTGAGGAAAATGGAAATCCAAGAAGGTAAAGAAACCAAACAAAATAGACAATATGGTGAATGGAAAAAGAAAATTGAACACTGCAATAGATAAATATCCAAACACAATTAAAGCCATTAAAATGCAACACTAAATTAAGTGGATGAAAAACAACTGAACCTACTAATTAAACTAAGTGAAATCAAGAGAATTTAGCAAGCCTAATTAACTTCTAGTAAATTATGTGAACCAAGGTGCAATTAACAAATAAATTAAAAGTTCAATTGGCCAAAGAAAAGCACATAGCCGTGAGTCACCATGCACCCAAGTCAAACTCCAAGTTCACCTTCTATAAGCCACCAAATGTGTTGACTTCTTCTCCCATGTGCACCATTTTTCAAGGAAATTAACATGTGCCTTCCAAGCTCTCCAAGACCGTCCCTTCTCTCCTTCCATGCAGCAAAAATTCTCATTCAATAGAAAAGCACAAATTTACGTGAGCTAGAAAGAAGTGGCTACAAAAAGTGCTTCAAACCAATGGGTAAATGGAAAATACTTTGGGTGGTCCAACCAAGATGCCATGTAGGCAAGGTCAAAGGAAATAAAACACCTAAACACTCCCTTCCTAATGGTGATTCTCGGTAGCAATGCAAGGAAAAGACAAAACCAAAAGTGGCAACATTCCTTTAGTGAAAATGTGCTTCATATTTTGCTTGTCCAAAAGAGGTAAAAACTTAAATGCTCCCTTTTCTCTCACTTCCAACCTCAATTTCGGTTTTCTTTCTTCTCAACCACCATCCAAAGCTTTCATCTACTCTTCAATACCGAGAATGACTTCAAGAAACCAAAGTTCAAGTTGCAAATGAACACAAGAACAATAAACCCAAACTTCTACTCATCAACCCAACTTCAACACTACCATTTCTTCAAGTTTCTTTGCAAAAACGAAAATGATAACCAAGCAATCAATCCCAGCTCTGTCCAGCCACAATAACAACCCCAAGATCTGTTCCCATCCTTGTTTCAAACATCAAAAACGAAATGCAAGAAGAAAGAGTCCAAACCACAACACCCACACATCAACTTAAACTCTCTTCGACCCAAAACTCACATAGAACTCCATTTTTATCATCCAACCAAATAAAATGCAAAGAAAAACGTGAGCAACTACAGAAATGGAAGAGGAAAACGAAATATAAAGTTACTCAAACCCAACTTCCACCATGGAAATGCAAAGACAAGCTCCAAAGCTCAAGCTTCAAGCATCAAGAACAAGCAAATGGAAGTAGAAATGAATGATTTTTCACCATCAATGAGCTAAGACAACCAAGAGTAAGTTAAGAGACAAAGAAAATCTGCATCTTGTTCATTGAAATGGCTCAAAACCGAAGCATCTTGTTCATACATGAAACCCTAGGAGAGAAAAGTTCAAAACATGAGTATGAAGTGTGGCTATGAGAGCCCAAGAGTGTGTCCTCGTCATTCTCTCCTCTAAAGACCGTCCAAGACTCTAAAATTTGTGGGGGACCACCTTCTAATGAAACCCTAGCCAAAAGCCACATGTCCTACACATGGGATTTTTACAAAATTGCCCCTAAAAGGGTCCAAAACACCTNATTCTAATTAAGGACTTCTAGAAAACGTAATTACAACTTTAATTAGAATCTAAATGACTAAATGTTGAGCCTTTGAATGTGTCATGCCATATCCTAATGCTCCATAAGATGTTTCCACAACTTCCCTGCAACCAGAAATGCACTTAATCAGCTCAGAAAATCCAAATTAGCACAATTACGAATTTCNGACCAAATTAAGTAGAATTCGGAAAACGGGGAAATAACAGACAATTAAACACAATTCCCTAGTTTATTTAAGTGCAATAAACTAAATATAGTTCAAGAAATAACGACTCATCACTCTGTCTTGAGTCTAAGACCTTCACCTTCAACTCCATTCTTCACTTTCATAAAAAATGCTACAAAACGATGCAAAACAAGCATAATATCGCTAAAAACAACTTTGACTCTCTACTAACTCATAGACATGGAGAAACTATATAAACAATGGAAGAGAATAAGACAAAGAAAGCCTAAGAATTGGGAAAATAGTGTATTGTTGCGCTCTTCTCGGCCAGAGATACAAAACCTAGAGCCCCAGGGTCCTTGAAATAGAGTCAGAAACGAGCAAAAATAGGGTCCGGTCCAATAGAGTCGAAACAGAGCAGAAATTGGGCGTGATCCATGAAACCCTACGCTAAGGCGCCCTACACAGGGCGCCTGGGTGCGCTACTACAAAATTGCATATAGATAGCGCTAAATAGATAGTGTTTTTTTAAATAAGCGCTATCTATAAGTGTGCAGAACAATAGATAGCGCTTTTTAAAACAAACGCTATCTATAACTATGAAAATAGATAGCGCTTTTTGAAATAAACGCTATCTATAGATATTTAATATTATTTTTTTTAATTAATAATTTAAAATAAACCTATAGATAGCTATTTTTTCAAAAAGCGATATCTATCTAAACATAATAGCTAATCTATTATTTTAAGATAAGCGTTATCTTTGGTCCTTAAAAAAATTTTACCTCGCGCGCTACTCTAATTGTACGTGTACGTTTTTGTTGTTCCCTCCTTCCACTCTCATTCACAGTCTCGTTTTCTGATCAGTGTTGTGCTCGCAGTCTCATTTTCTTTGGTGCATGTGGCATTGCCTTAGGGCTCGTTCGTTTCAGGGCTTTGCTCGATCCTTCGTCGCACTCCCGTTTTGATCGATGCGTGTGGCCTTTGCTCGTACGTTTCTCTGCCATTTTCTTCCGTCTGTGTGGCATTGCCTTAAGGCTCCTTCTTTTCAGGCTACCGTTTTTAGGTATCACGTTCCCTCTCCCTTCTTCTCTTCTTTGTTTTATTCTCCTTTGCCCTATTTTCATGAAAACGCGTTCTTATGATCACGCCATTGGTGTACTGGGTGTAGGATACTTGTTCGTGCACTGGGTTTAGGAAGCTGTTCTTACTCGCTTTGTTGCTAGGGCAAACCGTTAGGGAGAACGCCACTCCTCTGGTAAGTTGAATTAGAATTCTGGATGATTGTATTTAAAGTTTAGGTCTGATCAGAAATTAAAATTTGGGGATATTAACATGTACCTATAAAATTAGGAAAAACCTTTTTTTAATTTGGGTAATGAAAGATATTAGACAAACTGCTTTTAATTGTTTGACTATATACGCTTGGATGTTTTGGAATGTCATACACATGCTGTTTTGGGACTTAAGATTACTCTAAAATGAATCACTCTATTATAAATAGGTCTAATTTTACTACAGTAATAATGGTGAATGGAAAGGTTATGAACCTATTCCTTTTCCATGTATCAAATCTATGTATATGCAAGCTATTAGGTATTTATCTCTTTTGTTCTGGGTCAAGCTGTATCAGAGGTAAAATAAGGTGTCTGACGGCTAGGGGAGTTGAAGGTATAATATATTAGTAATATGAATTGAAATCGAATCATTTATTTTATATTCATAACTTCTTTAGGTTAGGCTATCAAGTTATCTATATGTTTGAATATGGAATGTTTGAACTGGTATATGCACTTGTTCACTTTCTGGTAAGAGTTTCCATGGGCTAGGAAATTTGTAAAATAAGTAAAGGATAATTTTTTTGTGTCATATGTGTTGCATTATACGCGATGGTGGTAAAGGACACTGTCCGATATTCTTTGTTATGGTAGTGGGTATCATTAATTATGCAATAAGGTGGTTTGACTTGATTGTATGGATATGGCTGTTATTGTATAATGTTATTGATGGAAGCATCCTTGGAATTCAATCACGAACAGCCTCCAAGTCCAGAGATGGCAGCGGGATGAAGGTGCAACAAGAAGCACGGAAGGTGTTTGATGAAGGCTTCAATGAAGGTGTGTGGAAGAAGCAAGGATTCTCAAGCTCCGAAAGCCTTCCAAGAGGGAAGGAAGCTAGAGGAGAGGGTGCAGAAGAGGCACAAGTGTTTGAACTCTGAAAAATGATTCTGGAGAAATCTCAACAGCATTTCATTAAGTTTCAAAGTTGCCTTTACAAATGATGGAAGCTCTCTATTTATAGAAGAATGAGAGCTTCTAATCTTGCTGTGCAAGCTATCCTATATGAGCACATGGTGTAAAACAATGAAAAGAAGCTTGGATAGCAAGCTACAAAGGTTGACTCGGCAAAAAAAGTGAAGAAGATGAAACTGTCGTTGCCAACAGTGTTATTTGTATTTTGTTGACTTCCTTTGGGCTTTAGCTTACGTGGCAGCCTCCATTAATTGCATAAACATGGTTCCTTCTCTTTATTAAAGGCCTACAAAACAATGTAAAGTTTATTTAGCAAAGAGAATGAGGTGTTTAGTTATTAATACTCCATAAAAGTAAAGTAGTGAGTACTCCCTCTTCCTCTTGGATTCTCTTGGACATGGCTCTTGTTAAAGGTCCTATGTTGATCTTGGATGGTCCTCTAGGTCACAAATGTTAAAAGTAGGACTGACGCCATAACTTTCAGGAAGGTCTAACTGATATGCATTATCATTGATCTTTTTGAT
>NC_028358.1:14547344-14549648 GCF_000741045.1 Vigna radiata var. radiata
TGGACATCTATCCTCATGTGTGGCCAATAAAATTTGCTTTTCAAAGTATGAAGAGTTTTATCAACTCCATGATGGCCCATGAGTCCTCCTCCATGACTTTCCTTNNTAAGAAGCTTTCGAATGGATCCTTGGGGTATACATAGTTTTCCTTTATTAAAAAGATACCCCTCAAAAATGTAGAATCCGTTGAATGGCTTCTTAAGACAAGATGCATAAGTGGATGCAAAGGTAGAGTCAGTGTCATAAAGTTGTTTGATGTCATCAAAACCTAGTATTTGTTAACCTAGAGTAACTAGTAATGCATGTCTTCTAGATAAAGCATCCGCAACAACATTAGTACTCCCCTTTTTATGTTTGATGACATATTGAAACTACTCAAGATACTCGATCCATTTTGCATGTCGCTTGTTCAACTTTCCTTGCCCTTTAATATACTTGAGAGATTCATGGTCAGTGTTGATGATAAACTCTTTAGTCACCAAGTAATGCTCCCAAGTTTTCAATGCTCGAATAAGGTCATAAAGTTCTTTGTCATAGGTAGGATAGTTCAATGTAGGTCCTTTAAGTTTTTCACTGAAATAAGCTATAGGATGACCTTCTTGTATAAGTACAACTCCTATTCCTACCCCAGAAGCATCACATTCTACTTGAAAAGCTTTGGAAAAATCAGGTAAATGTAGAATGGGTTCATGTGTTAACTTGTGCTTCAAGGTCTCAAAGGCTAGACTTTGTTTTTCATCCCATTTGAATGGCACCTCCTTCTTTAAAAGTTCATTGAGGGGAGCAGCAATGGTTGAGAAATTTCCTACAAAACGCCTATAGAAACCTGCTAGACCCAGAAGACTTCTTACCTCTCCCACTGTTTTTTAGGACAGGCCACTCTTGGATAGCTTTGATTTTTCTAGGATCAACATGTACACCTTCTTTCCCCTCTTTGAAGCCTAGAAAAATAACACTCTCTTGACAAAAGGTACATTTGTCGAAGTTGGCAAATAAGTGGTGTTGTCTAAGCAAAATCAAGACTTTCCTAACATGGTGAANATGTTCTTTAAGACCTTTGCTATAGATTAGAATATCATCAAAATAGACTACAACAAAGCTGCCTATGTATTCCTGAAGGACATGATTCATTAAGCGCATGAAGGTACTAGGAGCATCTGTTAAGCCAAAAGGCATGACTAACCATTCATAGACGCCAAATTTGGTCTTAAAAGCGGTTTTCCATTCATCTCCTTCTTTAATTCTGATTTGATGATATCCACTTTTAAGATCAATCTTGGTGAACATGTTTGCTCCATGTAATTCATCTAACATATCGTCCAATCTAGGAATAGGGTGCTTATACTTGACTGTAATGTTGTTAATAGCCCTGCAATCTGTACACATTCGCCAAGAACCATCTTTCTTAGGGACTAACAATACTGGCACCGCACAAGGACTGAGGCTCTTTTGTATTCACCCTTTTCACAATAAATCATTAACTTGCTTCTCTATCTCTTTGGTTTCTATGGGGTTAGTCCTATAAGCTGGCCTATTGGAAAGGCTGACACCAGGAATCAAATCAATTTGATGTTCAATTCCTCTAAGAGGTGGTAATCCACTTGGAACCTCTTTAGGAAATAAATCATCAAATTCTTGCAAAAGCTTTTGTAACCCCTTTGGATGAGAATCAAGTGGATGATTTATGGAAAGAAGTGCCTCCTTACAATAGAGAAGAAAGTAAGGTTGTCCAAGGAAAAGATTTCTAGAAAAGTGTGGTGGGAAAACTTCATTGGTTGAGGCACATTCGACCAAACTCAACTTTTTCTCTTTGGAAACTTTGGTAGAGTGGAGCTTTTTCTCACCATCCAACTTCTTCTTAAGTATTATTTGATCCTCTCGCACTTGTGATGGTGTAAGAGGGCTCAAGATAATCTTTTTGCCTTTATGTTGAATGGTTATCTTGTTGGTGACTCCATCATGTAAAGCTTGTTTGTCAAATTNCCAAGGCCGTCCAAGTAANATGTGACCCGCTTCCATTGGAACAATATCACAAATGATTTGATCTTCATACTTGCCTATGGAAATGGGAACACTTACTTGTTCCTTAACAACTATTCCTTCATCCTCTTTTATCCATTGAAGTTTGTAAGGGCTAGGATGAGGAGTAGGAGTTCAGCCTAGCTTTTCAACCATTCTAGAGCTACAACAATTACAACAAGAACCACTATCCACAATCATAGAACAGGTTTTATCAAAAACTTTGCAGTGAGTGTGGAATAGGTTTTCTCGTTGAGTCTGTTCTAACTCAACATGCTTTGCCTC
>NC_028358.1:14552888-14555260 GCF_000741045.1 Vigna radiata var. radiata
AATTTATCATGCTCATGGTGTATATGACGCTTTTTGGACGGGAAATAATCTCTATGACCGACTCTAAATCCCATTCCCCTAACATGACCTGGATACTCTGGGAGACATAAAGCTTGACTCAAAATGTCGGAGTGATCATTACTCATCTCTTCTAAATTCGTTTGTGACAATTGAACCTAAACAAGAACCAAATATATCACATTTATTCTCATTTCACACAAACAAATTTAATATGAAAACATATTACTTACACATTTGTCCCAAACTTGCTGAGTTTCTTTGTTTTCAATTACACCGCTGTTATTCACACGACCATGCTTCCATAATTCTTGACGGGGAATGTTATTAACATTTGATCCCAATTCCTTTATCTAATTATTGTGAAAAAAATCAAATTAGTTAAAAGAATTCAATAACTATAAATAATCTACATCATATAATTGATGGAACACAAGTTATAATTAAAAAAAAAAGAAAAAGAAAACATAATGGTATAGTTTGAATCTCTTATATTTCATTTGTTTATTTTGTTCAGTTATTCTTTTGGGATATATCTATACATATTTATGGTGCAGCCATTATGGTTTTAATTTTTATGCATTGTTTAATATAATTTTCTTAATCTTTGAATGGGTCGTGTGGTTTGTGTCTCATAGTTGCCATGTTTCTTTAAGTTCTTTATTGTGTATTATAACCTAGTACTGTTGAAAGAAAAATAAGCGCAGCTGGTATGAAGGCTAATGGTGAGTTTAGGGATTAAAAGTGTTTTCCCTTTAACGCATGAAGCTTTAGGAGAATAAATCTTGAAATATATTTTGTGGTTTAACAATAATATTAGTATAATGATTATTTTAAGGAAATATGATAAATTTTTGGGGAATTTTATGGTTAATATTAGATTAGGTACAGGGCTTAATTAATCACAATTTTATGCCATATATGTATTGTTATTTTAGCATCAGGGTATTGAAATGGGTAGCTTTAAAAATGCATGCTAGAAAACTTACGCTTATAATCTATATATATATATATATATATATATATATATATATATATATATATATATATATATATAAGGTGCATAGGTTCATAAATATTTGAAATAAATTCTTAAACGGTCCAGCGTGATTAGTGTTGGCAAGGGAAAAAGTTTTGTGATATTAAAGTGTATTGGATTTTCTTTATTGGGAAATAGGTGAATGCATGGAAATTTATAGTAAATGATTTGTGACTCTACATGAGGGTGACCAGTTACGTATTTGGGTTTCAAAGGGTAAGTTATTCTTAACCTTAAAAATTAGTTAGTAATAGCTCAGAGGAGAAATAGGGTGTCACGGGTTTATTAGTATTTTTAGGTATATTATTTATGTTTATATTTGATAAATGGCAATGCAAGGAAAAAAAATTGTGACCTAGTGTCGGCAATGTTTTATGAAGTGTTTATTGAAGTCTATATTCTAGTGACATTTATCTACATTTATCTACATTCAAAAAAGCTATACAAAACAAAGGTATCAAATATCTGAGTGGTTCTATTCTAGCTTTGTTATAGATAGATTCGTTTGGAATAGAGAAGAATATAAAATATAGTCTAAGAATTAGCAATTCGGTCACCAGACCAAATCCCCATTCACCCATTTTATGATTAAAGAAGATTCGGGAGAGGAGCACCGCAACAAATATTAACAACAATAACAAATCATCATTCTTCAATAACAAATAAAGAAGCAAAGCTGTGATAGGATGAGTAAAAGCCCGACTAGGAAGCAGCCGGGATCCGGCATGTGTAACATATAGTAAAGACTAATGTTATTACAAACCACACAAAAAATAGAAAGGAATCTTTCTTCAAAACTTTTTGCGATAAACATATAATATATGGTTGAAGAACCCCCCACCAGTATGAGAAGCGATGGCATATCGTGAGGATACCATAGTACATGTAACAAACAAGAAACGCAATGGCAAATAAATATCATTAAAGAATCACTAGCACTAGCCACCCCACTCAAATACATAATCTGAAATGATAAACAGACTTACCATATCTTGTTCTATGCGGGCATACCCCTTACGAGAGCCCCTATAAGGGTACTTAGAGCCTGATGCTCTTTNCTTATTTTGTATGCTTTTTTCCTAAAAAGAAATATAGTAAACAAACCATATGCTGAAGAATTAAGAGATAAATATATTATATATAGATAGCATGCATTACCTTGAAAGTTTTGTCCATACGTTTTGCAATAAACTTTCTCCAAATGTCCTCACTAATAATGGAAGCATAATCCGCAGGAGGTTGATTAGGAGGATTCTCTAAATAATCTCCATTGTCATCCTTTAGATATTTATGGGCCAAGGAAGTCCTAAAACTC
>NC_028358.1:14556980-14586453 GCF_000741045.1 Vigna radiata var. radiata
GACGAATACCCCTCTGGAACTTTAACTCCTTGTAGAAACTTACAAAACACAATTTTTTCCTTCCTAGATAGACTATGAGCTGCTGGAGGTAGATATTGACGTTTACCTTTCTTTATTGGTGCCAATTCTCTTCGCATTCCCATTTGAACTAAGTCCAACCTTGCTTTGATGCCATCCTTAGACTTTCCAGGAACATTCAACAACGTACCTATGACACTATCAAATACATTTTTTTCGATATGCATCACATCANGAAAATGTCTAACATACAAGGACTTCCAATATGGCAACTCAAAAAATATTGACTTTTTCTTCCACCCACTTGTAACTACATNTCTTGCAAAAGGCTTACCAAATTTGTTGTTTATATCTTTTACTTTTTCAAAAACTTTATCACCATACAACAATTCTGGAGCTCTACGTTCTTCTGTCGTCCCATTAAATGCTTTTCTCCATCCTCAATAACGGTGCTTTGAAGGTAAGAATCTACGATGCCCAAGAAATACATTTTTCCTACCATGTTCCAATCGCACCCAATCTGTATTATCTTCACATATAGGGCATGCACACTTCCCTTTGATACTATAACCAGATAGATTACCATATGCTGGAAAATCATTAATTGTGNCAAACAACATTGCCCTTAGCAGGAAACTTTCTTCTGTATACCCATCATACACCTCTACACCTTCATTCCACATATCCTTCAAGTCTTCAATAAGAGGTGCCAAGTATATGTCTATGTCATTCCCTGGTTGTTTTGGACTTGGAATTAACATGGATAACATCAGGAACTTCCTTTTCATGCATAACCATGGAGGTAGGTTATATATAATCATAACCACAGGCCAAGTGCTATGCGAGTTGCTTTGCATACCATGCGGATTTATTCCATCAGTAGACAAAGCAANACGTAGGTTTNGTGGTTCTTTCCCAAAATTAGGGTAATCATGGNCAACTTTTGCCCATTGAGGAGAATCTGCAGGGTGTCGAAGCTTTCCATCACGTATTCTTTCATCCGCATGCCATCTTAAGTTCTTTGCATCTTGTTCATTACGATACATGCGCCTAAATCTTGGTATTATAGGAAAATACCATACCACTTTGCTCGGNACTAAATTTTTCTTATAGCGCGATGTCATACATTTAGGGCATTTATCCAATGGGGCATATTCATTTCGAAAAAGAATGCAATCATTTGGACAAGCATGAATCTTCTCGTAGCTCATCCCAATAGAGCTTAACATTTTTCTAGCCTCATACATTCGACTAGGAAGCACATTATCTTGTGGTAGCATATCTTTTATAAGTGATAGTAATTCAGTAAAGCTATTATCAGACCATCCATGACGTGCTTTCAAATTGAATAATTTCAATACTGCTGATAGTCTTGTGAAACTGGTACAACCATTATACAATGGTGTATTTGCATCTGTTGTCAACCTATCAAACATTTGAGGACAATCTCGCATATCCTCTTCGATAACATTTACAATCTCCTCAACTTCATCTAACTCATATGTTGTGTCAGTCTCTTTCGGTGTATAACTTGTAGTATGATGAAAATCATTATTTATATGATTTTTTTTATTTTCACCATGTTTGATCCAACATGAATAACTTTTATCAATTCCATTGCATATTAAATGCTCTTCTAACTCATCTACGTTCACTACCTTTAAGTGACAACACTGCAAGCAAGGACAAATGATTCTACTAGGGTTTTCTGCATGCTCAACTGCAAATCTACGAAACTCTTTCACTCCATCCTCATATTCTTTTGATAATCGACTAGCAAACATCCATTTTCGGTCCATATTTTATCAATCTATCAAGATTAGTCAATATAGTATTAGCAATTTAATTATTCAGCGCATTCATTCATCACTACATTACCATTCACACAACAATTATTTGCATTTGCACCTTATGGTTACAATTGTTAAAAGAATTCAATGTTAAAATTACATGAACTTGATTCTAGTAATCTAACTTAAACAATTAAACTAAACATAACATTGTTATCNAACAACCATNCTAGTAGCTAAATAAAACTATTAATAATAACAATATAACATTCAATTCACACAAACATTGCTCATATAACATTCGATTATGGTGATATCTAACATTTGATTATGGTGATATTTGGATCCATTACAAATTATATTTTACAACCTTCTTTTATTTGAGTTATTTGGATCCAACTCTATAAAATTAATTTGTAAGATAAATTGTTACTTGAGGTTTTAAACTCCTTTTCTGTATGATAAATTCAACTAATCCGCGAAGGGAAGTTCAATAACAAAGCAGTTATCAGCGTTTTGAATTGAGAACATTATTTTTAGGGTATGTGTGTTTTTGAGTTGCATCCTGCTTAAAAGTAACTTGTATATGGTCTTGTGTTTTAAATAGGCTCCAAATGCTTCTACTACATCAAATAGTTCATATATTGAAGATAACGGATATGGTACAAATACTTCAGACACTGAAGATAGCGGATATGGTACATCTAATATTAACTAATGCCACTACAATTGTTAATCTTTTTTATGTTGACTTTTACTATCATCATCTCTATGCTCATGCAGGTGATGATTAATTAGAAAACACTTGTTCATATCATAACATTACGCCTTATTACGTAAGTAATTTTATGATAGTGTAATTTTATGTTTTGTTGATATAATATTTCTTTGTCATGTTTTACTCATGAGACTAGTGAATAGAAAGGGTTATTTCGTTGACGGAAGACATGAAGTGAAGGGGATTATATAAAGTACTTAAATTTTGTTGTGTCAATTCAAGTTACAGAGGGTATGTTTTACATATAGTTTTAATGCAAGCCTTGACTCTCACCTCTTTGGTGGTATGTTTTACATATAGTTTTAGTGAATAGTTTTTTTCATGAGTTTTTGTAGCTTTTACTGCGTTTNNTGAGCTCCAATTTAATCATGGCCTATGGAAATTAATCAAGAAGGAGGCTATTGGCTTTAAATTGTTGATGTGGAACTGAGCATAATTTATATTATTTGTTACCTTATAAGACATCTGCAGTATGATTTTGTATCCAGTGTTGTTTTAAGACTAAGAGCAAGAAGTCATGATGATGATGATCATCATAACAATGATACCAGAGAAAGTTACAGGGCAAAGTTCATTTCTATTCATAATGTGAAACTGAGTTGAAATAAATAATTTCTGAGCTCTTAAGTTTTTCTTTCCTTTGCATGTTGCTCTTTCTCTTTTGAGATATCTTATTTGTCTTGATGTTGTTAGGCAATGAGAAGAGAAAGCAACTTGATTGGAAACTAAGATTGGAAACTTGATTGCAATTATAAGGTTGGAAAAAGGATAATTTCTCAGGGAGAGGTGGCCAGTAGTGTCCAAAGGATATAGGATATAAGCTTTAAACTTGCAGATTAACATAATCATCATATATTTATAGTTATCAATACCTACCTAATGGTTATTCTTGAGTGGTTATTCATCTCTATTTAATCTAATGGATAACCGTATGTGGTACTTGTTTCTTCAAAAACATAATCTCATATCCCTTTAAATTATAATCTCACATTGCTAAGGTCATAAATTTAGTCTGATTAATATTGATCAACCAGTCAGCTACACATAACATGTTCAAAATGCAGAACACTTTACCATTATATACAATTGAAACCATGTAACATGACTTGTTACAAAACTGGACAGATTTTAAAATAAATTGAGAAAAAAAATCAAACCAAATCATGGCTGGCATAATAAGAGACACAATCAGAACCTAAAGATCAAAATCAAATCATTCCTAAGTCATGAAGGTTTTCATGAGTACAAAATTGTATCATTAACATAATATGCAATATCAGATGCACCAAAAGTTACTAACTTGTGACAAACATAACAATTTAAGTAATCTAACCTTTTCAATTGAATCCAAATCTCGTACAAGCAAAAGAAATAATTCAACCAGCTCCACTAGCTGCAAAAGCGATTACATGTATCAATTCTAAATGCTTAAGCAACATTATTAAATCTCATTTCCAAATTTTATATAAATTGTACAAAGCAAGACCAAGTTACTCAATGTACCATATATTAGAAGGAAAATTGTATGACAAACGGTTTTAACTATATGTAAGGTAGTTAGTTTGCCTCTAACTTCTATAAAGTCAGAATGAATAGTTATTAGCATATAGGCTCTGAGGAAAGCTTAATAATAGTGTGTTTATCTAAAACAGTTAGTGAGTGAGGAAAGCTAGAGTCAAAATAAATGGCTTGTTCTAGGCCTTGCTTGATTCACTTCTACAAATAGCAAAAAGAGGAAACAGAGGAAGCTAGTCACATAAGCATCAATTTGCCAAAAAAGATTGATGGTAGATTGAGAAAGATCTTAGTAAAGACACCAACAATATGAAGGTAAAGGAAGCGTGAGAAAGATGAATGATGTGGTCATCATACCTCACTGTAGACTTTACGAATATAGTGATAACAATTAATTTTAATGTGCTTTCTGTGCTCATGAAATAGTGTCAGAGAGATATTTCTCGGATTTCGTTATTTTGATGAAGTGTTTTCACAGTGTTAAAACATGATTATGTCCTAACATCAGATCATGACATATGCAATGCTTCATCTAATGACGAAAGGCACAATGTTTCAACTAAAAACAATAGATGCAAAGCCCGTTGTGTACATTCTTTGCTGATAAGCTTAAACTTGGACAGACAATCAAGATATGTGGTCTTAAGCATTTGATGGTAGAATTCAAATATTATAAATGTTTATTTTACACTATGGAGAGCATTCATTCTAATCGGTCTTATAAGAGGATGTCATGAAGACTTATCTACATCCAAGATCTCTTGAAGAATAAAGTTGTTCCACATCAACAATCCTACTGAAAAGATTGTCTGCCAACTTTGCATAGACCATTGCAGTCATACATTTTACTCTAATTTTGACAAAAGCTATTTGAAATAGGTCTGATAACTTATGTCAAGTATTAGGTTGTTCTCTAACTATCTAAAAGAGTGAGCCAAATCTTGTATATGTTGTAAGATGCAACATATACTTTAAGAACCTGTGATCTTTTAGATCACTTTGTAAATTGTTTTTCAGACAAAATTGAATGCATTGCAAAGAATACTCAATGTTAACAAAGACTGGTTGTGTTATAAAGAACACTCGATTTTAGCTATGAGTGGTTATATTTCAAATAATAATCGATCTTAGTTACGAGTGGTTGTATTCCAAAAAATATTCAGTTTTTACCATATTAATTGACTATGGCCATCAATAAATGTCACAATACTTACAATACTTATAATTACCATGAGAAGCAACTTACAAAATACTCAATATGAGTATGAACTATGTTAAAACATTTGGTAGCACGATTACCATGTAAAAGGAAGGGTGAAATCTTGCTTTTGCCAAGTTTGCTTGAAACACAATTAATGGACAATTCAAGGTCACAAGTCTGATCTTTAATTCCAAGAAAGTTATGTTAAAACAAATATTCTAAAATTTGAGAGTTTTGCTGACATAATCTTGTATGTCACACCTCATTCTGATTATTAACAATGCTACTACCCAAAGACGATGTTCTAGAAATAGAAAATTGTAAAGGAAATATACTTCCCATTTTAGGTACCTTCGTGATCACATTCTTAACACTTGATCCTACTATAAAATACAACTATTGTGCATTAGAGAAAAAGAAATGTTATAGTTATTATCTACTAGTTGTCCAACTTAAATCAAATTAATAGACAATCCGGTTGCCACAAATATATTAGAAGACCCAATATCCCCAACAATAATAATACGCAGATGACTCCCAATAGTAATTTGAATATACTGAGGATCACTATAACTAGATATTTAGTAACAATTCAGATTTGTCAGTCATATGATTCGAAGTTTATGAATCAAAAATCCAAGAAGAACAAATTTTATGATCATCATCTGTTAGACCATTTGATGCATGAAACCTAGATTGACTGATATTGGTCGATTGGTTCAGGCAACTTGCACAACATCTTGCATAGGTGTGGCTTGGATGAATATGTTGTTCAAATCTATGCAAATTTTTGGTTAAGTAAATATTGTAGAGAAATCATATATGAATCAGCAAGGAAGAAATATATCCATGATTTAGCTAATCGCATAGACAAACTTGAACAACCCTCCATAGAACTCATTGATCACCCTTTTCTGTGTTTTAGTTTTTGCAGTTGTTTGTTATATTTTAACTCCATCGTCACGGATTTTTGTTTGATATTTGAGAGTCTCCTCTCCCCCACCCCAATACTAATTTTGGCACCTTCTGCCTACAGCCATATTATTTTTCTTCTAATTTTGAGGCTGCAAAGTGGAAACATTCTCATCCCTAAAATATGTAACAAAAAATTCTGCTCCTTTCAACGAGACCAACATACATAATTCAGTTCCTGTGTTTTGCGAACTCATGTCTGTATAACTTGATGCATGTCAAACTAAATTCGCATTGCATATTTTGAATTACCTATTCAAATACATTTTTTTTTTATGTTATTGGTATTTTATCATTTTCAGGAAGGCTATTCGCCAATCTAAGTCAAGGGCTAGAAGAATTTGAGAGAGAGGGAGTAGCATATGTTAGTTTTGTTGCTCCAAAGTTGATAGGTTTCTACAATGTTGATAAAATTTATATAGAACTGTTCTATTTGTTTTTTTCGCTGTCCAGATCAATCTTGGAATTTATACCAAGGATAAGAAATCTGAGTTCTCAGTCTTAGTTGATCGTGCCACTGGTGGGGCTAGCATCAAAGATGGTGAGGTGGAATTGATGCTTCATAGGTATTAAATNTGTCTTTTAGTCTAAATCAGTAGTATTTTACTGCAAANAAAATATTAANATAATTTTTACCACTCAAGGCGTATTCTTCATGATGATGGTAGAGGAGTTGGGGAAGCACTCGATGAACAAGTTTGCGTGAACAATAACAAAACATGTGAAGGACTAACAGTATGGCAATCTCATCAATTGATTTATATTTCTTTGCATCCTCTTTATTAATTGATTGAGTGACAAATTCAGTTTGCTTTTATGAAAGGTATGAATTGAAACGCTCTCTTTCACCAACTTGCTAGAAAAGCTAGAAACTAGAAATTGACTATGTTTTCCTTTCTTCTATCTATGTAAAGTATATTTATCTCTCTTTTTTTCCTGTCATATCAGGTCAGAGGAAATTATTATATCAGCATAGACAAACTTGGGGCTGGTGCACGCTGGCGCCGTACAACTGGTCAAGAAATCTATTCGCCATTCTTATTGGCTTTTACACATGAGGTGTGATATGACAGTTGCATGCACTTATCAATTTCTAATCATCAACATATTAATGATATCTTATGAGCTTATCAGAACTTGGAAAGTTGGAAGTCCTCACATTGGACCAAAGGAACAATCCTGGACCCAAATTACAGCTTGCCCCCGAATGTAGCTCTGATAACTCTTGAGGTAGAACAAATGTTGAGGATATCTGGAACACTTTTGACTATCTCTCTCTAAACAAATTTCTTTTGCAGGAGTTGGATGGTGGAGTTGTGCTTCTCCGTTTGGCACATCTATATGAGGTTAGTCTATACAAGTATTTATCTCATATAACTTCAGATGCACGAAGCAAATTGCATAAATACATGTTTTAGTGTAATTCAGTTTGATTATGCAAACAACCAATAGGGGAGCATTGCTGAAGTGATATGGTTATCCTTTGAAACTATTAACTAACTTGTATTCAACAAAAATGGATATATCTAAAGCATTGCTGAAATTTATAATTGCTGCAATTAAGAAGATTTGTTGGCTTTGCTCGGGCAGGAATACTCAACAGGATACAAATGAGGAAAAACCTATTGTACTTTACAAGGTTAGGAAAGTCTTAAATATCCTAATCTTATAGATTTATTATTCTCTTATTTGTTTCTGTGGATATATATCAGTCAGATACACAAACACTTGATACAAATGGAGGCACCAAATGAGAAGGAAACCCAATTCCAAGGTTGCAATTACAATGTTAAATTACTTTTCAGAAATAAAAAACGTATTCCACGCTAAAACAATTGAAATAGAGTATTCCAAACTAAAACATAGAAAACCCCTGAAATCGTATTGGACTCTTCTTCCAATTGCAATTGAAGGAGCGTAAGAGTACATAGCATCATATAAAACCTAACATGTTCAATTCCAGAATTTTATTTCAATAAGGGAGATGACTCACCACAGTAGTGTCGTTCTCCCTCAGGTTTGCCCTAGAATTGACGCGAGCGAGAATGGGCTCCTAAACCCAGTGCACGACCAAATATCTTACACCCAGTACACCAACACAGCTCAAAAACAAATGCTTCAGTAACGCGATCAAGACCTGATGGAAAATGCGTTTTCATGAAAATAGGGCAAGGAAGAAAAGAAACAGAGAAGAGAAGGTGGAAGAGGGAACGAGATACCTAAAATGGCAGCCTTGAAACGAAGGAAAACCCTAGCTTGACGCAGAACGCACAGATGAAAACGACACTTGGAACAGAGCAGAGACGAGAGAGTCACACGAGACAGATTCCAGTGAGTAATAGCTGAAACGATTACAACCTCGTAGCAGAACTGGGAAGCAGAAATCAACGACGCATACAACCTTGTAATAGAAGTGCGAAGCAGAAATCAAAGATGCATACCCTCGTAGGAGAAGCGCGAAGAAAAAAATCGAAGACGCAGATAGACTCGAAGAAGAACCACGAATTGAAATATTTTTAACCATCAAAGATAGCGTGTATCTTAGAATATGCTTTCTATTGTGTGCAAATAAATCACATATTTTCAAAAAAGGGTAACTGTTTCACTTTCATAGATAGCGTTTTTTTACACAGGCGCTATCTATTGGCGTATTTTAAATTATTAATTAAAAAACTTAATATTTAATAGTTATAGATAGCATTTTTTCTAACAAGCGTTATCTATTGTTATAGTTATAGATAGCGCTTTTTTCAAAACGCGCTATCTATAGTTCTGCATCTCAATAGATAGCGCGTTTTTAAAAAAGCGCTATCTATTGAGCGCTATCTATCTCTAATTTTGTAGTTGTGTTTGTGGAAGTCGATGAAGCTTGTCCATGACTTCTCTTGCATAGTAGGTCGGGACATGTCGCCTGTGTAAGGCTGCTTTCAGCTCATTCCAATATTGAATGTAGTCACCATGCATCCTTTGGTCTCGCATGATGGATGTCCACCAATAAAGGGCTGCACCTTGAAAGGTCAAGGTGGCTAGGGTCACTCTCCTCCTATTATCTATGTTGTAGCATTCAAAAATTTGTTCAACCTTCATCTCCCACTCAAAGTATTCTTCAACATTATCTCTACCATAAAAAGGAGGAAGGTCAAGCTTAGGTTTTACATGATGTTCTCTAGGGTTGTGATGACGCCTAGGAGGGCGTTGATAGTGATCATAAGGTTGGTAGGTATGGTGTTCATTATGGTGGGAATGATCATCTTGATCATGATTTTGCCTATGAGAGTGAGCTCCGTGGGTGTGCCCGCTTTGATTGAGAGTAAGAGTGGCGACCATTTGCCTTAGCTCATTCAACTCAGTCTTGGTTCTATTGAGTTCTTCTCTTAACTCTATGTTCTCTTGATCTTGAGTGACATTACCTTGAACACTAGAGTGACTCATGCTTGTGAGGTAGAGAAATTATTTTCACAAAGATTTGAAAGCCTTTCACAAGTATGAATCAAAACTTTTTGAAAAGAGAATTTGCTTGTTTTTGGTGAATGACTTCTATAAAGATTCTAGAGGTGAAGAAACCGAATAGCTCCCAGGAAGAAGAGGTAAGTCACAATGGACAAGTTTAGAAACCTTGTCCTTCCTAGCCAGAGTGTCTCCTGACGCTTCTCACCCAAGTTTCTAGATAGAAATCTTTCAAAACCTTTTTTAATGCAAGGATGGTATGTTCCTAGAAACCAAACGAAGGTTTAACTAAATGACACGCACTCCTAAGTATCACGGAGACTTCAAACATAAAAGTCAATCAAGCAAGAAAAGTAAATGAATGGAAATGGAAGGCAATGATAAACGACCCTATGTGAAAGTGCAAGTGACACTTTGAGCCCCTTGACACACTTTCACTCTAAGAAGTGGAAACTAACTATTACAATGTTGCTTAGTAGACTTGGAATTGCTTGGATAGCATTTTCCCAAGTTACTTTAAGTTTGATAAATGTAAAGCAATTAAACTTCAAAGGTTCCGTGATACAAGGTCATAAAAGTGATAAAATGAGCTATAATATGTATACAATGGTAAGCTACAAGAGCTGAATATATCCTATCTCCAAAGTGTTTGAATTTGTGGTGGAAAAAGGTGGAGAATGCTGCTGAAAACTGCACAAGAATGCAGCTTGGAGAACAACCTTTGTGTCAAATTCTACAAACTCTCCACTCCCTAAGATGCTACCCTCCTGGAGGAAGCTTGTTGGAACCTGGATCACCTCAAAAAGAAGTCACACACCACTGCCAAATACACCAAACCGTGAGCTAATGATTAGCTGCTGCACCAGAATGTAATTAGCCAAAAACCAATTTGCAAGTATAGTTTGGAAGCCAAAAATGGTGAATTCAAGTGAGATACAACTGGAATAAAAGGAGGCACACAAAAGGAGCCTAGGAAAGGAACTAGAACAGATTATAAAAGCAAGAAAAACTCAAAAGAATGAGGAAAATTTTGTGCAGTGAAACTGTTTGATGAAATTGCCAAACTGTTTGACAAAATGCCCCAATGAACTGCAGTTTTGATATTTTTCTGATTTTTTATTTCTTGAACTGGATTGCAGGGATTGAATTACTTTTTATGCCTGTTTTAAACTTGATTGAACATGGAAAATGATTTAGGAGTGAAATCCCAGCTTTTGCCAATCTAAATACAACTTGAAAACTGAAATGGTGGATAGCAGCGTAATATGGCAATTGCAGCAGTAAAAGTGGCTGAAATATGACAAACAGCAGTATGGAATTTGAGTGGCAATGCGGTATACAACTCGATGACACTTCAAGCAACTTTATATCATCATAATAGAGGTGTCCAAACACTCAAACAACAAAGAAATGGGCTGCAGCAGAAATTCACTAGGTCACTTCCCAAAATCAAGCAAATTTGATGGATGGAATGGTGATTTTGCAAAGCAGCCCAATTTTGACCAAATGAACAGTATCTACAAGATTTAAATGGTCAAATAAACTTGTGCAACCAGTTAACATGCACAAATTTAGTGAAATATGTCAAATGATACTGTAAGTTGCAAATTTCACTCAAAATGGATGGTGGAATTATGAATTCTGCAGAATTTGAGAAGATTGACCAAATGTACAGTAATGATCAACTTTCAATGCTCAAAATATGATTCAACAATCAATGAAACAACAGCAAAACTGCCAGGATCTCAAAATGAATGGTCTAGTTGAGAAATTCAAGCAAAAATGGAACCAAAATGTATAGTCTGTATAGGCAGGGAAAAATGACCAAACCAACAATGGTAATAAGTTTCAAAGGCTCAAATAGACCTGTAGAAACAGTTTAAATACACAGAAACGGACACAAGCTCCAAATCACATATTAAGTTGCCATTTATACAGCTAAATGGAGCAAACAGCAACAGATTGGAGAAAAAAAACAGAGAATCAACACTAGCTGGATCAAAATTCAATTAAGACTATGCCTACTAACTAGATCTAGTTGCAGAATATCAACTAGAGAAATTAAATGGACCTAAACTGAAACAACGAACAAGTAGCACGGTGCAAAAAGCTGGAATACAATTACTGCAACAGTGTAGTCACGGTAATCATAGAATTTCTTACAACTCACATACGATTTTCACAATTCAGTGGTGAATTGTATTTGCTACCAGAGGAAACATGTTTAGAAACATCAAACAAACTTGTAAACCACTGCAGATTGAATGAAACTCGACAGAAACATTATGCATCATATGAAACCGAGACAACTTTTGATGCAGAATTTTGAAAACTGGTTGTTAAGAAATTCTACAATTCAAGTTGTAATTCTGTGATGCTTTGAATTGAAATCACCGAAAACACCTTTAGAATCAATAAGAAAATTGATTTGAAGTTGCAGATTCAGACAAATGTGATGACAGAGAATAATCACTGCTAAACCGAAATCACTGTTGGATGCAGAGGTAAGCAACAGTGGATGAACAACAAAACGCGTAGGCTATGCGGATCTAAGCGAGACAAAGTCTTAGTGCTTATTTGATCTAATTTGAGCCATCATTGCATTTGTTCTCATGGATAAACCGAAGCAAAAGCAGAAAACAGAATCAAAGTAATGGACAGTGATAAAACGACAAAATTGTTTGCACATGACAAGAACAAAACGGAAAATGAAAATTAAGGTGGAATGGAATGAAACTAAGTAAGATGCACCGATTAAAATGATTAAGAAACACCTAAGGATCAGTGAACGAAGATAAATATTCACTCAAACATGAAAATGAAAATCAAATCAGAAAATGAAACAAGAACAGAACAACACGGTAATGAAAAAAAAAATTGAAGAAAGAGCACTTAGCTCTTGAAGCGTGACTGGAACAACTGGCTCTTGATGCCAAATGATGGAAGCATCCTTGGAATTCAATCACGAACAGCCTCCAAGTCCAAAGATGGCAACAGAATGAAAGTGCAAAAAAAAGCACGGAAGGTGTTTGATGAAGGCTTCAACGAAGGTGTGTGGAAGAAGCAAGGATTCTCAAGCTCCGAAAGCCTTCCAAGAGGGAAGGAAGCTAGAGGAGAGGGTGCAGAAGAGGCACAAGTGTTTGAACTCTGAAAAATGATTCTGGAGAAATCTCAACAGCATTTCATTAAGTTTCAAAGTTGCTTTTACAAATGATGGAAGCTCTCTATTTATAGAAGAATGAGAGCTTCTAATCTTGCTGTGCAAGCTATCCTATATGAGCACATGGTGTAAAACAATGAAAAGAAGCTTGGATAACAAGCTACAAAGGTTGACTCGGCAAAAAGAGTGAAGAAGATGAAACTGTCATTGCCAACAGTGTTATTTGTATTTTGTTGACTTCCTTTGG
Source organism: Vigna radiata var. radiata (assembly GCF_000741045.1). Taxonomy (NCBI): domain Eukaryota; kingdom Viridiplantae; phylum Streptophyta; class Magnoliopsida; order Fabales; family Fabaceae; genus Vigna; species Vigna radiata. Next base: position 14,570,109 of record NC_028358.1, read on the forward strand.
GCTTTAGCTTACGTGGTAGCCTCCATTAATTGCATAGACATGGTTCCTTCTCTTTATTAAAGGCCTACAAAACAATGTAAAGTTTATTTAGCAAAGAGAAGGAGGTGTTTAATAATTAATACTCCATAAAAGTAAAGTAGTGAGTACTCCCTCTTCCTCTTGGATTCTCTTGGACATGGCTCTTATTAAAGGTCCTATGTTGATCTTGGATGGTCCTCCATCAGTTATTATAGGTAATAGTATTGTGAATTATTTTATTATCATGGGATATATGCTGTTTGGTTTTGGAATGAATGTGTTACTGTTGGGATATGTGTTGATGATGGTATAGCTTTTATAAATATTGCCACTGCTGCCTGAGTGAATTTCAATATTTTGAAGCATGATTGTTCTTGTAGGCATGTATGGTGGTAGAAAGAACTGGTTTATCATCTGCTTGTATCAAAACTCTATTTTACTTTGTACAGTATGATCATCTTTGACTTAAGCATGCCTATATTTGTATATTCAACACCATGATGGAACTATAGCAGATTATATAGTATTTAGATATTGATTTAATGTTTAAGAAGTGAGTCATCAATGCTTAAGGTGCAATTATCTGATGTGTTTCAGAGTTTTATCCCAAACTTAGTGCTTGTTATGGTATTTAAGTCGGTGCAAGCTATTAGATATATATGTTTCGGTCAAGGCAAGGATGGCTGTGGATATGTTTGAATACTTAAGAGTATGGATTATAATTAGGTCAATGTGAATGCATTTATCTTAGTAATGTACTGATGTTTGGGATGACTGATGATATATAGTCTTTTTGTTATGTTACTCTGGTTACAAAGAGCAAGTTATACAACTCTGATCATACATGTTTGCTGGTATGTTCTCTAGTGGTTTCAATAGGAGAGGACTAGAGATAAATGATAAAATAGTGTAACTGGGCAATTAAAGTAGTATGAGTTGTAGGAGGAACAAAGTCTTTAATCTTGGTGTGAAATTTTAATTGTGTAAACATTAGGTTGTTGAGGTATGATCATAAACTAGTATTATCTTTCTTAAAAGTTCTGAATCAGTATAGATGTTCTGACTTTTGATTGAAAATGACGTGATTACATTGAACTCGAATAACAAAACTTTATTCCCTGCTCTGAAATGTGTGACAATGCATATTATGTGTCATATTGCTATATGATAACCTCTTTTGTAAGTATTAATTGTCTACCCAGTGCAGGATCAATTATGGGTAGTAGTTGCATTAAACTGTCATATTGTTCTACATTCATGTGTCTAATCTCACTCCCTATCCATTTGTGTGACACATTGTGGTTTTGGCATATACAAATTTGTCCTATTTTATAAATTTAGACTACACTTAAACTAGTTTTCCATTTGGACATATAAGGATGGATATTTCTGAATAAGAATAGTTTGACATGCCTTTTATGCTTCTTTGAGTGCATAAGATTGTGGTTCAGTAAGGGTTAATCTGATTTGGTTGTTCTGCATGTTTTCTCACTGAAATACATTTAGCAAACCTTAAACCAAGAGAGTCATACTTCCCTTCGGTAAAAGTACATTTTCATTAGGTATAAACATTGTTTTTCTCTAAACCTGATGCCTAGAATGAACTTGAGTGCATTAACATTTTTCAGTTTTGGTTTAACTTATTTTTGCTGTATCCTTTGAGTGACTAGACCTTGCCTAACGTAGTCCCCTAACGTAGTCCCCTAGTTAAACTAGTATTATGTTTCTTCAAGACTCTGAATCAATATAGATGTTCTGACTTTTGAGTGATGGGTGTAAGTAGATAGTGTATGTGGGAACAGTTTGGGAGGATGAGAAAGGTGTGGTTGTACGCATAGAAACAAAGAAGTTTGGATGAGAGGAGGAATGAAGAGTCTCGGTTTGATGTTACAAGGAGATTTTTCTGTATGAAAAGTAAAAGGAAGAAAGGTGGGGCCTTAATAGTTGTTAGGCAGAGGAGATAGGTTTTAGTTTTTTCTTTAGTTTATTTTTTTACAGTGAAAAGTTAAGTTTATATATATATATATATATATATATATATATATATATATATATATATATAAAAGAAAGTTAGATTACGTAAGTGTATATATATTATATTACATTATATTAATATAATATATATACACTTACGTAATCTAACTTTCTTTTATATATATATATATATATATATATATATATATATATATATATAATTTATTTATTTATATGGGAAGAAGAAATTTAGAATGTGTATAGTTAGGATCCTCGGTTAATGAAAAGAAAATTTAAGATTTATATTTTGAGAAGTGGTTTTTAAATTTACGATAATTTGAATTTGGTTTGTTTAATTAGATTTATAAATATTTAATTTCATTTTTACTAATTGCATTGTTATTCTTTTTTGTAAATTGCAATTGTGAACTTTTCTTACACATACGGTGTGTTCAAAGTTGAGATAGGATGAATATTATTTTATAGTTTGTTAATACAAATAATGTTAGTTTGTATATATTGCTAATACTATACTGACTAATCTTGATAGATTAAGAAAATATGGACCGAAAATGGATGTTTGCTAGTCGATTATCAAAAGAATACGAGGAGCTCCAGAATTGTTGTATGGTGATAAAGTTTTGAAGAAGTAAAGGATATAAACATCAAATTTGGTAAGCCTTTTGCAAGAGATCTAGTCACAAGTGGGTGGAAGAAAAAGTCAATATTTTTTGATTTGCCATATTGGAAGTCCTTGTATGTTAGACATTTCCTTGATGTGATGCATATCGAAAAAAATATATTTGATAATGTCATAGGTACGTTATTGAACGTTCCTGGAAAGTCTAAGGATGACATTAAAGCAATGTTGGACTTAGTTCAAATGGGAATTCGAACAGAATTGGCTTCAATAAAGAATGGTAAACGTCAATATCTACCTCCAGCAGCTCATACTCTATCTAGAAAGGAAAAAGTTGTGTTTTATAAGTTTCTACAAGGAGTTAAAGTTCCACAAGGGTATTCATCAAACATTAGGAACTTAGTATCTATGAAAGATCTAAAGCTAATTGGGTTAAAGTCTCATGATTGTCATGTTACGATGGAACATTTGTTACCGATATCCATACGTTCCATTTTTCCTAAAAAGGTAAGATGGACCATAACTAAATTATGTTATTTCTTTAGAGCGATATGTAGCAAAGTGATTGACACTGGAAAATTGCAAGCACTAGAAAGAGAAATTATTGTAACTTTGTGTGAGCTTGAAATGTATTTTCCACCTTCTTTCTTTGACATAATGGTCATGTTACCATTCACTTAGTNAAGGAGACACAATATTGTGGACCAGCTTATATGAGATGGATGTATCCAATGGAGCGGTATATGAAGATATTAAAGGGCTATGTGAAAAATAGAAGTCGACCAGAAGGATGTATAGTGGAAAGATATATACTTGAAGAAGCTATTGAATTTTGTACTGATTACCTCTCTGATGTTCAATCAATAGGACTTCCAAATTCTCGACACTTAGCGAGAACCACAGGAGAAGGAATTTCTGGAAATACCATAGTGACCATAAGCAGGAAAGATTGGGAGCAAGCTCAATTGTATGTCCTACACAATGACGATGAAGTTGAGCCATATGTTGAGAGACACAAAGACATGATTAAAAAATTAAATCCAACTAGGACTGACCAGTAGACTTGTAGAGAACATAATGCAACTTTTATACACTGGCTAAAAAGTCACATTTTTGCAGAGTTAGATGTGAAATCCTCTTTAGTTTCTGACAGATTGAGATGGTTAGCCAACGGTCCAAATATTCAAGTCTTCTCTTACACTGGTTATATGATTAATGGGTGCACATTTTACACTAAAGAACGAGATGATCAAAGTACTATGCAAAATAGTGGTGTAACTTTGGTGGCTGAATCTATGCACATCTCAAGTGCTAAAGATAGAAGTCTTATATATGCAAATATGTCGTATTTTGGGGTAATTGAACATATATGGGAGTTGGATTACACCACATTTCGGGTACCAGTATTTGGTTGCAAGTGGGTTGATAACAATAATGGAGTTCGACAAGACGAGGCAGGATTTTAATAAAGTGAGGTACAAAGATGAGCCATTTATTTTAGCATCACAAGCTCAACAAATTTTTTATGTCACTGATCCGGTTGATGTTAATTGGTCAATTGTGTTATTGACCAATAAAATAAATGATCCTTCCAATGATGAAATAGAGGATGAAGATACAAACATTGAAGATGATCCTTTGTATCAAATATCATACGATGATGATCCAATAAATGATGATATCTTGTATAAGAGAGATGATCATGATGAAGGAATTTGGATAAATCCATCATTTTGTGTCCACAAGAAACCTAAGTCTTTAAACTTAAATTCAAAGAAGAAAAGGTTGGATTTATAAATTTATATTCTTATGCTTACTTCTTTTTACTGATGTTATCCCTGTTTTTATCTGAATCACTTTTGTTACAGGTAAATGACAACTCCTACTAAAGATGATATTCCTTCTCCCAACGAAGCTAAAAGGAAGAAAGGTATAGTGAGGATGAAGAAGATCATTCAAGCCAGAAGTGAAGGGAAAAAAATTAGAGGTAATGAACATAGTATACTTTTTGGTATATTAGATATGTTACTTTCCTAATTATTGTTCAATATGTACTTATTCATATTATTAGGTTTCATGGAATGCAAAAGGTCAACCCATTGAACCTGGTGGCGCAAAATTCATCAGTTATCTTGGATCCATTGTTCGAGCAAATGTGCCTATAACTTATGATGATTGGAAAGATTCAACTTTGGATGCCTATAAAGAGATAATTTGGAATGATATACAAGTAATGTTTACTACTTAAATCTTTTTATTTTAAATGTATGTGTTATGATTTCCAAACTATTTTTTCTAAGTATTTTTTTGGACAGCTAACTTTCAATGTAGATAGATGTCGTAAGACGTTTGTGTTAAGGAAGGCAGGGTTGTTGCTTAGGAGTTTTAGGACATTCTTGGCCCATAAATATCTAAAGGATGACAATGGAGATTACTTAGAGAATCCTCCTAATCAACCTCCAAAGGAGTATGCATCCATTGTTAGTGAGGACATTTGGAGACAATTCATTGCAAAACGTATGGATAAAAGTTTCAAAGTAATGTATATTATTTATATATAATATATCTTTACTAATTAATTCTTGAGCATATGATTTGTTTACTACCTTTCTTTTTAGGAAAAAAGCATACAAAATAAGGAAAGAGCATTAAGTTCCAAGTACCCTTATAGGGGCTCTCGTAAGGGGTATGCCCGCATAGAACAAGATATGGTAAGTCAGTTGATCTGTTAAGTACATGAAGAAGAGATTGATGGTTGTAATTGATTTGTTAAGTAAATGAAGAATAGATTGGTGGTTGTAATACTTTGTATGATGTTTTATGATTTTGATTAACAAGTTTCGTGGATCACTGTAGTAAGTGGCTTGTTCTATTTTACCATCATCCAAAATAGCTCTAACTAGTGATACATACTGGTTACGTCCTAGACATAGTTTTGAACCTTTGAGTTTCCATTTTAGGTTGTGTGTGTTCACTCTAACTTGAATGAAGCTAACTGTTTAGGCAATTGCAAGTGTTGTTTTAGATTGTATTGGTTGCCAATTATTTTGGATAAAGATGATGCATGCTTATTTCTTTTAGAAAGTGACATTGAAATTTCAGTACTTCCAATTTAGTTTCTGCTGTTGCTGCTAATTAATTGACGTTGAACTTCCTTTCCTTGGTCTTGTGCCTTGTCATCGTGATTCATGTGGTGCTTTCATTTATTGTTAAGTCAATGAAATTTTGAAAACTAGTTTCTACAAAATGTTTTAGAACAGTGATATTTTCTCTTATGGAAAAATGATTGTTTTCATTCCAGTGATGTTTTCTTTACTGAACTCAATTTAGGACAATTTTATTTGGGCTAAAATAATATTGGTGCAGTGGTTATTTTCAGTGTTATGCATGTTGTTTGGTGAAGAGAAATTTGGTTTAATAATCATCACAGTGGTACGTCCAGTGCATGCAAATAGGTGCTTATGTTATATGATTTCAACATATTTTTAATAAGGTTTAAGAAGAAGGAAGAATTTAGAAAATATTTTTTGTGGATACCTCTAACGAGTATATCTCAATCCTATAAAAACAAGAGTGTTAAGTTGTTTTGCTCTTAAATTTTGATGTAGACCATATTACTGATAGCATTATTTTGATACAAATATTTGTATTCTTGTCATTTTTTATTATATTGGTATCCTATTTACTATTCAAAATTTATATTTTATTTTATTTTTAATGACTCTATGCAGAGTTGGTGCATTGTTAATCCCTATTAGTAAAGACTTTTTACTGAATGGATTTTTCCTTCACTAGGGTTTTTCACGTTAAAAGTTTGGAGGCTATTGATTTTGTTTGCAAGTGTCTAATTTTCAATCTTAATTTTTAATATTTGATGCACCATTGCACAATGTAATGATGACAACCTGTAAATATAAACTATATTTATATAAATAAAAAATAAATGTAAATTTTGTTTTAACAAAGAAAATACAAGAATAACTAAGTTATATTTGTTTTTTTGTTCCTTGAAAGCTTAATTGTCTAAACTACAAGAATAAATAAGTTATATTGTTTGTAAAGGAGAAACTCTTGGAGGAGAAAATGCTCTCCTATTTCAAATGCTCTCCTAATTAATTTGATTTTTTTTCACAATAATTAGATAAAGAAATTGGGATCAAATGTTAATAACATTCCCCGTCAAGAATTGTGGAAACAAGGTCGTGTGAACAAAAGCGGGACAATTGAAAACAAAGAAACTCAGCAAGTTTGGGACAAATGTGTAAGTAATAAGTTTTTATATTATATTTGTCTGTGTGAAATGAGAATAAATGTGATATGTTTGGTTGTTATTTAGGTGATATTGTCACAAACTAATTCAGAAGAGAAGAGTAATGATCACTCCGACATTTTGAGTGAAGCTTTATGTCTCCCAGAGTATCCAGGTCGTGTTAGGGGAATGGGATTTGGAGTCGGTCATAGAGATTATTTTCCGTCCAAAAAGCGTCATACTCACCATGAGCATGATAAATTAATTGCTCAACTGAAAGACATGTCAAAAAAAATAGCACGAATGGAAAATAAGATGATTTCGCTTCAGAAAAGTAGCACATCAAATACTACCGAAGAAGCTAACATTAATAGTGGCCAAGGGAGTTGCACAATGTCATTAAATAGTTTTCCTGAGGTAACTAATTTATCTACATTACTTGCATTATTACTTTAATTTGCTTACTTTGAACTTTCATAGGTGTTCATATTTAGTCACATTGGAGATTATCTTATAATTATGTTTTATAATGTAGGGGGTCTCAAGTTGTAAATTGTTTTCATTATCACCATCAATTTGTTTGGTTGCCCATGGAAAATTGCATAATTTTAAAAGTGATACACTACATGGTAGACCTCTACCTAAGGGACATGTCAAAGTTAGTATAGATATTGCTTTGGAGCCAAATGTATCCTTGCCTATACCAATTATGGATGATGACATGATGACAATAGGACAAGAAATAGGAACATTTGTGGCATGGCCAATGAATTTCATACAGATTGATGATGAGGTATGTTTATACAATTGTATTCATTCATATTTATGAACATATTTTATGTATTATCTAACTTGTTTAATTGATGATGTTTTAGGATTCTACTCAATCTAAAAAGAAAAAGATGAATAATACAAATGAATGTGTCGCATCTAAAAAGAAATGTCAAGGGAAAATTGCCATTCAACATACTCCTCGTAAATTGTCTCATCCCAATATTTCTGAATGGTGCAATTGTCTTTCTTCATACATGAAACTAAAGCCATCGGAGTCGCTTCGTCCAATAGAAATGGACAAAAACATTTTGAAATAGATAATCATAAAGAAATCATTGATGCAAAAATTATTGAAGAAGTTACTAACTATGCATGGCTAGGTGCAACTACAATTTCTATATATATCGGTACAACATATAATACTTTTTATCATTAATTTCATTATTAGATTGACACCTTATGTTGCTAATACATTCTTATATTTTTCTTTTATAAGGTATCTTTATCAAAATTTTGTTAAGCCAAATGATAAGGCATTCCTTCTCTTATCACCCCAAATCACAACAAACGAGCTGCCAATGAAAGACAGAATGCAAAAGATAGTTACTTTTTTCTTGATAATGGGGTGATTGATAAGTTTGTTCTTGCACCTATTAATACTGGGTAATACCTTACTTTACAACTTTATCAACAATGTATTATTTTTAAAGTTAGATGTACAAATTCTAATTTTTTTAATTCATTTCAAATTGTAGCCAACATTGGGTCTTGCTGGGAATCAATCTTAAACTAGAGATAATTCATTATCTTGACCCACTAGCGGTAGACATTAATATGAGGCAAGATTTGAAGAAATTGTTTGACATGTAAGAATATACATGTTGTACTTTTAGTTGACGTATATGTATACTTTTAGTTGTGTTATTTTTACTCATATATGCTTTAATTTTATCTATTCACCAGGGTTATACAAACCTATCGAGCTCAAACAGGAAACATGGTTTCAAAGTCTAAGTCAAATAATATCAAATGGACAACAATTAAGGTACATTACTCTAGTGTGTTTTATGTAGTATAGTCTTGATTGTCATAATTAAATTGTTGAATGACCTTATTTGACCTTTAGTTCACGTTATGGTTGCTTGTATTGTACTGATTAGGTGAAAAACTTGTATTCTGGAATGGTTGAAGACCTATTTCCTTATAGCATGTTATTGGTTAGTTAACTTGTATTATTGTGAAAATGGTTGGAAGAATATATGGTTGTTATGAAAGCATGACTTATTATTAAGAGTTTAAACTTATATATGGTATATAGTTAGTTGTTATCATGCACTGAATCTGTTTGGAGTATACTAGACTTTTGGTTCTTTTATATGTTCAAATTATAAAAATGTTTTTTAATTTTGGAATTCTAGTGCCCAAGACAACCCAACGGCAATGATTGTGGGTATTCTGTGTGTCAATATATGAAGGAAATTATTATATACTGTGAAGGAGGAACAATTCCAACTGATGTAAGTTATCTTTTTTATAATTATTACATATTGTATCATAGTAAAATTTATTTAACTAATTCTACATTATTTTTCTTTCTTGCAGTATTTTTCTAGTTGCAGATGTCAACAATATCATGAAAGTCAAATCACTGAAGTTAGGGAAAATTGGTGTTTACATGTAATTAGTACATGTATATAGGTTATATTATGGTGATGTACATGCTTAAAAGTACTGATAGGATATATATGCTATTATTGTATTTATTATCTTATAAAACAATGTCATGTCATGACACGTACTAGACGATTTAATGATTAAATTTTGAAATATTATTGTACTAATAATTTTTATTCATATTAATGAACATTCTTTTTGAGACATTTGTCATTTTTTTTAATATTTTATATTTTATTCTAAAATTAATTTTTTTTTAAATTTGAATCAATAGATAGCGCTTTTTTAAAAAAGCGCTATCTATTGGTGGCTGACAATAGATAACGCTACTTTAAAATAGCGCTATCTATTGGTGACTGACAATAGATAGCGTTTTTTTAAAAAAGCGCTATCTACTGATGGTTGACAATAGATAGCGCTTTTTAAAAGAAGCGCTATCTATTGTCAGCCACCGATAAATAACGCCTTTTTTAGAAGCGTTATCTATTGGTGATTGACAATAAATAGTGCGCGTATAAATAGCGCTTGAAAAGCGCTATCTATGATTAAAAAAAGCGCTATCTATACATTTTTTTGTAGTAGTGGTGGTGAAAAGACCTCATGGAAGGCTCGGGCCTCCAGATAGGGTGCCCAGGCTTTGAGACTCCGCCGCCCAGGCAGCCAGGGAGAGCGCCTGGGCAGTGGATGTCGATTTTCCTTGCTCAAGTTTCCATTCAGGGCGCTTGGGCTTCGTGTTGTCCCTCCTTCTGGTGCTTTTTCAGGCCCTTTTGAGTTCCATCTTCTTGGCTCTTCATCTCTGCTTCCAGTATTACTTCATTCTCTATAAAAACAAGGGGAGTTAGTCATAAAATCATTGAAATCAACCTCAACTCTCTTATTCACACAATTTAGTGAAAAAGCATGAGTCCAAGCAAGTTTCTAAGTGGAAAGGGGTGCTTTTAGTATCAAAATCACATCATAAATAACGGTATTTTAAACTGTTATGACAACCCCAAACTTAGAACTTTGCTTTTAGTTAAGACTCCGGCAAATGTACCGAATCGTATCGAGTAATATAAATGGTAAGACCAAGTATCGTTTTCCCTAGAGACTCATTGGCCTAGACAATCATGTGATTTGTTGATTATTTAAGACTTGTGAACGAAAATTAAGTTTAAAATGCAAGACAAAAAAAAAATGAATGCAGTTGGTGATCAATTGACCAAAAGAATATGCAGGTGAATGATATGTGGATGAATTACATTGTTGGGGTTTCCGATTTATCCTATCCACTCTCATGTATTTACGAATTCAACTCCTTCATTAGTGTCAATGCCACTTTCTAATTTACCCTAAACCTGATGTCTTGGTGAAGATAGCCTACTCTTAATTACTAGTTTACAATGTCTTGTCTCCCTACCAATTAATTATGCATTACATTCGCACCGAAGCTTAAAGGCAATCGGTCCTCCTATCCTTATGTCTAGGTAATATTGCTTCCGAGAAAATTTCCCCAAGTCTAGATTTTCTCGTATGTGTCCATATCAAAAAAATCAATGATCATGCTATTGAATGAGTTAAACAAAGCATCCATAAAGTATAAAGGAAAAACTCTAACAATTAATTAAGTAAAACATATATATCAAGAATAAATTCAATACATGAGAGTTTCAAAGGATTACATCGTTTCCTGATGTGATCATGGATAGGCCAAGTAATGAAGAGAATAAAAGGATGACAAGAAGCATGGCTAAAGGAAATCATTTTACTTCTTGTCTTCTTTATACATTTGTACAAAAAAAAGTAGAATATGTTTCATAGGCGCGTATTTGCCTCTTTGATTTGTTTCCTTTAGTGCTAGTGGATAAACGCTTATAAACTCTTCTTTCTCGTTAAGAACAAGTAATGTGGGACTCTCCATGGCTTGGTCTTAAAAAGAAAAGAAGAGGGAGCGGACGTCCTAGGCATGTAATACAAGTAGCATAGCTAGCTTTCATGATATGAACTATAGGAGAACTAGTTGCCTTATAAACCCTTTAGAGTGGAGAGATTTGAACAATGTGGGACTCAAAACCCCCTAGAGGATGTGCAGTAGATGCTGGCCGGTCTCCACACTCAAAAGTCTCACATCTCCTAGATCTAGCTTCCAAGCTTACTCCAAAGGCTATTGTCAACCCCCAATTTCGTCCGGGTCACTAAACGATGAGACTTGGTTTTTATTGTTGTCCTATTTAATTTATTTTCTTTCATTTTTTTCATTATTTATTTTATTTTATGTTCTACTATTTTGTTTAATAAAAAAAAGTAATTACAAAAAAAAAGGGAAACGAAGAAAGAATAAAAAAAAAGGCAAAAATTTTTTAAAAGAAAAAAAAAAGAGGAAAAAAGGGGGGTGCAAGTGAAAAAATGAAAAGGAAAAGATTTGATTTTCTTGGAAAAATGCCCATAAGCCATTAATATTAAGGCATGACAGATCACTTTGGAATGTTTTAGAAATTTTGTTTATTTGGTAATAATTTAAATCAGCATTATGACAATCATTACAAGCAATAATTAAAAATAATATATTGATTGCTGTATTCAATTTCTTCCTAAAGAGAAAAATATGATTTTCCTTTAAATTGGACAATTTGATTTATTTTTCTTCAATCAAGACCATTTCTTTCCCTATTTTGCTAATTGACAATTAATTCGCTATTAAGGCAAGATCACAATAATATTACAAAGGTGTGTATATAAATATGCACCTTGCAAACAAGAAAAAGGGAAGAGAATTGAATTTCGGGAAGAGAGCATAAGGGAAAAAAAAAAAGGGAGAAAAAATCAAATTTCAGGAAGAGAACATAAGGGAACAGGAAAAAAGGAGGTAGTTGCTACACTCATTTTAGCTTTTGAATGCGATACAAAGGTGAAAACACCGACCACTTCCAGCTTGCCGGTTTGGAAGAAAAGGAGGCTTAAGGTTTGGGCCAAATAGATCTCGTGCCACCCTGCATTTCATTGCCGCACCCTATTCTTCGTGGGCTTGGACTAGGCACGCTCCTCGTTTTTATCTTTGTTTGTTTGAATTTTATTTTATGCTTTTGTTTTCTATCTTAGTCTTTTTTTCTTGTTACTGCAAGTGACCCTGTATCATAACCTCATCCACTTTGTTTTATTTGGCTTTTGTTTACTGTGTTCCAACATTCACTGCACACGATCAATTCCCTACCAAAATACCCAATAAAAAATAAAAAAAATGTAAAAGAAAAAAAAAAGATAAAATCATAAAGATGGTTTTAGATTCCCGACGTCATCTTTGTTTGCAAATAAATACATAAAAGTTTTGAATTGTTATTGTTTTATTATATAAGTTACAAGATTATGAAAAATAACAGGCTTAGTGTTTTTTTTTTGTTATTTAATAACTACAATATAATTTTAATTTGTTTCAATTTAGATTTTTTTTTGAAACGTAAATAGTGTTTTAACTCTATATTTTATAATTTTAAATACTTATGCAAAATAAACATGGTATATAATATCATTGTTTCATTTCAAATGGTCCGTAAATATCACTTTTATTTTATATTGAATCCTTTCGTAATTACTGTTACTATTTTTATAATATATATGTAAATATAATTTTCATATTACGAAAATCACAAAAATTAAAAGATAAACCGTATAAGTCATGTACAAAATTAAAATAATAAAATAGTAAATGTTTAAAAGGTTTAAGCACACGTGCGACCATTCGCGTCAGCCTTGTGTTCGAATTTTTTTTTCTTATTCCTTTAAAATTAAACAAAAATTATTTCAAAGGGTTTAAGCACACGTGCGACCATTCGCATCAGCCTTATGTTGAAAACCATTTTTTTCTTATCTATTTTAAAATTTCTCAAAAATTATTTCAAAGGGTTTAAGCACACATGTGACCATTCGCATCAGCCTTGTGTTGAAAACCTTTTTCTGTTTCTTTTAAAATTAAACAAAAATTATTTCAAAGGGTTTAAGCACTGCGACCATTCGCGTCAGCCTTGTGTTGAAAACCTTTTTCTTATTCTTGTAAAATTAAACAAAAATTATTTCAAAGGGCTTAAGCACACGTGCAACCATTCGCGTCAGCCTTGTGTTAAAAACCTTTTTCCTTATTCTTTTAAAATTAAACAAAAATTATTTCAAAGGGTTTGAGCACACGTGTGACCACTCGCGTCAGCCTTGTGTTGAAAACTTTTTTCCTTATTCTTTTAAAATTAAGCAAAAGTTATTTCAAAGGGTTTAAGCACACGTGCGACCATTTGCGTCAGCCTTGTGTTGAAAACCTTTCTCTTATTCTTCATTTTCCCAAAAAATCCAAACCTTGTCCAAAACAAATTCCTCAAACAATTTTCCCAAACGATTTGCTAGAACTACGTAACCCTGATTTCTCATTTTGAGAATACGTAGGAGCAAGGTCAATCCTTGTCGGACACAAAAAAATATAAATAAATAAATATTTTTGTTTCTTTAGAATTTTATTTTCAGGGATAATTAAACATTATGGAAAACCACATCGAGTTTGCGCATTTAATTAAAGGTACTGCCTTAGGGCAGGCGTTGTAGGGTGCTAACACCTTCCTTACACGTAACCGACTCCCGAAACCAGAATCCGGTTTTCATAGACTAAGCCTTATCCTTTTTATGGTTTTTCCGTAGTTTTCCAGAATAAACTATGGTGGCGACTCCAAACTCTTTTTCTAAACTTGTTTTCTTTTTTGGATCGTCGTCCCGTCGCGAAATCGGTTGCGACAGCTATATAAGAAGGTTTAGGGGTCGCCTTTTGTACACTTACCTTGAATCAATTGATTACTTGAGTTGATTTGCACTTTTGTAATCCTCTTTTGAGATAGGTTTCTGTCTCCAAAGTCCCTCTTTGGGCAGACCTTATCTTACTCAAGCAAGTGGCGGTCCTTCCTTGATGCTTATCTTGGAGCTTCCTTCAAGTGGCGCATCTTCAAGTCCTTAAGTTTCCTTTTCTGTAATCTCTTCCATTTTTAATTTTCTTGCCATTTCCTTAAATTTCATTTATTCTATTCATTTTAGGCATGCACTTCCCCATCATGTGGTATCATGAGCCTTAGGTTTTTTATCTTCTTAGGAATTGCATCCATCATTTCCCCAACAACAATGGAGGTTTAGTTCACCATAAACATGGTGAAACTATATGAAAATAATGAAAATAATGAAAGGTGGAACCCTAAAAGTTGTAGATTGGAGCTTCCGCATCCAAAATCCGCTTCCGAGGGGTGAAAAGAGTGTTTCCGCGCCTCTTTCTATCAAAAGATAGACCCTTTAGGTCGACTAAAACCTTATATACATTCTAAAAATAACAGAAATACTAGCCCAGACCCACGAAAATGGTGCTCAGCACTGGAATACCGCTCAACGGTAGGTGCGGTTCTTTAGAGTAACGCTCAGCGTTGACGCCTAGGTGAGAGGTAGTGAACTCATTGAAGAGTCAGCGGTAAAAGTGCCGCTCAGCGGTGGCTGCGACACTTGATTTTCCCCTCAGCGTTGGCTCTTAAGCGTCGTCCAGAGAACTCCTCAGCAAAGATGGCGCTCAGCGGTGAATTGGCGCTAGGCGCTGGCTACGATTCTTCTTTTAAGCACTTTTCCTTCTTCTCTTGAGTCCAACTCCTCACTACTTCAACTTCTTCCATCCAATTCATGTTAATTCCTGCCAAAACAAGGAAAACCAAGCATAATACCAATAATACTACCTTTAACTCTCTTATTCTCGAACTTAAGCAAAAAGGATGATTTCAAGATAGTTTCTAAG
Organism: Vigna radiata var. radiata; assembly: GCF_000741045.1. Classification (NCBI taxonomy): domain Eukaryota; kingdom Viridiplantae; phylum Streptophyta; class Magnoliopsida; order Fabales; family Fabaceae; genus Vigna; species Vigna radiata. The sequence goes on from NC_028358.1 coordinate 14,585,217, forward strand.
TCATAAAGGGTGTGTTTAATGTCAAATTTATGTATAAAAATAATGGTATTTCAACCGTTATCACAACCCCAAACTTAGAACTTTACTTGTCTTCAAGCAAACAAGATGTAACTTAGTCTTCCACCAACCAACACAATGGTTCAACACATTCCAAAACTCTTTCTTTCAAGACAAGTAATTGCTCATGTCAGCTCATCAAAAAGAATTTAGTCAAGATGCACACATGCTTTGATTCATAACAACTCATCATGGTGTTCACACAATCACATAATATCCAACAGATGTTATTCTCATGAATGATCAATTAACTAAGCACAGATGTAATCATGAATTCATGGAATCTTTCCTCACCAGATAAAGTGTTTTACTCAATCACACAGGTGTTTCTAGAGGTCACTCTTTCCCTCTACTATCCATATGTCACATAGAACAAAATTGCCTTTCATTTACCATAATCAACATACTCACACACGCATGTCATCACAAGGATTTTTCATGGCTTATAATGAGGTTGGGCTAACAAGAAAAAATGTTTTTTCTAGATCACAAAATCCTTAAGTTAAGAGAGTCATTCAACAATTCATCATTCAAGCACACACTCTCTTTAATAACCAATCTCTTATTCCCAACTTTCCCCTTTTTGCATTGAGCTTATCTTTCTTTCATCCTATCTTTTCTATCTTTTCTTTTCAAGCTTTGCTCAACACTTTAGCTCAATGCTTACCTTTTCTTTTTCAACTTTCCGAACAACCCCAAACTTCAACCTTTATCAATACCACACAATAATTCTCAACTTATCTCAAGGTAAAGATTTTCAAAAGGATTTTCAATTCTGTATAAAGTTTAGGTTCAAAAGGGTGTTAAGTCCCTGGCAAGTGTACCAGATCGTTATCAAGTAATATAAACGGGTAAGTCCGAGTATCGTTTTCCCAAAGGACTCTTAGGCCTTAACTTTCATGTAACCTAATCGTATAAGACAAAATTTTGTGGTTATATGCAAAGAACAAAAATAAACATGCAATGCAGTTGATTCAATTGGTTTTAAGAAACTATGGATGAATGGTGTTGTTGCGGTTTACAATTTCATCTTATCCACTCTCATATATCTACTCTTCTTATTTTACTTCACTTATTGATCTAATTGCCATGCAAACTTTCTAGTTTACCCTTAACCCAATCCCTTGGTGAAAAGAGCCTATTATTAATTACCGGCTTGCTATCCCTAGCCTCCCCTAGT
>NC_028358.1:14586512-14592450 GCF_000741045.1 Vigna radiata var. radiata
CGTCCTACCCCTATCCCTAGGCGATATTGGCATAATCAAGGAATTTCTCACCAGTTCATGACTTTACCGTACGTCCCTATATCGATAAAGACAAACATCTTTTACTGAATGAGTTAAACAATAAAAGCATTGAGCACAGATGAGAACCCAACAATTGATAAATAAGTATATGACAAGCATATGAAATAAATAAGAATTTGAATATGAGAGTTTCAAAAGATTACATTGTTCCCCAACAACAAAGGGTTTAGTTCACCATAATCATGGTGAAACTAGATGAAAATAATGAAAGAGTGGAAGAAATAACCCTAAACTTGGTTGAATGGAGCCTAAGCATCCAAGGAACCTCCTCCAACGTGTGGAATAGCTCTGCACGTTTCTCTCTGCCAAAAGACTCACCTTCTAATTCGCACTGAGGCTATATATAAGTCCAAAAAGATAACAAATAGATTACAGAAAGATTTACAGAATCTAGCTAAAAAAATAGACAACTGCCCAAGCGACTAAATTCACCGCTGAGCGGTTTGCCTCTTGCCGCTGAGCGGTTTCCCTCTAATCGTTCTGAGTGCTCAGCGGACCATTTTGGCGCTCAACGACTTGCTTGACCCTTCTTTTCATCATTTTTCCTTCTTTCATGGGTCTTAGTCCACCTTACTTCACTTCCATCTTTAATTCATATAAAAACCCTGTAAAGCAATGCAAAACAAGCATAATATCTCTAAAAACAACTTTTGACTCTCAAGAGACTCAACTAAGTGTTTTACTTGATTTAAAGCTCATTCTAAGCCATAAAGGGTGTGTTTTACTATCAAATTTAAGCATGAAAATAACGCTTTTTAGACCGTTATCAGAACCCCAAACTTAGAACTTTGCTTGTCCTCAAGCAAACAAGACAAAACTTGGCTTTCCACTTCTTCATCAAATAATTCACACTTTTAAAAACTCCTTTTTCTCACGACAAGTTATTATACGATTTCAAATTTCAGTGGAATCCTACAAAGATGCATGCATGCTTTCAATCCAACTTAGTTCACATAATCAATCTTTTTTTTTCAACAGATGTTTTGTTCATGAATGATAAATCAAGTAAACATGGATGTACATGGATTTAACAATTCTCACCAAGCAAGTGTTTCACTCAATCACTCAAGTGTTTAAGGAGGTCACTCTACTCTCTACTATTCACATGTCACATAAAACAATATTCTCATTCATCTCAAACAATCAATATCTTCACATGCATATGTCATCACAAGGACTTTTTCCAAGGCTTGTATTGTGGCTGGGCTATCAAGAAAATTGGTTTTTCTGGAATACAAAATCCTTGAGTTAAGAGAGTTTAAATCATCATTCAAAGTTCAAGCACACTCTCTATTTAACCAATCTCACTCATTCCCAACTTTTCCCTTTTTCATTTTACATTGAGTTCTTTTTACATGCATAAACTCTTTTCTTCTTTTCTTTTCTTTTCACATGCATTTTTGTTTTTCATCTTTTGAACTCAATGCTTTTCTTTTTCTTTTGCCTTTCACTTTCCCCATTCAACCCCAAAATTGAACCTTTTCAATTCACATAATTATTCTCAACCCTAACTCAAGGTAAATCAATTCAAACAAGGGTTTTTATACTGTTTAAGGTCAAGGTTCAAAAAGGGTATATCATTCAAAATTCTTTGGGTGAAAATTTGGCTAAGTAAGGGCTTTCCAAGCATGGCCTTGATCATATGGCATACACATGCAATTCAATCAATTATCAAGATTAAGCAATACCATTCATGATTCCTGTAAACAGTGCACACAACAATAAAGCTCTGAAGCTCAATACCTCACATAATCATGCTTTCTTACTTCTCACATGAATTCTGCTTAGCATCAAAATCACAATCATGAATCACTTACTCATCTATTCACAAAATTAGTGAACCATCAATCTGGATATCAACATTCACACATTCCCAATCATCATCCACAATCAATCATCAATAGCAAACAACTCATCATGTAATAAAATTGAACCATCATCAGGATTAGTGTACAAGCCAAGCATAGACTCAAACATAAATTCAACCTATACTACTAATTCAAAGTACAAAGAAAAAGAAAAAGAAAAATCCCTTTCCAAATGCTGGCATCCATCAGTAGATGCCATCAGCGCAGATCCTCATCTGAGTCATCATCCTCATCCTCTTGGGCATCCTCAAAATTTTCATCATCCTCCTGGTCATCATCCTGTCCTCCTGAAGTTCCAACATCTCCAGACCCACTACCATGTGCCTGTCCCTGAGGCCAAGCCATCACACTACGGAACTCGTCCATAGTCCACCTGTGCACTAGTGGCTGGTGATAAAGTCCTATGATCATCTCGGCAGTGGCCACCTGCCCTCTATAAAGGGACTCCATCCTAGCCTCCATCATAGACATGTACATGTCTCTCATCTGAAAGGACTCAGGCTGTTGTGCCGATGCATCTGCAGGCTCATCCTCCTGCTGCGCTGCTGCCCTCCTAGGACGTCTCCTAGGGACTGCTCCAGCTAGCTCGTCGCCTCTACAAAACTGATGAAAATAGGAGGCATCCTTCATTTTGTTGCCCATTTTCTTAACTCTTCTTGAGGTAGACATTCCTGCATAAATCAAATTCATCAAACAAAATTCTCAGAAACATCATTAGAGGTTAGTGCATCATCAGATCATACAATTCTTTGAGGAAAAACAGGGCTCCTCATCACACAAACATTCAAAAATTTCAACATTTAGGCAAAACAACTGCAGACCGCTCAACGTCAAAAGAGACCACCCAGGCGGTTTGCCTCAAGTCTCGCCACCGCTCAGCACCAAAACAGACCGCTCAGCGGTGGAAGCTAGGGTTTTTCAAAATCTTTGCCTATTTGATCCTAATCTCCACTCTTTTGCTAAAATCATCAATCCAGACCAAAATCATGCAATTCAATTGGTTCAAACAGTTCCTATTCTATCAATTCATGCATGGAAATCAAAAGCCCTAATTTATCATGTTCCTAAACATGTTCTTCAACAAATCCCAAAATAGAAACCTTAAATAATGAATTTGCATACTTACTTGAGTGAAGACTATGAATGCTTGCAGAAAAATTGCTTAATTGATGATGTATGTCCTTCCCAATGCAAATCCCTCAACCAAAAGCCCCAAACTTTGACAAAGTAATGGTGGAAAATTGAATTTTTGGTGAGTGGGTGATTGAGAAAGTGAGGAAATCTTTCTAAAATGCTCTTGAAAGTGAAGGAAGAGTGTTAGGGCTTAGGGAGATCGCTCAGGCAAAATGCAAAGAAGGGTTTCAAAGTGAAAAACTTGGAAAACCGCTCAACTTTTAAGCAAAACCGAGACCATGAGCGCCGCAACCACTCAACGGTAAAATGGATCGCTCAGTGGTCTGCGCCTAATTCCTCTTCTTCTTATTTTGCTTTCTTTTGAGTAATCTTTCCTTCTAGCACTTAATTTCAACCTTCAATTTTTCAAATATATGCCTTTCCCCTCTCAGATGCAATCATTAGCATGTAATACACTTATCACAGGATTAGAAACAAAACAATCAACTGGGTTGCCTCCCAGGTAGCGCTTGTTTAACGTCACGAGCCTGACCCAAACCTGTTTAGCACTCATCAGTAAGTGCTTATCCATCCAACACCCTTCAGTAGGTGTACTTACCTTGTATCCTTCAGTAGATACTTAAAAATTTAGCATCCCTCAGTAGATGCTACCGAAAAAGTGTTCAAAAATTCAATAAAGTATATGTACAAAATCAAATACCCTAAAACTACTAATGTTTATACAAAGTGGGATTTAGATATAATCAATTCATTCCATCCCAGTTGGAATCTTCATCAACCCAACTCATCAGTTGCTTTCTATCCACTTTCTTTATGACTCTTGTGAAGGGTTTCCTGATTTCTAGCTTGCCATCTTCTTGACTCTTAATAACAACCACTTCTTGTTCTTGAATCTCACTTGTGCTCCTATTGGAAGTGGTGTATATTCAGTGTGGATAATGTTCCTTTTGTCAACCTCCTTATCTTCAGGTACCTGCAAAACATTACAACTATTAGAATTAGTACCTATTGAGTTGTCCTTTAGTGCAACTTCTCTTCTTGACTTCTTATGTCTGTGATGGGTGTCGCAGCCCATACAAATTTGATTGCATATGATAAATGCAGTATAACTAGGAAGTGACTCCTAGGTCGTCTCTCAAGGACCAAATGTGGTTCGAGTCTTAGGTCTAACACGAAGTGGGGGGGATTTGTGAAAGGTTTTTTTGTTAATGCAATGACGAAATTAAAATTAAAACTGGAAATTAAATACAACCAAACAAAATTGAAAACCTTGAAATAAATGGACAAAGCATGAAGATCGCACGGTCCTACAGATGACCGAACGATTCTACATTGAGACCAAACTATCTCTAAACCAAGTGAGGAAAATGGAAATGCAAGAAGGTAAAGAAACCAAACAAAATAAACAACATGGTGAATGGAAAAAGAAAATTGAACACTGCAATAGATAAATATCCAAACACAATTAAAGCCATTTGATGGGTGTCGCAGCCCATACAAATTTAATTGCATATTAAGAATGCAGTATAGCTAGGAATGACTCCTAGGTCGTGTCTCAAGGACCAAATGTGGTTCGAGTCTTAGGTCTACATGAAGTAGGGTTTTGAAGGTGTTTGAGACGAGAATTAAACTAAATTAAATGCATGAAAATTAAACATAATCAAGTATAATTAAAATCATTAAAATAAAGATTAGAATTAAAATTAAAATAAAAATAAAAATAAAAGATAAGACACTAAAGAAAATAACAGGCTGAAAATTAATTAAACATCCATTGCATTAGGAAAATGAGACATGGAAACACATGAAATGTAAAGATATACTTAATGCATGAAATGTAAAAAGTAAATTAAATTAAAAAAAAATGCATGAAATGTAAATTAAAAAAAAATGAATACTAAGTATCATAGCACGTCATCACCAAATCAATACTTTAAAAAAAATGCATGACATTAATAGAAAAATAAATTAAAAAACTACTACTTTGGATGCAAGCGTGAATAGGAAATGATGCACCAGAATTTGCAAAAATATAATGAAACATTAGAAGATGTCGTGCTCTAAGAAAAGAAATAAATGGCTGCAAAAAAGAAATCCTAGCCTACATCCTGAATTGAATTCAAAGCCTCCTTTTTCTCTAAAGCAAGTGAAATAATTCTCTTCTTCCAAAAGAGAATCACCGCATCGGCCCCCCCTCTCCATGTCACCATGCATCACGAAGATAAATGAAGGTTGGCCGTGCACCGCTTCTGGAAGAAAAGGGAATAATTGCCTCCACAAAATAAATCATATCTAGCACCCTACGCCTACTCCCTTTCATGATGGGACAATCCTTTACTAAATGAAATTAAACTTAAAATTATCGCTGCACCACCCAATAAATAAAGAAAAAAAAAGAATTGAAATCACCATTAAATGTTGCAATGCAGGTGGCGGCTTCATCATTCCAGCCATTCAATGAAAATGGAAACCATACATTCACACATAATGAAGAATCGTTGACTTTTCTAAAAGAAGACAAATACTTAAAAATAAATTTTTCTACCCTGAACGGAGACTTCAATAAAAAAAAAAGTGCATAAAAAAAAAACTAAAATGAAAAGGCAAGATTGAAAAATATAAATTGGCCTAAAATTACCAAAAATTGGCCTAAATTACAAAAGTTGGTCTAAAAATTCTTAACCACTAAATTACAATTTGATTAATTCTAAACTACTAAATTAAAATATAACTAATTTTAAGAGAGTCTTGAATTATTTTGTCTCCTCCCAATGCTCCAAAATATATCTCCAAAATTTTCCCTGCAATTAAAAATGCAATTAATTAGCTCAGAAAATTCAAATTAACTAAAATAA
>NC_028358.1:14592625-14606087 GCF_000741045.1 Vigna radiata var. radiata
ACTTAGTCTTTTGCACTCCTGGGCAAAATCAAGACGAAAATCAGGGAACAGTTCAACGGACATCAGGGAATTGACATAGAGTTAGCACACAGAAGACAAAGACTCACAAGGACAAAAACAGAGTTGCATGGTTCTCAAGAAATCTGGACAATGAAAAGAACTAGACAACATCCAGCATAGAATCAGAGAAAACATATACTCATGAAGTCATCCAAGCAGTTCAAAGCATGACAAAATGATCAATCAACTTGAGAAGTGAATCAAAAGTAACAGAACCTCACAGATGCAGACTATTAGTGTTTCTCTCAAGTGTTTATGGTAAACAAATTCAACTCAATGCTCTCAAGAAAACAAGCACAAATAGACTTGGCAAGCTTCTAATATCAACACTCAAAAACATATGCATGTTCAAATCAAAAGGTCTTTTATGGATGTAATGGGGTCAAGGCCAAGGGAGGATACATCTGGATAAGAAGCTACAAACCATAAGGAACAGAGGAGCAATGGGGAACAAGTGCAAACACATTCAAACACACCCACAACCTCTAATTCCATCCTCTTCTTGACTCCATTATTCACAAAAAAAAAAAATTGTATTTTCTCTCCTTTTTTTTTTCTTCTTTTTTTTCTTCTTTTCTTCATTTTGTCTCTTTTTTTTTCTATTAAACACACAATTCAAAAGACAAGATACATGATATTTACAGTGCACCCACAAGAAGAGGATTCACTAGCCAATTCATCTGCAACTCCTAAGAGACCACACTTATTCCCAAAACAATTCCAAAGCTCCAAAATTCCTAAGGTTCAGGTGATCATGGTTTTTCACTTAGGCTATTGTATGAGCTTCAAAACAAAGAAATGGGGGAAGTATAAGCTCAAAGGGGCTAACAAAGAGATCATAACAGGGTAGGCAATCTGGCTAGAGAGGCTCAATCTACAAAATGCCTTTATCACTTCCAAACATGCATATCAATCAAGAATCATCAAAAAGAGTCAAGCCAAGGCATATGTGCAAGCAATCAAGAGACATATCACACACAAGAAAGAATATCAAGTGGCTCAAATTCTAACACAGGGTATTTCTTCACAATCAATCACCCTCTCAAACATCATAATCATCTTCCCAAGCAAAGAAAAGCAACGAATTTCAAACCAATAAGTATCAATCAGGTGAAGTGAAAAACGAGTCTACAGCTTAAACAAAGTCCAAAAATCAAGAAAAACGTGTAAAATTGTACACAAGACAAAACAAAAACTACCTAGGAAACAAAAAATTTAACAGAAAATAGAAATTTGCCCCAATAGACCACACTTAAACTACATAGTGTCCTTAATGTGTCACAATCATCAAATCAGAAATCAGAACAGTCAACAGATCATGGACAAGTGCAATAAAAGTATGGAAAGGGGGAAGAAGGGAAAAGAAAACTCCCCTGATCATAGTGGCAGTTGCCAATTTTGGACTTTCAGGGAGATGTCTTCCACCACGGTATTCAGCCAGGAAGTGTTGAAGACGAATTGCTTCAGTCTCCAGATTTGATCAAGCAGGGAGATGTCCTCCACAGTTGGATCTAAGAAGAAGTGATTGTTGATGAGTGGGTTTAGCTGGTGCCCATTAATCTTCAAATTATCGTGTGTCCTGGCACCCTTGTCTTCCACTGTGGGTGTTTGTTTATCAAACTCATGTGTACCTCCTGCAACATGGTTAGTGCAATGTGGTTCTACAGAAATAACGTGCAGAGGTATAACACCCAATCCCAGTGTAACATGCTGAACATCAGATATACTCTCAGAACATGAATCACTTTCAAATGAAGAAACTATATCAACAATAGTCTCAGATTCATGTTCAGTGCATGGAGAAGAAGTATTTAGACAAGATGGCAAAAATTGTTTCTCCTCATGCAAAGAATGGAAATCAAAAGCATATTCCTCAACAATATAATCATCAACATACCCATCATCAGCATAATCATCAAAAACAGAATCTATCTCAGGTATGTTTACCTCCACTTCCTTGGATGTGTCTAAGGTGGTGGAAGGTGTGGTTGGTCTACCTATCTCATAAGTGGTGCTCATGTCTGCCTGGTCCTCAAAATTTTCATCAGACTCACAGTTAGTATCACCCATCACAAAGTTGGAAGTTGGTTGTATCAAAGAATTGATTTCAACACAAATAAAGCAAGAACCAACTTCACAACTACATTTAAAATTTTCAGAAAACTGTAAAAGATCAACATTTATTCCCAAGTCTAATGCATCTTCAGTTTTCACAGTTTTTATATCAAAATCATCACTAACATGTGAATCTTCAGCAGAATCAAGAATATTTGAATGCATAAACAACTGAGGCAAAGCAAGTGGAATTTCAAGTTTAGATAAAACTTGTGTTGATTTATGATTCATCTCACCAATAATAGCATAATGATCAATTGCATCCTCAGGGCTATCATATAACTCAAGATCAGTGCAAGGATAATGAACATTAGGTATGACAATGTGCTCTGTAGGGAGTAATGAATCCAAAACATGAGTGTGCACATGCATGTCAATAGCAGAATCCAGAACAGGCTTAATGGGTTCAAGTTTTACCAATTCAAAAGCATTAAAATTTTCTTGAACCTCAGATACATGAATAGGGATTTCAAGTTCAGAGTAAACCTGCTTAGGTTCTTCCCTTGCTACCTCAATTGGATTTTCACCAGTCAACTTGCAAAATAGCTTCCTTGCCTCTGTTGGAGTTATGTGCAGAAAAGATCCACCAGCAGCTACATCCACAAATATCCTTTCATTGCCTAGGAGCCCTTCATAGAAGTAAAGCAAGAGCAAATGCTCAGGGATCTGGTGATTCGGACAAGCTGAGCAAAGCCCATTGAATCGCTCCCAATATTCAGCCAGGCTTTCTTCTTGAAACTGCGCAATGGCAGTAATCTCCCTCCTCATGCTGCTTACCTTTGCTGCTGGGAAGAACTTGTTGAGGAAGAACTTGTTGAGGAATCCTTGTTGTGTTTCCTGCCAGCTATCAAAAGGGCGATACCGCTGATCTAGGAACTAGTCTTTTGCTGCACCTTGAAGAGACATTGGAAACACCAGTAGGCCTCATGGATGAGCACACCCAACTAAACTCCTTGAGGTGCTTGTGTGGATTTTCATGTGCCAGCCCATGGAACTTGGGAAGCCTCTTGATCAGCTCACACATCAAGTCAACAAAATTTTCCATCTCCTCTATTCTCGTGCAAAACATGTCTCAAACCTGGACTTCCACTTCAAGAAAGGATTATACCAAACATATAGAAGCATAATATAGAGGAAAACAACTATTTACAGACTTTGGAATTTCCAGAAACAACAACTAAATGCACAAAATAACAAAATGATAAAAACCTAAACACACAAAAACTGCTAAAAGAAATAAACCGAAACAAGACTAACTAAACACCCTAAAACTCAACACAACACACTTAAACATGTGACACGCTGACACAATAACGCACACACAAAACAGAACATCACACTCACAACACAAGACAAAACACAACACACACACACACCAATAAAAGACCTAAGACCGAACCGTTGGTCCCCGACAACGGCGCCAAAATTTGATAGGTGTCGCAGCCCATACAAATTTAATTGCATATTAAAAATGCAGTATAGCTAGGAATGACTCCTAGGTCGTCTCTCAAGGACCAAATGTGGTTCGAGTCTTAGGTCTACACGAAGTGGGATTTTGAAGGTGTTTAAGACGAGAATTAAACTAAATTAAATGCATGAAAATTAAACATAATCAAGTATAATTAAAATCATTAAAATAAAGATTAGAATTAAAATTTAAAAAAAAAAATAAATGATAAGACACTAAAGAAAATAACAGGCTGAAAATTAATTAAACATCCATTGCATAAGGAAAATGAGACATGGAAACACATGAAATGTAAAGATATACTTAATGCATGAAATGTAAAAAGTAAATTAAATTAAAAAAAAGATGCATGAAATGTAAATTAAAAAAAATGAATACTAAGTATCATAGCACGTCATCACCAAATCAATACTTTAAAAAAAATGTATGACATTAATAGAAAAATAAGTTAAAAAACTACTACTTTGGATGCAAGCGTGAATAGGAAATGATGCACCAGAATTTGCAAAAATATAATGAAACATTACAAGATGCCGTGCTCTAAGAAAAGAAATAAATGGCTGCAAAAAAGAAATCCTAGCCTACATCCCGAATTGAATTCAACGCCTCCTTTTTCTCTAAAGCAAGTGAAATAATTCTCTTCTTCCAAAAGAGAATCACCGCATCGGCCCCCCTCTCCACGTCACCATGCATCTCCAAGATAAATGAAGGTTGGCCGTGCACCACTTCTGGAAGAAAATGGATAATTGCCTCCACAAAATAAATCATATCTAGCACCCTACGCCATGGGACAATCCTTTACTAGATGAAATTAAACTTAAAATTATCGCTGCACCACCCAATAAATAAAGAAAAAAAAAGAATTGAAATCACCATTGAATATTGCAATGCAGGTGGCGGCTTCATCATTCCAGCCATTCAATGAAAATGGAAACCATACATTCACACATAATGAAGAACAGTTCACTTTTCTAAAAGAAGGCAAATACTTAAAAATAATTTTTTCTACCCTGAACGGAGACTTCAATAAAGCAAGATTGAATTTAGCTAATATCAATTTCACGTGAGCTTTCATACATCCCACTCAAAACAACGTTGCCAGTAAAGCTAGAATGGTGTGTCGGTTGGACACCATTTTGCTTCCTCCAAGCAGCGTTTCTAACGAAAGCTAAAAAAAAACGGTTGTGACGGTTCTCCTCTCAATCCCTAGGCCATGAGTCACTTAAAATAGGATGGGTCCACCCAAAATCCCTAGGGTTCCAAGTCATCCATTCCTACTTTTGGGCTTAGTTTACTTTATCAAAAATTGGCCCAAATTAGAAAAGTTGGTCTAAAAATTCTTAACCACTAAATTACAATTTGATTAATTCTAAACTACTAAATTAAAATATAACTAATTTTAAGAGAGTCTTGAATTATTTTGTCTCCTCCCAATGCTCCAAAATATATCTCCAACATTTTCCCTGCAATTAAAAATGCAATTAATTAGCTCAAAAAATTCAAATTAACTAAAATAAGAATTTCCGATCAAATTAAGCATAATTAGGAAAAACGGGAAAATACCGGACAATTAAGCATAACTTTCTGATTAAATTCGGTACAATAAGCTAAGTGAAATCAATAAAATATCGATTCATCACCATTAAAATGCAACACTAAATTAAGTGGATGAAAAACAACTCAACCTACTAATTAAACTAAGTGAAATCAAGAGAATTTAACAAGCCTAATTAACTTCTAGTAAATTATGTGAACCAAGGTGCAAGTAATAAATAAATTAAAAGTTCAATTGGCCAAAGAAAAGCACATAGCCGTGAGTCACCATGCACCCAAGTCAAACTCCAAGTTCACCTTCTATAAGCCACCAAATGTGTTGACTTCTTCTCCCATGTGCACCATTTTCAAGGAAATTAACATGTGCCTTCCAAACTCTCCAAGACCGTCCCTTCTCTCCTTCCATGCAGCAAAAATTCGCATTCCAATAGCAAAGCACAAATTTACGTGAGCTAGAAAGAAGTGGCTACAAAAAGTGCTTTAAACCAATGGGTAAATGGAAAATACTTTGGGTGGTCCAACCAAGATGCCATGTAGGCAAGGTCAAAGGAAATAAAACACCTAAACACTCCCTTCCTAATGGTGATTCTCGGCAGCAATGCAAGGAAAAGACAAAACCAAAAGTGGCAACATTCCTTTAGTGAAAATGTGCTTCATATTTTGCTTGTCCAAAAGAGGTAAAAACTTAAATGCTCCCTTTTCTCTCACTTCCAACCTCAATTTNGNTTTTCTTTCTTCTCAACCACCATNCAAAGCTTTCATCTACTCTTCAATACTGAGAATGACTTCAAGAAACCAAAGTTCAAGTTGCAAATGAGCACAAGAACAATAAACCCAAACTTCTACTCATCAACCCAACTTCAACACTACCATTTCTTCAAGTTTCTTTGCAAAAACGAAAATGATAACCAAGCAATCAATCTTAGCTCTGTCTAGCCACAATAACAACCCCAAGATCTGGTCCCATCCTTGTTTCAACCATCAAAAACGAAATGCAAGAAGAAAGAGTCCAAATCACAACACCCAAACATCAACTAAAGCTCTCTTCGACCCAAAACTCACATAGAAATCCATTTTTATCATCCAACCAAAAAAAAATGCAAAGAAAAACATGAGCAAATGCAGCAATGGAAGAGGAAAACGAAATATAAAGTTACTCAAACCCAACTTCCACCATGGAAATTGTTGACGGATTGGCAAGTGTACCAAATCATACAAGTAATATAAATGGTAAGACCAAGTATTGTTTTCCCAAGAGACTCGAATGGGTTTCTCGTTCGCGTGAATTAAGATAATAAGACTTGAGAATGAAAATTCATAAATTGGATTTGAGAACAAATATATTAACATGCAAAATAAAGTAATTCAATTGACAAAAGAAAACAATGGATGAATGGATGTTGTTGGGGGTTTACAATCTCATCTAATCCGCTCTCTCTTACCTACTCCTCTTGAATATTAGTTTGATTAATTAATTGTTATGCGACTTTCTTAGCCTCCCCTTAACCCGATCTCTCGGCGAAAAGAGCCTAATATTAACTACTGGCTCGCTATCCCTAGCCTCCCCTAGCAATTAATACCGCATTATAAACAGAAGTTAGCGCAATTGGTCGTCCTACCCCTATCCCTAGGTGGTATTGCAAAATTAAGAAATTACTCACCAGTTCATGTCATTACTGTACGTCCCCATATCAATAAAGACAATCATCAGTTACCAAATGAGTTAAACGATAAAGGCCTTAAGCACAGATGATAACCCAACAATTATCAATCAAAACATATGGAGACCATATAAATAATCAAGAGTTTCAATAAAAAAGAGTATCAAAAGATTACATTGTTTCCCCCAACAACAATAGGGTTTAGTTCACTGATGGGTGTCGCGGCCCAATCAAATTTGATTGCATAATAAAGTGCAGTATAGCTAGGGAATGACCCTAGGTCGTCTCTCAAGGACCAAACTGCGGTTCAGAATCAGGTCTAACACATAGTGGGGGGGTTGATAGAGGTTTATGCAAGGAAAACTAAATTAAATTAAAACTGGAAATTAAACACAACCAAACATAATTGAAAGCATAATGAACGAAAACAATAAACTGAACAGTCCTAAAACAAGATGTGAAATCGACATTGGAAGCAATTGAAATGCAGTTGACAAATAAATTGAAATGACTTCAAACATTATATGCATTTAACCTTGAATATATCCAATATATAAAAAATATAAAAACACAATTAGATTTCTGCATGAATAAAGTAAAGCAAAGTTTAAGTTAAAGTAAGCAATTACTGGTTGAAGACATCCACCGATGCAAGTCATTCACGGAGCAACAATTAAAATTAACTGTGACAAACATAAATAAAACAAGACAGCTACTTGAACCTGAATTCATATTAATATATAAACTACGAGAGTAAAATTTGGTTCATGCATAAAGAAGTAAAAACAATGAAAAACAAAAGAAAACCCGAGGACCCTGTTGGAGCTCTACATTGCATCCGTCACCATGTACACATTCCAAATTCCATCAGCGTTCTAAAAAAANACAAAAGCTAGCAAGAGTGTGGCAGCTGTCGAGTGTGAGAGAGTGACGGCTGCGGGGAATCAATCCCGAGACAACCTCTCCTCAACACGTCTGCCCTCTATTCTTCATAAAGCCCCAAAATAATCAACACCCTTACATGCTGCACAAGCTGACTGGTGGACTTGAGTGCAGACCGTGGGCATCAACACTGGACCGAGCTTCTGCTTGCTGGACTTCTTTCTGCTGCCACTACGTGCTGGATGTTTCTTCCTTTTGCACCTCCAATCTGCTGGACAAGGAGCTGCTGGATGCTTGTGATATTCATGGACCGTAATGCAGCTGGACCGTGAAGGCTGGATGGGTCGTCCGCAAGCACCTCCATTTGCTGCTGCCTTCAAAATATGCTGGACCTAGTGGAGGCTTGGATGCTTTTGGACGTGATCTACTTTTCAACGATGAGGCCTTCTTCCTAGCTTCTTGGGCCGGGTGCAGTGTGTTGCTGCGTCTTTTATTTCTCCAAGCAAGTGGACGTGAGAAGCTCCTTCAAGCTGCTGGACACGTTTCAGCTGTTAGAAGTCCGTGAGAGCTGGACCGTGATGTTGGGAGCTGCAGCGTGTGATGGTGGACCAAGGCTGCTGGGCCGAGCACCGTTTAAGAGATTTAAGTGGATGAATTCTCTTCAACTGGACCAAGGCTCCTAAGTTGTATTTCCAAAATTTTCCCTGAAAATAATAATGCAAATAATTAGCTCAGAAAATTCAAATTAATTAAAATTAGAATTTCCGGTCAAATTAAGCACAATTAGGAAAAACGGGAAAATACCGGATAATTAAGCACAATTCCCTGATTAAATTCGGTACAATAAACTAAGTGCAGTCAATAAAATATCGACTCATCATTCACCATGGACAGGGTGAATCTAGATGGAAAATGGAAGAAGAATGGAAGAGCAAACCCTAGAAAACATAAAAAGGAGCCTAAGCATCCAAGAGATCCTCTCCAGAGAGCAAAATTAGGTTTGGCCGTTCTCCCCTGTCAAAAGAATAACTCTGAACTCGAAATAAGGGTATTTAAAGGTGAGGAGCGCAACAGAGAACAGGCCCAAGCCCAGCGAGCCACCGCCCGACGGTTTAAGTGTGTCGCCCGGTAGTTTCCCTCAGAACTGCCCAATGCCAATCGCCATGCCTACTCCTCGTCCTGGACTGCCCGACGATTTAAGTGTGTCGCCGGGCGATGTGTCGACTCTTCAAATCTTCATTTTTCTGCTCTTTTCTTGAGTCTACGACCTGTATCTTCAACTTCATTCTTCATTTTCTCAAAATAGCTACAAAACAATGCAAAACAAGCATAAAATCGCTAAAAACAGCTTTTGACTCTCTACAGACTCATTTATTGAGTTTTGCTTGATTCTAGGCGCATTCTGAGTAGTAAATGGCGTAATTTGTCCAAATTGACATATGAAAATAACTGGTTTTCAACCTTCATCAGAAATGCAAAGACAAGCTCCAAAGCTAAAGCTTCAAGCATCAAGAACAAGCAAATGGAAGTAGAAATGAATGATTTTTCACCATCAATGAGCTAAGACAACCAAGAGTAAGTTAAGAGACAAAGAAAATCTGTATCTTGTTCATTGAAATGGCTCAAAACCAAAGCACCAAGCAAGCTCTCCAAAGAGCATGTTCATACATGAAACCCTAGGAGAGAAAAGTTCAAAACATGAGTATGAAGTGTGGCTATGAGAGCCCAAGAGTGTGTCCTCGACATTCTCTCCTCTAAATACCGTCCAAGACTCTAAAATTGGTGGGGACCACCTTCTAATGAAACCCTAGCCAAAAGCCACATGTCCTACACATGGGTTTTTTACAAACTTGCCCCTAAAAGGGTCTAAAACACCTAATTCTAATTAAGGACTTCTAGAAAACGAAATTACAACTTTAATTAGAATCTAAATGACTAAATGTTGAGCCTTTGAATGTGTCACGCCATATCCTAATGCTCCAGATGATGTTTCCACAACTTCCCTGCAACCAGAAATGCACTTAATCAGCTCAGAAAATCCAAATTAGCACAATTACGAATTTCTGACCAAATTTAGTAGAATTCGGAAAACGGGGAAATAACAGAAAATTAAACACAATTCCCTAGTTTATTTAAGTGCAATAAACTAAATATAGTTCAAGAAATAATGACTCATCAGTCTGGCCCTCTTTTTAATTCTAGTACTTTTCTCTTTAGAGTCAGTATAAAAGAGTACATTCTCTTTATGTCTCATCATGATCCTTGCAGCATGTACACTGATAGACATCTTGGATGTGGCCATGAAAGGTCTTCCAAGAATTACTGGAATTCTTTCCGCATCTTCCATACTCATATGATAAAATCAGCTAAGAATTCTAACTGCTCCACCCGAACAACCACATTTTCCACCATACCACATGGTGTGTTAGCTGAACCATCTGCCATTGTCACTGTGAGATTAGATGGCTTTAATGTTATCCCTCCAATTTTCTTAAACAAACGTATGGGCATCATGTTAATACTAGATCCAGAATCTATCATTGCTTCTCCTATATCAACCTCATTAATCTTACATGCTAAATTCAAGCAACTTGGATCTTTTACTTTAAGAGGATAATTCCTTGGAGGTTGAATCTCAAATTCATGCTCATCGTCATCTTCATCGAAACCTACCATATCCCCAAGATAAAATTTCATTCTTGCAGGAATTTGTTTAACAATTGAAGCATAATAGTCATTTGATTATAAATTTCTCTGTTCAGCTCATTATGACGATCTCGTGCTTCCTCTTCTTCTTCTCCTCCACTGCTACTGCTACTCTCAATGGCTTCACCTTCCTCCTTTTGATCACTACTTCCAATCTCTACAACTCCCTTATCAGTTCTTCCTTCATCACTTGTCACCACAACTTTGCATTCTTCTTTAGGGTTAACATCAATATTAGCCTTAAACTGGTTCTTTTCAGTGGTTTCTACTCTTTTTGACAACTGTCCAATTTCTAGTGACCTAACAGTAGCTTGATCACTGGTGCGATTTGAATCATAGAATTTTATGAATTCATCAAATCTTCTACTCATATTTTGGACAAACTCTGTCAAATGTGAAACCTGCTGCCACATAGTTAAAGGTTGTTGCTGCCTGAAGCCTCCTTGTTGCCCTGATGGGTTGTTCTGTTGTTGGCGAATACTTGGACGATTCTTCCAACCCTGGCTAGGATTGCCTTGATTGAAATTCCCTTGTCTGTACTGGTATTGGTTCCCCATATAGTTAGCTTCCTACTACATCTCCTCAGGTATAGCACATTGACCATTAATATGGTCTCCACCACAAAGATCACATAGTTGTTCTGCTTGAGAGACATTACGAAGCTCTTTTGGAAGTTGTGAAAGGATCTTTGTCAATGTATCTAGCTTTTCGGTCAAAAGATGATTTTGAGCTAGCATTGCATCATTTGCAGGTAAGTGCAAGACTCCTCTATGTTGTGTCGGTACGCCCCTTTCACTATATGCTTCTTGACCATTAGCTGCCATTCTCTCTATCAAGTCATAGGCTTCATCCTCAGTCTTCTGTTTGATATCACCTCCAGTTGAGGCGTCCAACATCATCTTAAACTGCATATTCAATTCACCAAGGTAGGCAAGAATAATGGTTATCTTGTCAAATCCGTGAATTGGTGTTTTTTTTAGTAATCCTTTGAATCGCTCCCATGCTTGACTTCGAGTTTCTTCCATGCCTTGCTTGAATGATGAGATCTTCAGTTTTCCCTGAGTAACTTTAGACTGTGGAAAATATTTATTGACAAATGTTCTAGCCATAGCCTCCCAAGTAGTAAACGTTCCTTCAGGGAAAGAATTAAGCCATGTCTTAGCAGTGCCTCCCAATGAGAACGAGAACAAGCTAAGCCTCACCATATTATCTGATACACCGGCCATCTTCACTGTGTTGCATATTTCACTGAATGTTGTCAAATGGTCATAAGGATTCTCATTTGGCAGGCCATGAAACTGTTTGCTCTACACCAGGTGTATAAGTGATGGATTCATCACCATGTTGGTCGTTTGATCCGTAGGCATGACTATGCTGTTAAAATGGAAAGGGCCAATCGCATTCGATTGGTCTGCAAGAGTGCGTCTTGAAGGAGTTCTTTCAGCCATCTCCTCTGTTCTTCTATCTGGTGAAGGTGATAGTAATCTTTCAGGTGAAGGAAACAAATCCCTAGATGGGCGTCTGACTCTCCTTCTCCCTCTTGCTTCGATTAAACCTTCAAGAAGAGGTTGCGTATTTTTCTTGCTCCTAGTATGTCTGGGCTCCTACTGCATACACAAGAAACACAAACCCTAGTAGCACTTTTTTATATTTTCAAAAAAATAATAAAAAGATATATACAATCAAGTCAAACTTAATCAGTTTACACTACTAGATAAGTTAAACCACGAGTCCCCGACAACGGTGCCAAAAACTTGTTAAGTCCCTGACAACTGTACCAGATCGTTATCAAGTAATATAAACGGGTAAGTCCGAGTATCGTATAAGACTTGAGAAAGGAATAAATTTGGTGGTTATATGCAAAGAACAAAAATAAACATGCAATGCAGTTGATTCAATTGGTTTTAAGAAACTATGGATGAATGGTGTTGTTGGGGTTTACAATTTCATCTTATCCACTCTCATATATCTACTCTTCTTATTTTACTTCACTTATTTATCTAATTTCCATGCAAACTTTCTAGTTTACCCTTAACCCAATCCCTTGGTGAAAAGAGCCTATTATTAATTACCGGCTTGCTATCCCTAGCCTCCCACAGTAACCAATAATGCAATGTGATCGGAAGCTGTAATGCCCCGGCAACTTACAGGGACTGTTGACTGCCCCCACACATCACCACGAGACTTTCCAGTGTGCTTTGTCCTCACTCGCACACTTTCCGGGAAAACTTCGCGGAAGGTCACCCATCCCAGAATTTCTCCAGGCTAAGCACGCTTAACCATGGAGTTCTTATGGGTTAGGCTTCCGAAAAGTAAATGCATTTTGGTGATATGGGTAGCCAAATCAATTCCTTTAAGCTATCCTTCAACTGTATAGTCCCATACCTATACAGTCTCTAGATCCCTCTCATTCCGGTGTATGTTCGATTCGTCCATGTGCCCCTTCCACTCGAAGCCTGCCAAGAGCCGCTCCTTGTCCGTGCCCCCTGCACCATGCCTCTTGCACCAGCGATCACTCCCCGCCCTCGTCAGTGCCCGGGTGTCACATGAATTTTAACAACAACACTTTTTGAAAAACCAACATATAAAGATCAAGGTATACCCATAACTACAAAAAAAACGAAAATCACTATATATATATACAACCCAAAGTATACCCCTTCACAACCCCATTTTGAAAATGCATGAAAAATAATCACTCTCCATACAACAACACATGAAACTAAACACAAAAAGAGAGAACATGCATCAACATATTAACTTTAATCTCAACACAAAAGAAAGAAAGCATGCATCAATATTATCATGTTACCTTCTACCCATCATACACCATATTACATCCCAAGTTAAACCCCTCATGTGACACCCGGGCACTGACGAGGGCGGGGAGTGATCGCCGGTGCAAGAGGCATGGTGCAGGGGGCACGGACAAGGAGCGGCTCCTGGCAGGCTTCGAGTGGAAGGGGCACATGGACGAATCGAACATACACCGGAATGAGAGGGATCTAGAGACTGT
>NC_028358.1:14606892-14620592 GCF_000741045.1 Vigna radiata var. radiata
TTCGGAAGCCTAACCCATAAGAACTCCATGGTTAAGCGTGCTTAGCCTGGAGAAATTCTGGGATGGGTGACCTTCCGGGAAGTTTTCCCGGAAAGTGTGCGAGTGAGGACAAAGCACACTGGAAAGTCTCGTGGTGATGTGTGGGGGCAGTCAACAGTCCCTGTAAGTTGCCGGGGCGTTACAGAAGCAAATACAATTGACCGTCCTACCCCTATCCCTAGGAGATATTGGCATAATCAAGGAATTTCCCACCATTTCATGACATTACCGTACGTCCCCACATCTTTTACTGAATGAGTTAAACAATAAAAGCATTGAGCACAGATGAGAACCCAACAATTGATAAATAAGTATATGACAAGCATATGAAATAAATAAGAATTTGAATATATGAGAGTTTCAAAAGATTACATTGTTCCCCAACAACAAAGGGTTTGGTTCACCATAATCATGGTGAAACTAGATGAAAATAATGAAAGAGTGGAAGAAATAACCCTAAACTTGGTTGAATGGAGCCTAAGCATCCAAGGAACCTCCTCCAAGGTGTGGAATAGCTCTGTACGTTTCTCTCTGCCAAAAGAATCACCTTATAATTCGCACTGAGGCTATATATAAGCCCAAAAAGATAACAAATAGATTACAGAAAGATTTACAGAATCTAGCTAAAAAAACAGACAACCGCCCAAGCGCCTAAATTCACCGCTCATTGGTTTGCCTCTTGCCGCTTTGACCGTTCAGCGGTCAGTTTTGCCACTGAGCGGTTTCCCTCTAATCGTTCTGAGCGCTCAGCGAACCATTCTGGCGCTCAGCGGCTTGCTTGACCCTTCTTTTCATCATTTTTCCTTCTTTCATGGGTCTTAGTCCACCTTCACTTCCATCTTTAATTCATCTAAAAACCCTGTAAAACAATGCAAAACAAGCATAATATCTCTAAAAACAACTTTTAACTCTCAAGAGACTCAACTAATTGTTTTACTTGATTTAAAGCTCATTCTAAGCCATAAAGGGTGTGTTTTACTATCAAATTTAAGCATGAAAATAATGGTTTCTAGACTGTTATCAAAGGGGTAGAACACATTGTGCTCTTTTGCATTGGGAGGAAAATCATGCATTGGCTAAGAAAGGGCTAATAAAAAATAGCCTTGATCGTATGACACAAGTATGCAATTCAATGAAAAATAGAAACCTGGGCAAAATCATTCATGCTTTCAAGTAAACAACAATCATTCATAACAAAAACTCTGGAGCTCAAAACCTCACATATAGGCTCACTCAATATTCCAAATATTCCAGATAAACACCCTACTTAGCATCGTAACCACAATCATAACATCATGCATCTGTTCACATAGCTTATGAGCAGCCACCTGTATAACAACATATAATGCACAATCTCAACATCATTGGTGGGCTGTCGCAACTCACACAAATTTGATTGGAAATTATAAATGCAGTATAGCTAGGGAATGACCCCTAGGCGTCTCCCAAAGACCAATTTTGCGGTTCAAGAATCGAGTCTAACATGAAAAAGGGGGGGGGGGTTTGTGAAAATGGTTTTTGCAAAAATTAAAGAAGTCAATAAAGACACAGATGCAAACAAACTAATTTAAGCTAGCATGGTATTTAAACTAACATTATTAAAAACCTTAGACAACATTCAAACAAAAAAAATAAAATACTAGACCCCAACAAGACAACAAACAACTACCTAACACAATTAAATTAAATTAAATGCAAAACTAAATTATAGAAGCTAAAAAACAATTAATCCTACTATGAAAATTAATGCAAAACAAAGGAACAATTAAACATGCTTTTTCCTACACATTCATGTGACCAATATTCATCCACCAAATGAAATTAAAAGTGCAAATGGATTAACAAAACCACATGGGCCGTGAGGTGCACCCTTCCAACCAAACTGCCCTTTTCTTTCTTCACTTAAACCATTCATATGTTGCCTTCTTTTGTCCCATGTGCTTCATTCTCCAAGAAAATGCTCTCTTCCAACTTTCCACCAATGAAAACCGTGCATTCCTCTCTCCATGCAACAAAGGAAATGAAATCCAAAAGTTAAGACACAAATGTCGTGAGCACACTCCTCTTCCAAGGATGCAAAATGTTACCTACCAATTATACACTCCAAAAGGTGCTTTAATCTCTTCTACCAAGGTGCCACATATGCAAAGTCAAATGTGAATAAAACAAACACAAAACACTCTCTTCCTCATGTAATTCTCGGTCAAGCTAGCAAGGAAGTCTTGAGGAAGAATTGCTTCATCCTCCAGATTTGTTCAAGCAAGGAGATGTCCTCCATGGCTGGATCTAAGAAGCAGTGATTGTTGATGAGCAGGTTCAGCTGGTGCCTATTAATCTTCAAACTGTCGTGTATACTGGCACCCTTGTCTTCCACCATGGGTGTGTGTTGATCGAATCCATATGTACCTCCTGCAACATGGTTAGTGCAATATGGTTCCACAGAAATAACATGCAGGGGTATAACACTCAATCCCAATGTAACAGGCTGAACCTCAGATAAACTCTCAGAACATGAATCAAATTCAAATGAAGAAACAATATCCATAATAGGCTCAGATTCATGTTCAGTGCATGGAGAACAAACATTCATATGTGATATCAAACAATGGTTCTCATCATGCAGAGAGGTAGAATTAAAATCATGCTCATCAACAATGTAATCATCAACATACCTATCATCAGCATAATCATCAACAATAGAATCAATAATAGGTATGTTTACCTCCACTTCCTTGAAAGTTGGAAGAGTGGTGGAAGGTGAAGCTGGTCTACCTATCTCAAAAGTGTTGCTCATATCTGCCTGGTCCTCCAAATCTTCATCAGTCTCTTCAAGTGCAAGAGTAGGGACATAAGAGGGTGGGAAAGTAGGTGGCACAATAGTAAGCTCATGACTCTATTCCCCATCTCCTATGTGGATGGCACCAACATCATCTAGAAGCTGAATAGCCTGAAATGGTGATTCCTCTGAAACATAAGATTGTTCCTCAGTGAGTTGAGTGGCCATCTGCCCCATCTGATCAGTCAAACTCTGAATGGAAGCTCTGGTCTCCTACTGAAACTCCATGTTCTCTCGCCGGAACTGAATGTTCAGAATAGTCATCTGCTCGAATAACTCCTTCAATGTAGGCTCAGAAGTGTTGGAAAGATGAGGAGTTGCTTGGGCAGGCTCATGAAACTTCAACTGTTGTGGTTCCTGGACAGGGGGAGGCATACAAGAACTTTGGAATGGTGGTTCTTGATATTGAAGCTGTGAAGTACCATACCATCCCAAGTTAGGATCATTCCACCCAAGATCGTTGCTATATGAATCAAAATGATGCTGAGTAGGGCGGAATCTTTCCAAAAACCGATGCTTAAGATCTTCCCAATTGGCCTTGAATTCTGGAGGAAGATAATAAAGTCATTCCCATGCTGCTTCTTTTACTGAATGCATAAATGCCTTTAAGAAAATGCGATCATATGGGACATGAGGAGGTTTCTTTGAAGAGCAAATGGTGTGGAACTCCTTCAAATGTTTATGTGGGCATTCACCTGCAAAACCATGAAACTTAGGCAACAAATCTATTAGTCCAGAGGTGAGAACGCAATGAACATCATCCTCACTATGTGAAACTGGCTCCCAAAGAGCACTCTCAAGAATGGGAGGATGAGTCATATTGTTCTCAACATAAAAGTCAGCAGAATATGAATGAGAAGCAATATCAGAGTTAAATGCAGAAGGAGAATCAAAGTCATGGACATAGGCAGAAGAAGCAGTATTCACAAAATCAAAATAGGTAGACATGTTGAAAAAGGGGGGAAAAGAAGAAATCAATGAAAATATGCAACTAAAGCTACCTAAATGCAACAACACATAACATCACACACATAACAGAATGAGACACTCACAACACAAGACAAGACACAACACACACTAACACAACAAAGACCTAAAACCGAACCGTTGGTCCCCGGCAACGGCGCCAAAATTTGACGGGCTGTCGCGGCCCATACAAATTTGATTACATATAAGAAATGCAGTATAGCTAGGGAATGGCAAGTATTAAAGTGAATGAAAATGCAGTATAGCTAGGGAATGGAAGTAAACACATCCAAACATAATTGCAAGTATTAAAGTGAATGAAAATGCTAAACCTAACACTACAAGAGACAAATATCCAGACATAATTTAAGCTATTAAAGTGTAACACTAAATTAAGAAAATGAAAAACAACTGAAAATGGAATTTAAAATATTTTAAAGCAAAGAAAAACAAGAAGACATAAATTCAACTAACACCTCATGGGACCGCTTGTGCATCTATCAAAAGAAGTTAAAATTGCAAATTCCATAAACTAAATCCTACTTAACCGTGACATTAAAAGAAAAATAAAAACGGGACAAGAAATTTCCTCTTCCAGCCGTGACTCACTTTCCACTTCTCCTAAATAAAGTTAGTTCATCAATCTTCAATAAAAATTAAAAAGTGCTTTTAAATTAAATTTATAACCGTGACAGCATTGTGTGTAAAAATGTGTTGGAATAAAAGAAACATGTAATGAAAATAAAAAAAATGCTGCTCACACAAATGAAACAGTGAATTCCTATACTATAAGTGACCATTCTAAAAGTAGGAAATTAAAGAAAAAGTGTGCTAAGCTTCAAACATTTAAGATGTCTTCCAGCTGAACGTAAGCCTCCTTCAAGAAACGTCACTCTCCATTCCCCTCTGCCCAGTGCTCTCCACGAAAGAATCTCTTTTGTGCATGTGGTGGCTGCTGGATGTTCCACCCCCCCCCCCCCCCACATAGGGTTACGTACCCTACTTAAATTCTAGAAAAAGGACCTTCACGTGCTGGTCTCTAATTTTCTTTTGGAAGCACCACTTCTTTCCCAATTTTTGGTGAGGCAAACAAAGAGTTCTCCTTCCAAGTTGTTAGACCGTGTATGTGGATGTGTAAGCTGATTACTGGACGCACACCCCTCTTTTTATTCCATCACCGTTGGCTGCTGTTAGGCATGAAGGCTGGACCTCTTCCTTGATGGACCGAGACACCACTCAAGGCTCCAAGCAAGACCGTAACATGCTACAGGATTTTATTCTGCTGTGGTTGCTGGATGGGATGGTGCTGAGTCGTGGATTCCTTTCCAATTCAAGCTGCACCCCCCAAAGATGTAATTAGCTACCGCAGCAAGGATGGTGGAGTGTTGGACGTGTGGGCTTCGAGCTGAATTGCATGGGCCGTATGGTATTCAAATGATATCAGCGTTGGACACATGAGAGGATTCTCTAAAATTAATCCACACCTCTTTTCTTCCAAGCTGAACGTTGTTGTTTTAACTTCAAATGTGGGCTGCTGGAGGTGGTGTCCGTTGAAGAGGTGCTGCTGCATTATTTCCAGACCAGGCCGTGAATATGTATGGTGCATGCCGTGTTGATGCTTGGACGTGTGGTAGCCTTGCCCAGCATTTGGATTTAAGTTGGACCATCTGCATGGAAGCTGCTGGGCTGTCTTGTGCTACTACTGCAGCCTAAAGATGTTGGGTTGTCCGTGAGGTGCTGCACATGGGCTGTGGAGATTTATATGCAGCCATGGGTGCTGCTGACTTCTTCTCATGTGGGCTGCAGCTGCTGCCATGAAGCTTCTGGACGTGGAGTTGGACGTGGGCACCTCCCAAGCTGGACCGTGTGCTTTACTACTGGCCCGTTGCAGCTCTTTCTCCAAATGAAGAATGCAGTAGCGTGTTGATGCAGCTCTCTTGCTTCTGGACGTGGATGTGAGTTGTGGCTGTTGCTATGTGCACCGTGGAGGTTGCTATTGCCGGATCCAGCACACACCTATTTTGGGTTGTGATGCCTTTACTGAATGTAGCGTTCTTTTTCAATATGTTGTCCGACCTTTGTATGTCTTCTTCGTGGGCTTAATTCTTGGATCTGCAACCCTTTCAATTGAAGCTGGACCGAGGTGCTCCTTCTTTCTCCTTCCAATGAATCACCACCTTGCTTAAATGAAAATGAAAGTGCTTAAAAATTCCATCAACCCGTAACGAAACTTGTGCCAGCAGCAACTTGTGTAACTTCATTTACTTCATTTTGTCATTTATTCAAGACCATCTCCATGTGCACCCACAAAAATGAAAGTTGCACCTCCCTCTCATTTACGAGAATAAAATTGATGTGATATTTCTCTTTTAAGTACCAAAATATATCTCCAATATTTTCCCTGCAATTAAAAATGTAATTAATTAGCTCAAAAAATTCAAATTAATCAAAATAAGAATTTTCGGTCAAATTAAGCATAATTAGGAAAAACGGGAAAATACCGGACACTTAAGCACAATTCCCTGATTAAATTCGGTACAATAAGCTAAGTGAAATCAATAAAATATCGACTCATCAATCATCAATGACAAGCATCCAAGCAATACCCACCATGCAAATATCAATAGTCAAACCACTACATCAGATAAAGTTTCCAACCAAGTACATCAAACCCTATCCTACCAACAGAAGTGTTATGCCCCTAGCAAGTGTACCAGATCGTTATCAAGTAATATAATTGGTAAACCCAATATCGTTCTTCCCAAAGGACTCAAAGGCCTAATCTTTCGTGTAACCCAATTGCTTAAGACTTGAGAAAATAATTAATTTTAAGTTTTGAATGCAAAGAACAAAAACTAAACATGCAAATGCAAGTGATTTAATTGGCAAGGAAAAACTATGAATGAATGGAGTTGTTGGGGTTTACAATTTCATCTTATCCACTCTCATCTATCTACTCTTCTTATTTAATTCACTTGTTTATCTAATTGCATGCAAACTTTCTTAGTCTACCCTTAGCCCAATCCCTTGGTGAAAAAAGCCTATTATTAATTACCAGCTTGTTATCCCTAGCCTCCCCTAGTAACTAATAATGCAAATCGAATAGAAGCAAAATACAATTGATCGTCCTACCCCTATCCCTAGGTGGTATTAGCATAATCAAGGAATTTCCCACTAGTTCATGACATTACAGTACGTCCCCGTATCAATAAAGGCAAACAACTTTTACTGAATGAGTTAAACAATAAAAGCATTAAGCATAAATGAGAACCCAACAATTGATAAACAAAGTATATGACAAACATATGAAATAAATAAGAATTTGGATAAATGATAGTTTCAAAAGATTATATTGTTCCCCAACAACAAAAGATTTAGTTCACCATTGTCATGGTGAAACTAGATGAAATATAATGAAAGAATGGAAAAGTAAACCCTAGATTTGATAAAAAGGAGCCTAAGCATCCAAGAAATCTTCTCCAAGGAGTGTAAAGTAGGTCTGGACATCTTCCTCTGCCAAAGAATATGTTTTCAAGTCGCAGTTGGTCTATATATAGGCTAAAAAGATAACAGAATCTATCAAAACCCAAGCCCATAAAAATAGACAACCGCCCACGCGCGAAAGTTCCCTCTTGCTGCTTTAACCACTCAACGGTCAGTTTTGCCGCTGAGCGGTTTCCCTCTAATCACTCTGGGTGCTCAGCGGACCATTCTGGCGCTTAGCGGCTCACTTGACCCTTCTTTTCATCATTTTCCTCCTTCTTTCATGGGTCTAAGTCTACCTTACTTCACTTCCATCTTCAATTCACCTTAAAACCCTGCAAAACAATGTAAAAACCAACATAATTTCTCTAAAACCAACTTTCGACTCTCATATGACTCAATTAAGTGCTTTGCTTGATTCAAAGCTCATTCTAAGCCATAAAGGGTGTGTTTTTATATCAATTTTATGCATGAAAATAATGGTTTTTAGACCGTTATCAAGAAGCAAATAAGTTGAAAAATACAATGCAAAAGATAGAAAAATCCTGCTGTAGTGCAGATAACATCCATCAGTAGATGTTATCTCATCTCCTCAGCCCATGCTGTCATCAGAATCCTCCTCCTCTCCTTCTTCAACATCCTCAAAGTCGTCATCCTCAAAGGCGTCATCCTTATCATCCTCCCCCATCCTATTGCCATGCCACCACATTGTTGAACTCGTCCATGGTCCACCAGTGTGTAGGGGGTGTATCATACATCCCTATAATCATCTCAATTGTGGCCACTTGCCCTCTGTGGCTGGACTGTAGCCTAGCCTCCATCAGAGACATATACATGTCTCTCATTTGAAATGGCTCTGCCTCATGAGCTAGTGCATGTCCCTATGGTGGTACTCTTCTCCTAGGACGTCTTTGAGGCACTGGCTGGGCCACCTCATCTCCTCCGTAGTACTGCCTATAGTAGGCCTCATCAATAAATTTCCTCGAACTCTCCAATGGTGGAGTAGAAATATCCACCCCAGCTAACTGACAAAGGTGGGTAATTAAAGAATTTGTTTTCAAGATTGCGAAAAGAATTTTTTTTTGATACAACACTAATTCTAATTTGTTTTTTATACTTTGTTTTTTCAAGATTTCAAAAAAGTCTCAATATGATATGAAAGCTAGAAATATTATTGCCTCTGCACTAACTGTTGATGAATTTTTCAAGATATCTCAATGCAAATCCACAAAGGAAATGTAGGATGTCTTAGAGGTAACTCATGAAGGCACTAATGAAGTGAAGAGAGCAAGAAAGAATTCACTGATACAAGAGTATGAATTGTTCAGAATGAAAGCTGATGAAAACATCTATGATGTGCAGAAACGATTCACTCACATTGTAAATCATCTCAGGGCTCTCGGGAAAGTCTTTGACAAAGAAGAACTCAATATCAAGATTCTAAAAAGTCTGAACAGAAATTGGCAACCAAAAGTCACAACAATCTTTGAATCCAAAAATCTCACAACGATGAACATGGCTACCTTGTTTGGCAATTTACGTGAACATGAATTGGAACTCGGTATAGTAAAGGATGATGAGGAGATTGAAGAAAAGAAGTCCATTGCTCTAAAAGCTACAAGCAAGAACAACTCAAAACCAGACATGGACGAGAAAGAATTGATGACCTTGATGGTAAGGAAATTTAGTCGACTCTTAAATAATGATAGTCAATTGACTAACCTTACAGTTCAAGGCAAAAAGAAAGGCTTCAGTAAAAATGTTGTCTAATGCTATGAATATGGAAAAGGAAGGTCACATCAAGCCTGATTGTCCTGAATTACAACCGAAGCAGAAAGGAAAGAAAAGATTCCTAAAGGCAGAAATCTGAAAAGAAAATAAGCATACATTGCTTGGGAGAATACAGATTCTGAAAGCTCAAGTGATGAAGATGCCGATCAAGATGAGGAATCAAATTTGTGCTACATGACTGGAGTCTCATGGGACGATTATGACAATGATGCATACATTTCAAATGAACCAACGGAAATCAAATATGATCTGCTGCAAGATGCGTTTAGAGAACTGCATGCTGAAGTTATGCGACTGCAATACAAGGTTAATCGACTAAACTCTGAAAGAAGAGACTGTGAATATAGGATTAACAACCTTGTTGCTGAAAATGAAAGATTAGAAAAAGAATTAAAAGAAGCTTTGTTATCTGCTAAGAATGTTAAGATTGAAACTGTTATAGTAGATAAAATTTGTGAAAATTGTCCTGCTTATGTTGAAAAGATTGATTAATCGGTGGAATCGCGGTTTAATCGGTGGAAATGTAAGGAATCGCGGTTTAATCGGTGAAGTGAGGTAAATCATAGAAATGACCAGTGGTTCGAGAGGAAATTGTGGAATCAGTGATTACCTGGTGAGGAAATAGGTAGTGGTTGGTGGACGAAGCTGGATCTGTGTTGAAGAAGTGATGAACTGAGATGGTGAGGGAAGAACACACTCGAGGAAGGAAAACCTAGGTCTGCAGATTCGAAAGGGAATGGTGAGATGTCTCGTGAAGGCTTCAGACTAAAATGAAAACGTGGCAGGAGGCTGACGCAACTATGTGAAGAATGGTGGCTGATGCTTATCAAGCCACGTGTAAGAAATGCATAGGTGAGAGTGGTGGAGAGACAATATATGATATTGGAGAATGAAAGGAAAAGCAATGTGAATTGGAAGGTGGCTGAGGAATCCCTTGCATTCTTCAGCCTTGACTTTCAAGGAATTAATTCTGGAGTAATCTTAATAGGAAATTAATTTTGTGTATTCACACTTAGAGTCATTGCAAACCATTTTGTTTTATCTTCCAAACTGCAGAACTAAGTTGTTTAAATGCTTGTTAAATCATTGTTTTGGTCCAAGATGAAATAAAAGCATATTAGTTGAGAAAATCAGTCAAAAAAGGCAAATCTTGAAAAAAAAATATGAGGAACTGAATATATGAATTTGAGTAAAAGCCTATGAAAGTGTGTAAAATGGCCTTGCGTGATCAAAACAAGCATCCTTAAACTTGCTTCAGTGGATTTCAGTATGCCTATGTGTCCAGAACTGAAAATCCTCATATTAGCTATTGGATAAGCGCAAATTTTGCTTCTGAAAATTTGATTTCAACAACCAGTTCTGTGATTTCTTGTTGTGTCTTTTCTTGGTTTTGAAATATGTTCTGGTGCTATTCTTTAGGTTCTATTTGCTGTGTTTACCTTTATTATATATCCTTGTTTTTTTTTGTTTGTCCATTGTTGGCTGTCTTGGTTTTGTCCATCACGTGAACTCTGTTCAACTGATCTTAATTGAAGCTTTTTGTTGATTTCTTAATCTGATCTTGAGTCTGTTGTTTTGTCATTCATTGCTCTGTGTTTAACTGTTGAGTGTCCTGTTCTGTTTTTGCCTACCACCTTGTTTAGCCTACCATTTTTTTTCCTGACTGAGAAATCTGATTCTGTTCTGGATTATGGAAAGAAGGTAATTGTGATTGGTAGCATCCTAGGTGGAAGTTATCCACAGGATTCTTTGGCCTAGACTGAAAATTCTTTTAAACCCACCCTTCAAGAGTATTAAACTGTTAGAGAGTAACCTGAGTGTTTGGAGAGATTAGTAAGGGTCCTTCAGCCTAATTCCTTGTCAAATTGAGAGAGAGAATCTATTTTCATCTAACTGTTTTGCTGAATGTTTCATTGTGCAAATATTGAGTTGAGCATGTGCAGTACAGTGAGTTTGTTAAGATGGGATCACAATTCTGAATACAACATTCTGTTTTTCTACAATTATGCATAATTCTGATTGTGAATTTCCTTTTATGTTCATATGCACGCTGTTCTGATTGAGCTTTAAGTCTTCTCATTCATACATCATGATTGCTCTGATACCACATGATGTAGTCCGCTCCGACGAGGCACCTTAGATCTGAAGCGGAACGAGATAGTGGATCGGACAAATACAGCGGAAGCAGAAGAAGATGATTACGAACCCTAGGTTTGTGGTTCAACCGGTGAAAAGGTTAGGGTTCGATGTAGGAAGGATTTAAATGGTGGAAGAGTAAGATCTCACCGATATGAGAAATAGCCCAAAGCCGGAGCTATCATTTGGTATTCAGAGCAAGGTTCAAGCTACTGCCGTGAGCTAAGTCACTTCTCTTCCATTCCATATTGTCACAGTTTTCCTTTCTCTGTTTTCGTTGATTTGTTTACTGTGCCATTCAATTTCTGTTCATTCTTAGGTTCTGTTTGTGTCATTTATTTCATACTAGCTTTATTTGCTTTTATTTTCATCATTTTGTTCGGTCACATCAACTTTGAGTCTTTTCTTTTTGCAATCCATCCACACCTGTTAAGTCTTGTGCAATGGTATGCATTCATTTTGCTTGTCATCAATTCTGTGTAATCCGTGTATGGTGTCTGCGTCAAGTGAATCTGCATTGAAAATACATGTTGTCCATCATTTAAGAGCAGTGACATTCAAGTGAATCCGAAACTGCATAATTGCTGCTACAGCAGCTGTTATTGTGTGTGTCAAACCTGATCCTGCATCCAAAATTAACAGCTCCACTTTCAGCAACTGTGAGAATTGTGTGCTGCAACAATATCAAGCAAAATTTCCTTAAGAGAAGCCAAAGTTGCAATTGCCTACTCCTTCTCTTTTAACTGTTCTGTCTTTGTTGTCCAGGAACTAAACCGCTGCATTTGTTCAGCTTCCATTTTTAACTAATAAGCTCAATTTCACCATTGCATCATTTCAGATCTACACAGATTTTGATCATTACATATCATCCAAATTCTGAATTGCATTTTCTAATATCACCAGATTTTATGCATTTTACTGATTTGAAAGTAACTCATATGGACAAATTGATTTTTGGATCAGAATTGAGTAAACTGACTTTGTTTTAATCATTTGGCTATTGATTTGAATGTGTAAAGCTAGTCAAGTTCAGATTTCATCAGAGTTTATCAAAGTACTATTTGACTAGTGTGGTTTAAGAGCCATAACTTGTATTGCATCAGTCTTTAACAGGAAGTTTAATACAATTGAATTCACGAACCATCCTGTGATTGGTTAAGTGATAGTCTGGAAGTCTCTACTGGAATTTGGTGTGATCTATTTGTAGAGAATGCTTTGGGAACGTTTGAAGAAAAACAACCTTGCATATTACAGTCTACACGCAACTGCAGAATCATAAAGAATGCTATGCAGATTTGAACTGAAAATGTCATATAATTAGCTGCAGCAGAGTCATCAAGCTGAACTGGTTGGAGCGTTGGAACAACTATTACAGTAGAATGCAAAGTGAGAGCAAAGTTGGATCGACTCTCCACATCAATTGTGCACAACCGAGAGCAAAAGGGAAGAATTATAAATTTTGTTGTGCAGTTTATGGTAATACCATTGACTGACTACTAAATTTGATATACATTGTTTGTGTAGTTTTGAAAGGCAAAGGAGAATCTGTAAGGCTGCAACAGAAAACTGAAAAAGGAAAGTGAAACCACAAGCTAGGAGACTCCAAAAGTAGCCCAGCACATGAATTTGAACAAAAACCAGAATGTGGCAGCAGATGTTCTTAGCTTCCTTTGTAATTGTAGTGAACATTTTTGAATTGTAATAGGTTTTTGTGTTAGTTTCTTCTTTGTAAAAGGGCCATTCAAAGTCCAAGTTGCCTTGGAAGAGTCCTTGGTGCTCTTTCAACTCTTGGCAAAATTTTTCTTGTGTGTTTTATTTTGGTGTTTCACGTTTTAGGGGTCACCTTAGAGTCCGACATTAGAGTCCTAGCATTTTCTTTGTGATCATAAAAGTGATCTTTGAGTTACAATAATTAAGTAAGTAGCCTAAAACACTTTTGGCAAGGAAAAGGCTTGGTACTTAAGCAACCCTAGTGGTTCACGTCCCTTACCTGGAATTTGTTCTTTGGTGAAATCTAAGTAGTTGTAACACAAGAAAACTTTTAGAAACAAAAATGTCTTGTTATTCATCTAGGATGTCTAGTTCATACATTAAGGATGATTTGTGTACTAAAGCTAGAAAAATTCCTGATGGAATCCTAATTTGGGAAACCACTCAAAGGAGCAACAACTCAAGCTAAGACTAAGAAATGGAAGTTAAAGAAAGACTTTCTAAAGCTTTCTTGAGTTTCTTTCTCTAAAGTCTTAGAAGGATTATATTTTAAAACATGTTTACTTTGTTTTGTAGAGCCTAAATAAAGCTTGGACATCATGAATTATCCAACCAAAGACTCCTTGGATCAAAGAAAGCAAAAAAAGAATGGTTGACTTTCGAATGGTTGACTTTGGGATTGGAATTGGATGCATATTGGATCTGGATCAGGTTTTGGCCCAGCCAAAACCCTTTTCCC
>NC_028358.1:14620892-14625963 GCF_000741045.1 Vigna radiata var. radiata
ACTTTAGAGCTTGAATGTTATGCTGCAGAAATGAATTTCCAGCTTTCCTTGCTATTGAGTCACCTATTCTCTTCACTTTCTCTACCCTTTCCTCTAGCTTCCTTCCATAGTAGGAGGGCCTTCTGAGCTGAGAGGATATTCCAAACACTTCCACCATTACCGAAACATCAAACTCCACTGCATCCATCCAGATCCACTGCATCAAAACTCTTGTCCGCTACATCTCTCTGTTTTTCAACTTGCTTGCTGTTTGGAGTTACTTCACTTGATTCCAGACCTTAGCAAGTTTCCATCAAGTGGTATCATGAGTTGTGGTCATCCACGCATCCATAGCTAAGTGTTCCTTCCATATTCCATTTCAATTTTCATTATATTCGTGTTCTCTATTTTTTTTAGTCACTGTTTCATTTTTTTTTTGTTTCTGTGTTGGTACTTAAATTGTGATTCCAGTTCTGATTCCTGTATTTCCATTGTGTCTTCATGTTTTTTTATCATTTTAAACAGTGAATATCCATTGCTTGAGTCATTTTCAGCTTCAATTTTCAATTTCCGTATTGTCTAAGTCATGTGCATCTCATAGTTGCAATTTTAATTTTGTTTCTGTTTGGTTACTGATTCAGCATGTTTAATTCGTTTTAATTGAGTGTCAAGTGCTAAAACAGTGTATATATACCAAATAAGGCAATGAAGACTAGATCTAGCCTTGGTAATACAAGTTGAAGACTAAAAGCAAATCTGTTGTGGCTTCCGTTTGAAATTTTGATGCAAAATTCCATTTCTGGTTTCAATTTTTAAATCTGTTTCAAGTTGCTTTTAATTGATTCTACTACTTTGAACAAACTTGTTTGAGGTTGTTGAATGATGCTAACAGTGTAGCCAACCATTATAAGCAAGGAAGTGTAATTTGCATAGCTTGGTTGTGCCTAAACACTAGCAATTTGTTGTCTTAGTTTTCAATCCAGCTTTTCACCGTGCTATAATATTTGGTTTGGTTTAATTTGAGTTTGGTCATGCTAAGCACCTTAATTCTAGCTTTGTTCTGTGTAATTGCACTGCCTTGAGTCATTTCTTTGCTGTCCAACTTTTGAATCCATGAAAAACTGAATTTGGGTGGTGATTTGGTGCAAATTTTCTGCATAAACGTTACAGCAGTGGTGATTTGTGAAAATCTGCTGTTTCTTTACCGTTTCACAGCTTGAGCAAGTCCAAATTGATGGTTTAAGATTAATAGCACTATTTATTTGGTCAAAACACATCCTATATGCAGATTTGTAGTTTAAACCATCACTTTTTGGGCTAAAATGGAAGTGAACTAGAGATTTTGAATTACAATCAGTTTCTGAGTTGTTTAAGAGTTTGAACATGCTTAAAATCATCAAGCAAAGTTGTTTGGTTAGTCACATGAGCTGTTGAATCACTTCCACTCGTTTTTGGGTTCAAAACCACCATTTCAGGTCACTTTTTCTAATGCACATTGTTGTCAGCCACTGTTTTGATCATTTTTAGTGCAGAATTTTGTTTGGATTGTAGCAAGAGCTGGTTCATTGATTTAAGTTGAAAATAAATGATCAAAATAAGTCAGAACATGTGTTAAAAAGCTTGAAGAACCGTGCAATCCAGTTTCAAACAATTAAAACCCCAAAACCCAAAATCTGGTTTTCATTGGGACATTTTAAGAAACACTTTGGTTAAATATCAAACAGTTTGGTCTGGATGACTTTGTGATCTGCCATTTACGTTTTATTGCTTTCTTAATCCATTCTAGTGTTATTCCTAGGCTCCTCTTGAGTGCTGGCTGTTATTCAAGTCTTGTTTCAATTGTTTCCATATTTTTTTGGCTTCCAAAATTTGTTCTGAAATCTGGTGCAGTATAATAAACTAGTGCAATTTTGGCAATCTGTTTTGGTGCACTTTTGGTGGTTATTTGGAGTTGGTGTGCATTCTGATTGAAGCATCCAATGGCAGAAATCCATTCCTACTATGGTAGCATTCTAGGAAGTGGTTAGGGAAGTGAAAGTGGAGCAAGAAGAGGGACTTTTCAGCAGCTGTTTTGATACGTTTTAGCAGCTGTAAAACTCTATTCCAGCAGCATTTCCAACCTGAAAAAACATCAACTCACACCTTCATTTTGAGTAGCACCTTGCAGCAGCCAAAGTTTGAAGTTTACACTAGTTTTAAGCATTGATTTGAGCTTGTTTGAGTCATAATATCACGGAACCTTTGTAGTTTAAGTGTCTTTGCTGTTTTTGAGACAAGTGACTTGGGAAAATGCTCTTGAAGCAATTCCAAGTTCACAATTGAACATTGTAATAGTGCCAATTCGTTTTCTTAGTGTGGAAGTGTGTCAAGGGGCTCCAAGTGTCACTTGCACTTTCACTTAGGGCCGTCTAGCATTTACATTCTTGCATCTTTATTGCTTTCTTTAATTTCTTGCTTATTTCTTTTGCTTGTAAGTCTCCGTGGTATATAGGATTGCATAGCACATAGATAAACCTTCTTTTGGTTTTTAGTAGCATTTCATTAGCATTTAAGAACCTTTTGAAAGATTTCTATTTGGAAACTAAGGTAAAAGGAAATCTAAGGAAACTCTGGCTAGGAAAGAACTTGGTTTCTAAGCTTGTCCACTTGTGACTCACCTCTTCTTCCTGGGAGCTACTTGGAACATTTTTACCTTTAGAATCTTTGTAGAAATTTTTCACTCATTACTTGTCAACTTTTGAAAACTTTNTGAAAACTCTTTTCCATTTGACAAGGATGAGTCAATCTAGTGTGCAAGGAAGTTTGAAACCCAATAATGAGAGTTCACTAAGAGAGGAGTTTGAAAAAAAAATTCAACAAAGGGATAGAGAGATTAGTGAACTCAAAGAAATGATTGGTCAACTTTTGGTCAATCAAAACAAGGGCAAAAGGATAGAAGGAACTTCATCTAGGAGAAAAGANTATCATGGGGATACATTCTCTTCCCCAAGTGAAAATGAGCAATATAGTAGTCATCACAATGATGATCACTATCAAATACCTCCTAGGAGAAATCATAGAACTAGAGATCATCACCCAAGAGAACCAAAAATTGATCTTCCTTCCTTTCATGGAAAAGATGATGTGGAAGAATATCTAGAATGGGAGATGAAAGTTGAGCAATTGTTTGAATGCCACCAAATAGATGATGAGAAAAGAGTAACCATGGCTTCACTAACCTTTCAAGGTTATGCTCTATATTGGTGGACAGCCTTGGTCAAGGACCTTAGGCTAAGACATTTACCTCCCATTAGGTATTGGAATGAATTAANGTCTGCCTTAAGAAGAAGGCATGTTCCAGCCTATTATGATAGAGAGTTAATGGATAAACTCCATAAACTCCAACAAAAGAACATGAGTGTTGAAGAATATAGGCAAAAAATGGAGTTACTCATATTGAGAGCTGGAATAAGAGAGGAACCAATAATCACAATTGCTAGGTTCCAAAGTGGACTCAACTATGACATAAGAGATAAGGTAGAACTTTTACCTTATAATGATCTCAATGAGTTAGTCCAACTTTGTGTTAGAGTAGAGCAACAATTGAAGAGGAAAACTCCCTCTAAAAAGGACTATTCTGATTCTTCCTACCCTAGGAAAGAATCTAAGAGGGAGGGTGAACCCTCCAAATCAAAAGAAGAGGGACCAAGGGAAAAGGAAAGAGAAAAATATCCCTCTAAAGAATCTTCAAAAAATGAGAGGGTAAAAGAGACCAAGTGTTTTAGATGTGGTTATAAAGGGCACTATTCTTCTGAGTGTCCTAATAAAAGGTCCACTTATATCCTAGAACATCAAAATGAAGATGAAGATTCTTCTAGTGATTCAAATACTTCCATATCTGAGGAAGAAGCCTTACCTTGTGAAGGAGAGTTGTTATTGGTGAGAAGACTTCTTGGAAGTCAACATATAGAATTAGAACAATCACAAAGGGAGAATCTATTC
Source organism: Vigna radiata var. radiata (assembly GCF_000741045.1). Lineage (NCBI taxonomy): Eukaryota > Viridiplantae > Streptophyta > Magnoliopsida > Fabales > Fabaceae > Vigna > Vigna radiata. The sequence continues at coordinate 14,624,853 of NC_028358.1, forward strand.
CACACAAGATGCAAAGTTTTTGAAAATACATGTTCATTGATTGTGGATAGTGGAGCATCTTGTAATTGTTGTAGTTCTAGAATGGTGGAGAAATTGNCCTTAACTACTATTCCTCATCCCAAGCCTTACAAGCTTCAATGGATAAAAGAGGATGAAGAAATAGTAGTCAAAACACAAGTAAACATACCTATCTCCATTGGAAACTATGAAGAAAAAATTTTATGTGATGTTGTGCCAATGGATGCTGGGCATGTTCTACTAGGAAGGCCATGGAAATATGATCATAACTCCATTCATGATGGCTACACCAATAAGATAACTTTTCTCCACAAAGGAAGTAAAATAACTTTGATTCCTCTTACACCTCAACAAATGAAAGAGGATGAAATAAAGATAAAAATGAAAATTGAAAAAGAAAGAAAAGAGGAAGAAAGGTTGGATAAACAACCTTCTAAAGGAGAAAAGAGAAAGGAGAAGAAGGTATGCATGCTTTTAAATTCTTCATCCAAAGGTAAATACCTTGAATCTTCTTCTCAAAAAAATCACTTTGTTTCATCATATAATGAAGGGGAATGTTCAAAACAAAGTGAAAATAAAATGAAGGCCAAGGATACTTCTAAGAAAATNTTTTTCAATGATAAAAGGCCTTCATTCTGTATTCTTTTCTTTGGATACATCCTTTTAATAATGTTCATCTTTGTTTTTGATCCAGGAGGGAGGCAATAAACTAAGTTGTGCTTCTTTATACCTTCCGATTTGAGGACAAATCATTTTTTAAGAGGGAGGGTATGATGGAATCCTAATTTGGGAAACCACTCAAAGGAGCAACAACTCAAGCTAAGACTAAGAAAGGGAAGTTAAAGAAAGACTTTCTAAAGCTTTCTTGAGTTTCTTTCTCTAAAGTCTTAGAAGGATTATATTTTAAAACATGTTTACTTTGTTTTGTAGGGCCTAAATAAAGCTTGGACATCATGAATTATCCAACCAAAGACTCCTTGGATCAAAGAAAGCAAAAGAAGAATGGTTGACTTTCGAATGGTTGACTTTGGGATTGGAATTGGATGCATATTGGATCTGGATCAGGTTTTGGCCCAGCCAAAACCCTTTTCCC
>NC_028358.1:14626018-14628969 GCF_000741045.1 Vigna radiata var. radiata
CTCTTCTTCTATAAATAAGAGGGCCATTACCTTGTAAAAACCACTTTAGAGCTTGAATGTTATGCTGCAGAAATGAATTTCCAGCTTTCCTTGCTCTTGAGTCACCTATTCTCTTCACTTTCTCTACCCTTTCCTCTAGCTTCCTTCCATAGTGGGAGGGCCTTCTGAGTTGAGAGAATATTCCAAACACTTCCACCATTACCGGAACATCAAACTCCACTGTATCCATCCAGATCCACTGCATCAAAACTCTTGTCCGCTGCATCTCTCTGTTTTTCAACTTGCTTGCTGTTTGGAGTTACTTCACTTGATTCCAGACCTTAGCAAGTTTCCATCAATTCCCTTCTTTAGTAAAGATACAAATGTCTTAACATATCTAGTTTGGGAAAAAGAAATTAATCAAATGCATCATGTCCTTATTAGGCAAAGTGAAATTGAGTCTTATAGTACAATTGTTCTTTCTAGAGAGTGTGAATCTCGTATTCTTAGTTTATATCTCTCTAGATTAGAAAATTTTGCACTAGAGTGGTGGGATGAAAGGCAATATTGGGTTCATCAAGGTAGAAAATCCACCATTGAAAATTGGTATGAATTGAGATCGTGCATGAGAAGAAAGTTTGTGCCTCCTTTGATTAAAAGAAACTTGGAACTTATGAAAGAAAGTATTCAAGAGGGAAAATTATTTCTTGCGAGTTTAAAAGATCAAGGTTTCTTTCAGAGAGAAATAGAATTTGGGGCCAGACTTCAAGAATTAAGGGATAAGAAAAGAGAAAGAGAAATTCAAAGAAGAAAGCAAGAAAGAAGAGAACAAGTGAGAAAAGATAAGGAGAGAATAGAGAAAGAAAGAAGAGAAAGGGAAAGGAGAGAAGATGAAGAAAGAAAGGAAAGAGAAGAAAAAGAGAGGAAGAGGAAAGGGAAGAAGAGAGAAAAAAAGAGGAAGAGAGAATAAAAGAAAAAGAAAGAGAAGACAAAGAAGAAATTGAAAGAAAAGAAGTGGAAGAAAGTGAACAAAAGCAACTAAGAGCAATATCTCCTCCAACCACAATGGAATCAAAACTATTAAGGGGAGGTTTTCTATCCTTTCACTTTTCTTCATTTATTTTTAAAAGTCCAAAATCTCACTTTTCTCTCCAAGAATTTGCCATGCCATCTTTAAAAATGATAAAACCTTCAATACATGGCAATTCACAACTTGGGTTAGGGTTACTTTTATGGGTACCATTAACTCAAGATACAAATAAAATTTCAAAAGAAGAAAGGTTTCTTCATAGCATTAAACTTGAACATTTTAAAATTAAGAAACCTTCTTCTAAACATGTTCTTCTATATATTTTGTTGGGTCATAGAAAACTAATTAGTGATATGTTTAATGCTTATTACAGGTGGATATTTGACCCCGGAGGAATTCTAGTGAAGTCTACAAAAATAAGTCCTCAGGCGAACCATCGGATTTGAGGACAAATCCTTTCCAAGAGGTAGGGGATGATACGTGGGGCCCAAGCCCAATAAATAAAGTCCAACAACCCAACTCAAGGAGAAGGGTAGAAGAGTCATTTCCACAAAGGGAGGGGGTGAGATTAGTAATGAAAGGGGGTGCATCATAAAAGCACAAGTAGACTTCATTTTTTGCACATGTATTACGTGCATTTTCGTGTTGCTTCTAGATTCAACAATTTTCAGCACATTTTGCACATGCTACCAGATGGTAGCATGGAGCACCGTCTAGATCTAAGGAGATAGGCTATAAATCTCCTCTTCCATCTTCATGTAAAACACTTTTGGATATTTGAGAGAATAGATATGCTGAAGCATTTCCAGCATCTTCTCTCCACCGAGACTCATGTTCTTGTGCTTCTTCCACCTTATCCTCTAGTTTCCTTCCCATGGTGAAGGCCTTCTGAGCTAGATTCACTCCACCATAGCACTTTCAACCATTTCATCGTTCCATAAACATGCACTGTTGCTGCACCTTTGCATCTTATCTCCATTTTCTTCCGCTGCAACTACGTCTCTGCATCTGGATCTCACGGATATGAGAAACAGCCCAAAGCTGGAGCTATCAGAGTGTCACCTTAAACACTTGAGTTATTGAGTGAAACACTTGCTTGGTATGAACTGTTGATTTTCATGAGTACATTTTTGCTTAGTGGATTGGTCATTCATAATGTATAACATCTGTTGTGCAATATCTAGATTGAAAGCATGCATGCATCTTATTTTGGAATTCACTGAGAATATTGAATTGAGTAGTTTTGTCATGTACCTTGCGATTGTTGAGGCATTGGATGAAAAATTATAAAGCCAAGTTTTGTTTTGTATGTTTTGTTTTGCTTGAGGACAAGCAAAGTTCTAAGTTTGGGGTTGTTGATAAAGGTTGAAAAACAGTTATTTTCATATGTCAATTTGGACCAAATTACGCCCTTTACTACTTGGAATGAGCCTAGAACCAAGCAAAACTCAATAAATGAGTCTGTAGAGAGTCAAAAGCTGTTTTTAGCGATATTATGCTTGTTTTGCATTGTTTTGTAGCTATTTTGAGAAAGTGAAGAATGGAGTTAAATATACAGGTCGTTGACTCAAGAAAAGAGCAGAAAAATGAAGATTTGAAGAGTCAACGCACTGCCCAATGGCATACTTAAACCGTCGGGCGGTCCAGGGCGAGGAGTAGGCATGGCGATTGACGCTGGGCGGTTTGGAGGATTATGGGAAACCGCCAGGCGGCACACTTAAACCGTCGGGCGGTGGCTTGCTGGGCTTGGGCCTATTTTCTGTTGCGCTCCTCACCTTTAAATACCCCTATTTCGAGTTTAGAGTTATTCTTTTGACAGGGGAGAACGGCCAGACCTAATTTTGCTCTCTGGAGAAGATCTCTTGGATGCTTAGGCTCCTTTTCATCTTTTCTAGGGTTTGCTCTTCCATTCTTCTTCCATTTTTCATCTAGTCTCACCATG
>NC_028358.1:14629564-14638853 GCF_000741045.1 Vigna radiata var. radiata
ATTCAAGAGGAGTAGGTAAGAGAGAGCGGATTAGATGAGATTTTAAACCCCCAACAACATCCATTCATCCATTGTTTTCTTTTGTCAATTGAATCAACTTTATTTTGCATGTTAATATTTTTGTTCTCAAATCCAATTTATTAATTTTTATTTTCAGGTCTTATTATTTTAATTCACGCGAACGAGAAAGCCATTCGAGTCTCTTGGGAAAACGATACTTGGTCTTACTATTTATATTACTTGTACGATTTGGTACACTTGCCAATTTGTCAACAACACTTTTCAGGGATGTGCGGGACCGACTTACCAATAAGTGCAGATACATTCCTACCCATGTTGATCCTTTCATTACGTTTCATCTTCCTCTTGTGTGTGCACAAGTCCTTCAAGAATTTTGCATACCTTGGAATCTGTTTGATAGCATCAAGTAGAGGTATGTTCACCACTAGACGTTGCTGCTATGGCTGTTGTTGCTGTTGTGCATTATTGTCCCATCTAAGATTTGGGTGATTCCTCCACGTTGTGTTATACCTGTTGCTGGACAAGTCATAATTTGGCTGTTGTGGCTGCCTGTTGGTTTGTATGTTTGCAGCATAGGCTGGAGATGCATCATGGCCAGTAGGTTGCTGCAAAGCAGGGCAACCATCTGTATAGTGCTCATTAGAGAGACATATACCACAATGTCGTGCAACAGATTTAGATGGAGATGCTGGTCTCTGATTTGAAGCCATCTGTGACACCAAACTCACAAAAGAATCGAGTTTGCTTTCCAATTTCCTATCATCAGATGATGAAGACTGGGTAGCAATATCATGTACTCCCTTCACCACAATAGTATCACTCCTGGTGCCAAACTGCTGGGAGTTGGAAGCCATCTTCTAAATCAAGTGCCTGACTTCAGTAGAATCGTAGCTCCTAGAGCTCCACCACTGGCAGCATCAATCATACTCCTATCCAAGCTATTGAGACCTTCATAGAAATATTGGAGAAGGAATTGCTCTGGTATTAGATGGTGAGGACAGTTGTCACAAAGCTTCTTGAATCTCTCCCAATACTCACATAAGCTCTCTCCACCAAGCTGCCTAATCCCAGTGATGTCTTTTCTGATAGTTGTGGTTCGGGATGCTGGGAAAAACTTTGCTAAGAACAACCTCTTCATATCATCCCAATTGGTGATGGCTCTAGGCGCTAAGCAGTACATCCACTCCCTTGCTGCATCCTCTAATGAATAAGGAAATGTCCTTAAGAAGACTTGATCCTTAGGAACATCTTGAGGCCTCTTGGATGAACACACATAGTGGAAATCTTTCAAATGCTTATGCGGACATTCACTTGCAAGGCCATGAAACTTGGGCAACAAATGGATCAGTCCAGTCTTGAGAACAAATGGTACATCCTCATCAGGATATTGGATACACAAGCTTTCATAACTGAAATCAGGTGCATCCATCTCCCAAAAAGTCCTTTTGCGAGGTGGAGGTTGTGCCATATTGTTCTCGGTGCGAAAAATAACAGAATCAGAATCAGAATTAGATGTAGATGCAACAGATGTAGTATGCACAAAGTATTCAGGAGTGGATTCAGATTCAACAGTAGGATGCGCAGTATCTAATGGAATAGACTCAACAACACCCTAAAATCATGAAACAATAGCACAAAAATCTCAAACACAAAAAACAACCTAAACCAAAAAAACAAACATACTCACACATACGAAACAAATTACAAACTAACGCACACACAACACACTAAAACAACGAAAGACCTAAAACCGAATCGTTGGTCCCCGGCAACGGTGCCAAAATTTGATGGGTGTCGCAGCCCATACAAATTTGATTGCATAAAAGAATGTAGTATAGACTAGGAAGTGACTCCTAGGTCGTCTCTCAAGGACCAAACTGTGGTTGAGAATTAGGTCAAACATGAAGTGGGTGGGGGGGTTTGAAAAATTAAAAATAATTGTTTGTGAATGCAACCGACGGAAGTAAAAATAAAAATTAAACTCAACCTAATTTAATTTAAAACATTAAAATGCATGAAAATATTAAACTGAACAATGCAACTAATAAATATCTAAACACAATTAAAACTATTAAAATGCAACACTAAATTAAAAAGAAATGAAAATCAATCAAACATGTAAAATATTCTACCATTTCATGTGACCAAGTGCTTTTACCAAAAGGGAATTAAATTTGCAAAGCTCCTAAAAAGTAAGCCTTGACCGAGACCTCCCATTTGTTGGGCTTCCAAGTGTTGGCTTCAAAGAAAAATGAAATTGGGAAAGGTTTCCCTCATCCAGCCGTGACTTTATCTTCAATTGGAAATATGAATTCATCACTCTAAATGCTAACACGTCTCTGCATCCACTTCTTCAAGGCTAAATTAAAATGTTTCCTATTAAAGCAATGAATTAACTTTGATGGGACTATGCTTCACGCCCACTGCACACCACTTCATTCTCATGGAATCAAAATTTGCTATTAAAATAAATGGACCTATAGACATGACAACACCCACCAACTCTCATTCAACCTCAAAATTAAATTGGTAGCATTAAGTGCCTTGTCTCCCAACCACCACCGAGATATATATAGCTGCTGGATAACCAAATGAAAAAGCTAGAATGGATAAAAATGCAAAAGCTATTTAGATGTCATCACACCAATCACACCTAAACCCGATCCCTCGCCGAAAAGAGCCTACTACTAATTACTGGCTTGCTATCCCTAGTCTTCCCTAGTAACTAGCAATGCATGTGTCACAGAAGCAAAATGCAATTGATCGTCCTACCCCTATCCCTAGGTGGTATTGCTTAATCAAGGAATTCCCTATCAGTTCATGACTTCCCCGTACGTCCCCGTATCGACAAAGGCAAACATATTTATATCGAATGAGTTAAACGATAAAAGCTTTGAGCATAGATAAGAAACCCAACAATTGATAATCAAAGCATATGCAAGCATATAAATAAAATAAGAATTTCAATAAAAGAGAGTTTCAAAATATTACATTGTTCCCCAAAAACAAAGGGTTTAGTTCACCATAGACATGGTGAATCTAGATGGAATTAAATGAAAGAATGAAAGAATAAAGCCTAGATGTGATAAATTGGAGCCTAAGCATCCAAGAAATCGTCTCCAAGGAGTGTAGAAGTGCTCTGGACGTTTCTTCTTCCAAAAGAATACTTTGAGGGTCGCACTGGGGCTATTTATAACACAGAAAAGTAAAAGAATTTCAACCCAAGCCCACCAGACAACCGCTCAGCATCCAATTTAACCGTTGAGCGGTTTCCCTCTAGTCGTGCCACCGCTCAGCGGTCAATCTCACCGCTGAGCGGTTTGCCTCTAATCGCTTTGGACGCTCAGCTTCACCTCCTAGGCGCCTAACAGTGGCTCTCCCTCGAATCATGGCGCTCAACGTTGGCTTTTGACGCTGAGTTGTGCATTGACTCTTCTTTTCTTCCTTTTTCTCCTTCTTTCTTGAGTCTAAGACCTCCCTATTTCACTTCCATCTTCAATTCACATCAAAACCCTGCAAAACAATGCAAAACAAGCATCATATCTCTAAAAACAACTTTTGACTCTCATGTGACTCAACTAAGTGTTTTTACTTGTTTCTAAGCTAATTCTAAGCCACAAAGGGCGTGTTTTTATATCAAATTTAAGCATGAAAATAACGGTTTTTAGACCGTTGTCAATTTTCTCTATCCCTGCACTTTTACTTACAGTCGACTTTACTATTTGCGCAGTCAACTACGTTTTTCCGCTGCATACGAATTTTCATTACTTGCATTTCAAGAAAGTTTGAAAAGTTTTTTACTTCTGATTTCAAGATTGTAAAAAGAGTTTGATTTTGATAAACCACCAATTCACCCCCCCCCCCCCCTCTTGGTGTAAAAAGAAGCCTACCTGTTTTCCAACATATATGTCCCAACATTTATTAGTGCCCTACAAAACAAGATAAATGCTATTAAGTAAAGAGAATCATGCTAAAACTTTAGAAAGAAAAAATTAAGTCCTTATTCTACTTCCCTTTCTTTAGTCTTAGTTGAAATTGATACTTCTTTGGATGGGAAGACCCTAAAAGGGTTGTCATCAATATGTGTTATTAAAAATGTGTTGTCATCATAAAAAACCAGAGTGATATAGATATTGTGTTGTCAACCATCTCAACATCTATTTTATTAGAATAGATCAAAGTTATTTTACCTAAACATCAATACTATATTTATAGGGCTTGCGGGAACGAAACACATTGATTAACCATTAACACAATATATTTTTAGGCAATCAAACTCAATAATCAATTATTAATACCGTATATTTGTAGAACGTTAGACAATCTGACTCATTAATACATGCTAACTGCTCATAAATTACTATTAACTTTAATCAATATATTTCATATAGTATATATATATATATAATATAATATAATTTATGCACAGCCACACAAAGAAACACATTATGCCCTCCTCGTGACAGATTTCAATGATACACACATGGACTTGTCCCAACCACACTTCATCTCTTCTCATAACTAAATTAAAGACCAACTCCCATTCAGCTTATTGAAGTTTAAGAACATAAATGACTTCAATTCAATCTCATTATAGTTTAAGACTTCAGAAGCAGCTATTGTCTGAAATCTTTTTCAAAATTAAATTTACCCAACTAAAAGATTTATCTCTCCCTTTATATTTTCCACCCAAAAACACACCTAAATTTGATGAACCCTAACAGAAATAAGACCATAATATGTGTGATAAATAAGGGTATGGAACAGAAGCATTAATGTTCCATACCAACACATTGACACCGGCATCTCACAACTTATTGTTGTGTGAGTGTGGATGGCGACAATTTCGATATATATATTGTCTTGAAACAAACCGGAAAAAGATGAACAAACGAGAGACATGGTCATGAGCACACTGAGCCTTAGCTGTGAATTTTCCTTTAGAGTACCCACGCTGTCCCCACCACTTTCTAATAATTCATTAAAACCCCTTTCCAACCCTTTCATTCCTTATAAATCATCCCAATCTTTCCTTCTTTCTTCTAATACTTTCAACAACATGGAGATTAAGTCTACCTTAACCAACTGCTTCCTTCTCTTCTTTCTCATCCTTGCTATCTCTGCTTTCTCAAGAGGTTTTCTTTTTGCTGCATCTCTCTATTACTTACATGCATGTTTATATGATAACACTATTTAACTTATGATGTATTGATTGTGAAGTTATAGGGGAATCTGAAGCATTGCATTCGGAGATATATGAGATTGACTATAGGGGTCCCGAGACACACTCTTCTATTATTCCTCCTCCTCATCACTTTCATATTCGTAAGCCACATTCATCTACTCCGCAAAAGGGCTCACATACAGGAACTAAAGCTTTGAGGGATTACAGTTACCCAGAAAACAAGGCAAGTCTTTTATATTGTTCTTGGTAAATGAAAATCATTCACCTTTCTTCCTCCTTGTTAATATTCATCCATTTTTTTATCGTGTTAATTCTTAGTATTTGTTAAAAAAAAAATAAAAATCAAACTCTTAATATCTTTCGGTTCTTCCTTTCAAACTTATCAAATGAATTTTATATAACTCAAATATTAATGAAAAAAAGTTGAACTCACTGCCTTTTTTTATCTATCTTTCCAAACTTATCGAACTAATGTTATATCTTCGGTTTGAAATTCATTCTTCATCATAGAATTTTGAAAACATGGGACTCTTTAATGATTACTAAGTTTAATGTCCAATTCAGCTTTAATTAGATTGTTAGTTATTCCATTCCGTTGAATATAATTATAGTTCAAGTCCTATACAGATTAAATCACTGTATTTGAGTGGTTTTCATTATATCACCCCTTTACATCGTCAGTGCTCTTTTATTTTTAGTAATAGAAATACTATAGAAGGAGTACCACAGTAAGAAAATAATATATTTGAACTTTTAAAACAGTAATTTGAAACAGATTACAATTTATAGAATAAAAATTATTTTGATAGAAAAGGGATAATCACCGGAATTGAATTCCCTGGATACGTAATTTATGCTTTTTTTCTTTTCATTTATATGCTTACAAATTTTGATTTATTTGTTCATTTAAAATTTAAATATACTACCTATCCTTTTAAATATATTTTTTTCATTTCGCTAAACGTTTAACAAATTAAGAAAAGCATAATTCTAATAAAAGCATATGGTTTTTTCAAGATTAAAAGCATACGAATAAAAATACTTAAACCCTAAAAATACTTAAACCCACATGTAATTATGTTTTTAAGTAATTTCTCTATACAGTCTAATTTTCTTTTCTATTTTTCTATAATATTTATTGTTCTTCTGTAGTGCAGGTTAAGAAAGTTCATGGGTAATGATCAGAAAGCTTTCCAAATTAAATGGGTCATAACTTTGATTTGTGCTCTCATACAGAAATATTTTGTTAGAGTCATGAGCGTAAAGTTGAGATATGGTATCATGGTGGTTTGTTTGGTGACGTGTATAAGTGGTAATAGAAAGAAAAAAACATTTAAATAAATATATCAATTTTTAAAAGTGGTTGGACTGATTGATTGAACTTGTCGGACTGTGAATCACCCGCAACAATATTTGGATCACAATCATCTGAAGTTAAAAGGTTTAAAAACTATAAATTATCTTATTCCATGATTAATTTTTCATACATGATTTTTTTTCAACAACAAAAAATTGAATTGAATAAATAAGATGTTTATTCTTTAAAGTTTTTAAACACTGTATTAATCCAAATCTTAATAAAATATATTTATTAACTCCTATGTAATTTTTCACTATCATTTTACATAAAAAATAAAATAAAATAAAGGGGCATTTTGCAAATGACTAATAGAATTTTTTTAAATCGCAAGAACTGAAATACTTAAGCCCTACAACTTTAAACATAAGTTAAAACTTTACTCCAAAATCCATGTCTAAAAGTTTACCACGTGAATAAAACCTTTTTGTGAGGGATGAAGAATTTTATTTATAAATAAATACCTAGCTACAGTTGTTGAATTGAACCAAAAAAATAAATTCTCATATTTGGTGCATTGATGAATAATTTATGAAGAACATGTATATGACCATATGGGATTAAATGCAATCAAATGCTGTTTGGATCTCATCCAGGAAACCCGTGGACTCAGGCCAGCGAAGCTTATCGTCTCAATATTAATGCTTGCATTCTATCAACCATTCATTTAAATTAGATTCATGAAATAAAAATAAGAAGCCACCCAAATGAACCTATGTAAAATTTCGTTGAAGTGAGTGAGTAAATGCATTTCTCCACTTTAGAGACAAGATGTACTACTGCAAAAAAGTTTTTTATATCTTTTAAATAAGGTTTTTTATACCTATTTTCTAGAAGGTATAGAAAGTTTTTGATTTTTTTATACATGTTCTAGAATCGGTGTAGAAAGTTTTACTTTTATACATATTCTATTTATAATAGGTATATAAAAGTTTGATATTTACACCTGGTACTCTGGAAACAGGTATAAAAAGTCCTCAGATGGTAGAGAAAAAACTCTTTTTTTAATACCTGCGGGTGCTAAAATAGGTATAAAAGAATCTCACTTTTTATACAAGATATGGATTTAACCGGTGTAAAAGTGACTTTTTTTTAATATTTGATTTGTATGTGCTACTATCCATATCTAGACCTTCATAAAATTCAATCCCAGAATACAGTTTAAATAAGCAATAACGAGTAAAATAATTAATAGTTTTTTCTATTAACACATCAAAATGTAATATTTACCTAGCAAATCCTAAATATATTTACATAACATGTTATATATAAAATAGTTCTAAGCTCAAAATATAATATTGAAACATCTAATAATTTACAAATGGTTAAAAGAAATGTAGTCAACTCTTCCGAAACATTCTTTATGACATGTTGCTCCATTAGAGACGTGTCATCAAATATCTACATAATAAATAGTTTTAGTCAAGTTATAATATTAATGACTTAAGATCTTAGTTATAAAAAGTTGTAGTAATAATATACATAAGAGAGAATTTCAAAAATATCCTCTCTTACTTTATTATTGCACATCTCATCACAATAAGCAGGCAAAATCCTGCAAGCAGTTAATTTCCAATAGTACTGAGGAATGCATTCCATTAAATTTTAAGAAACTTAAAATCTAAATGTAAAAGCACGATTCCATACATACACTGGTGATTAATATGATTAATATTCTACAGACAAGAGCATACATGCATATTCTTACCTTCTGGGCATATTCATAAACTAAGAAAAGCTCCTCGTGACTAGCTGCATAGCCAATCAATTCTACCTTCACAATACAATCAAAAGTACAACTCAGGCTTTTGAAATATGCCATGCAATTGACTCCAAAGTCAAATCATATAATTTATTTTGATTGGATAGTTAGAAAGGAAATTACCAGATTAGCATGATGAACCTTGCACAAAACTTTCATCTCTGACAAAAATTCTTTTGTTTTAGTAGCAGTCATTCTTTTAATAGCAACTTCCTGCAAGGATTCAAGTAAAATTGGTCTGAGAAAAAAAAAATACCCACTGTATATCATAAACTTCAACTCTTCAAGTATATGACCCCAAACCTAATCTCGAAGGAGGCTATAATAAACAAAATCGTATGTTCCATGACCAAGTAGATTGGAGTCAGAGAAACCATCAGATGTGGAGAAAATCTCTTCATATGTAAAGACAATAAGCTTGTCCATTTCAAATACTTCAGGCCCAAGAGCTGCAACAGAAATGAGCATATCATTAACCATCCATTCCAATCTGAACGGAAAAATCATTAATATTTGCAGTACACAGATGTATGATAGAACCCATCAGGTATACATCTAAGTTGAAAGAATTGAATGTATTCGTGTCATCCAAGAATATGTAAATGAATAATATTCAAAATTCAAAAACCAAGGCAGAGTTAACTCACACAAGTTGTTAATTGTAACATCCCAAAAATATAAGTATATCTATATCATGTGGAATGCAACATATTATAATAATAGAAAGCAGTTAAGAGTAGAAATAACTGTATAAGTATGAATTACAATCATCCAAAATAGAGGGGAAATTAAAACGACAAGTAATCAGAGTACAAAGGTCCAAGGTTTTGCAAAATATGGTAAGCTAAAAGAAATAAAGCATCAAGATCGCCTAAGCACTAGGTGCTGGGTCTTCCTCGGTCTCCAAAGCCTGCTCCAGAGGTACGTCATCACCTACTGCTCACATCCAAAGGATTGGATGATC
>NC_028358.1:14639673-14642004 GCF_000741045.1 Vigna radiata var. radiata
CCACCATGATCAGGGGAGTTTTCTTCTTTCCCTTCTCCCCTTTCCTTACTTTTATTGCCCTTGTCCTTGATCTGTTGACTGTTATGATTGTGATCTTATGCTTGTGACACATTGAGGACACTGTGTAGTTTAAGTGTGGTCTATTGGGGGAGACTCTGATTTTTCTGCGATTAATTTATGTTTTCTGCATTAAATTTTTTGTTTTCTAGGTAGTTTTTGTTGTGTCTTGTGTACAGTTTTGCATGTTTCTCTTGATTTCTGGACTTGGTTTAGGTTGTAGACTTGTCCTTCACTTCATTGATACTCTGATTTGTTGAAATTCTTGCTTTTCTTTGCTTGGAAAGATGATTATGATGGTTGAGAGGTTGAATTGATTGTGACAGAAATTACCTGTGTGAGATTTGAGCCATTTGATGATCTTTCTTGTGTGTGATATGTCTCTAGATTGCTTGCACATTTGCCTTGGCTTGACTCTGTTGATAATTCTTGATATGCATGTTTGGAAGTGATAAAGGCAGTTTTGTTCTTGAGCCTCTCTAGCCAAATAAGCTTACCTTGTTATGATCCCTTGATAACCCCTTTTGAGCCTATACTTTTCCCATTTCTTTGGTTTGAAGCTCATACACTAGCCCTATGTGAAAAACCATGATTACCTTAACCTTAGGGAATTTTGGAGCTTTGGAAGTGTTTTGGGAACAAGTGTGGTCTCCTTGGGGATTCAAATGAATTGGCTAATTGGTTCCTCTTCTTGTTTTTGTTTTTGTAAATATGTTGTGTATCTTGTCTCTTGAAGTTGTGTTATGAAAAGAGAGATCAGAAAAGAGACAAGATGAAAAAAAAAATATACAGAAAAGTGAGAAAATTAAAAAAAAAAATTGTGTGAATAATGGAGTCAAGAAGAGGATGGAATTAGAGGTTTTGGGTGTGAGTATACTGTGTTTTCACTTGTTCCCCATTGCTCCTCTATTCCTTTTGGTTTGTAGCTTCTCATCCATATTTATCCTCCCTTGTCCTTGGCCCCATTACATCCATAAAAGACCTTTTGATTTGAACATGCATATGGTTTTGAGTGTTGATATTAGAGGCTTGCCAAGTCTGTTTGTTGCTTGCTTTCTTGAGTACATTGAGTTGACACTGTTTACCCTAAACACTTGAGAGAAACACTTATAGTGTGCATCTCTGAGGTTCTGTTGCTTTTGATTCACCTCTTGAGCTGATTGATTATTTTGCCATGCTTGGAATTGCTTGGATGATTTCTCTGAGTATATGTTTTCTCTTATTTTGTGTTGGATACTGTCTACTTCCTTTCTTTGTCCAGATTTCTTGAGGATTGTGTAATTTTGTTTCTTTCCTTGTCAGTCTCTGTTGTTTGTGTTGAGTCTGTCACCTCCCTGACGTCTGAGTTGTTCCCTGGTTTTCGTCTTGGTTTTGCCCAGGAGTGCAAAAGACTAAGTGTGGTCTATTTTGATGAGTCGATATTTTCTCGATTTCACTTAGTTTATTGTGCTAGAATTAATCAGGGAATTGTGCTTAATTGTCCGGTATTTTCCCGTTTTTCATAATTATGCTTAATTTGACCGGAAATTCTAATTTTAATTAATTTGAATTTTCTGAGCTAATTATTTGCATTATTATTTGCAGGGAAAATTCTGGAAATACAATTTGGGACATTTGAAGGATAAATTAGAGTTATTTTGTGCTGAAAAGAAATAGCAATTGGGTCCAAAGGTGGAGAATTTATTTTTAGGGTGCATTTAGAAAAAATAATTGCATCTGTCCAGCAGCTATGCATATTGCCACGCCCACATGAAGTGGTTGAACATCATGCTTCATTCAGCAAAAGCAAAGATGCAGCAACATCATCTAGCTTAGGAATTCACNGCCCAATAATTGAAGAAGAGGTGTGGCAGCAGCTGTCAGCACACGNCCCATGGAGATCAACAAGCCCAGCAGCATTGTAGTGTATTAATTGGTGAAGGAGGTGCTTGGAGTAAAAAAATATAGAAACCAGCAGTTTGGAAAGTCCAGCATCATTTAGCATATGGCTTGCACTGAGTATATTAAAAGGTTTTTTGCTGAATCAAATAAAAAAAAGAAAAGGTGTGCAGCAAGCAATTCTCTTCCGCAGTCCAGCAAGAAAGGCAAACTGCCACACGGACACAAGCATCAACCCATTATTTGAATTACGTCCAGCAAAGAAAGCTTGGAATTTTTGGTTGGAATAAAGGAGAGGCACAAAAACCTAGACCAGGAGACTGTTACAGAGGAGAGGAAGCCGCCACATGGAAGAACTGTTACATCCATTCTTCATTTTAGGTGCACACGGTGACG
>NC_028358.1:14643994-14680117 GCF_000741045.1 Vigna radiata var. radiata
TATGCTAGTGTATTTTTACTTTACCAAAATATTCTACCTATCATAAGCTGCCACGTGTATTTTTACTAATACTTTATTTTTCAAGGTGTTACATTCTCCCCATCAACAAAATTTTCATCCTCGAAAATTAAACTTTACCTGAAAACAGGTGGGGATATAACTTCTTTATCTCTTCCTCTTTCTCCCAGGTAAAATCTCCTGTTCTGTTGTCCCAAACAACCTTGACAAGAGTAACCATCTTGTCCTTCCATCGTTGGTATCGATTTTCTTCAACTCTCACCGGTTGCACTTCAATGGACAGATTCTCCTTGACTTGCACATCATCAATCTCCAGCATATGAGAGGGATCAGAGACATATTTTCTCAATTGAGACACATGAAATACCGGATGGAGATTAGCCAATTGAGGAGGCATGGCTATCTCATAGGCTACTGGTCCAATGCGTCTCGTGATCTGATATGGTCCAAGATATCTGGGAGACAACTTTTTAGCACGAAGGGCTCTTCCTACCCCGGTAGTAGGCGTCACGCAAAGGAAGACATGGTCCCCAGCCTCAAACTCTAGAGGACGACGTCTCTTATCAGCATATGATTTCTGCCTACTCTGTGAAGCTCTCATCCTTTCTTGTATCAACTTAACCTTGTCAGTCGTCTGTTGCACTATTTCTGGCCCAGTCAATACAGACTCTCCATCTTGGAACCAACATAAAGGCGTCCTGCAGCGCCTCCCATAAAGAGCTTCGAATGGTGCCATACCAATGCTAGCTTGATAACTGTTGTTATATGTGAATTCCACCAATGGTAGCACCTCATCCCAAACTCCTAGGTGATCAAGAACACACGTTCTTAGCAAATCTTGTAATGACTGTATAGTTCTCTCAGACTGTCCATCTGTCTGAGGATGATAAGCAGAACTCATCTGGAGTCTACTGCCCATCTCACCTTGCAAAGTTTGCCAAAAGCGAGATGTGAAGCGTGTGTCTCTGTCGGATATAATACTGGAAGGCACACCATGCAATCTGACTATCTCCTTGATGTACAATTGAGCTAACTTTTGCATAGACATCTTCAAATTAATTGCCAAGAAGTGGGCACTCTTGGTCAATCTATCAACTATCACCCAGATGGCATCATGTTTCCTGACAGTGTGTGGTAAATGGGTGACAAAATCCATGGCAATACTGTCCCATTTCCACTCAGGGACCTCAAGCTGCTGCAACATACCACCTGGCCTTTGGTGTTCTATCTTAGCCTTCTGACAAGTGAGGCAAGAAGAAACAAACCGAGCTACATCACCTTTCATTCCCGACCACCAAAATGACTTCTTAAGGTCTTGGTACATTTTAGTCATGTCGGGATGCATGCTAAAACGACTACGGTGACCTTCTTCTAGAATCAACCGTTTTAGCTCTCCATCATTTGGTACACAGGTTCTACCTCTAAATCGTAGAAAACCGTCTGACCCGGTGTCAAAATCTTTTCCTTGTTCTGTACCAATTAAAGCCCTTGTCTTTTGAAGCTCGGGGTCTACTAGTTGTCCTGCTCTGATTCTTTCAAAGAT
The DNA here is from genome assembly GCF_000741045.1 of Vigna radiata var. radiata. NCBI lineage: Eukaryota > Viridiplantae > Streptophyta > Magnoliopsida > Fabales > Fabaceae > Vigna > Vigna radiata. The sequence goes on from NC_028358.1 coordinate 14,645,556, forward strand.
GTCACTAGATATCACCAGTTTGCAGCACCTTATACCATCAGGTTCAAATTCTACATCTAGCTTTAGGTCACTAAAGCTTTCAACGAGCTCCAATTCTTTAACCATCAAAGCAGAAACAGGTACTGATTTCCTGCTTAAGGCATCAGCAACCACATTCGCCTTCCCTGGATGATAAAGAAGGTCAAAATCATAATCCTTAAGGAACTCCATCCACCTTCTCTGTCTCATATTAAGCTCCTTTTGATCAAAGAGATACTTCAGGCTCTTGTGATCACTGAACACCTGAAATTGAGCTCCATACAAATGATGCCTCCATATCTTTAGAGCAAACACTACTGCAGCTAACTCTAGATCATGAGTCGGGTAATTCTTCTCATGAGTCTTGAGTTGTCTAGAAGCATAAGCAACTACTTTCTTCTCCTGCATCAACACACAGCCTAGCCCCTGATGAGATGCATCACAGAAAACCTCAAAAGGCTTTCCTGTGTCAGGAATAACTAGAACAGGGGCACTGGTTAATCTCTGCTTCAATTCTTGGAAGCTCTTTTCACAACGATCCGTCCAAACAAACGGATGATCTTTTCTGGTCAACTGAGTCAATGGTGCTACAATTCTGGAGAAATTTTCTATGAATCGACGATAATAGCCAGCCAATCCCAAAAAGCTCCGTATCTCAGTAGCTGACTTTGGCCTCTCCCATTGTATCACAGCTTGGACCTTGGCTGGGTCTACAGAAATCCCACCAGCAGATATGACATGGCCCAAAAATTGAATTTGATCCATCATAAACTCACACTTAGAAAGCTTGGCGTATAGCTTCCTTTCCCTTAAGATTCCAAGTACAATTCTAAGATGATCTTTGTGCTCTTCTTTATCCTTGGAATAGATCAAGATATCATCTATGAAGACGACCACAAATTTGTCTAGGAACGGTCTGAAAATTCGGTTCATATAATCCATGAAAATCGTTGGGGCATTAGTCACACCAAAGGGCATGACCACGAACTCGTAGTGACCATATCTGGATCTAAACGCCGTCTTTTGAACATCATCAGGCTTCACAAGTATCTGATGATACCCAGATCTCAGATCAATTTTTGAGAAGACTGTTGCCCCGTGCAATTGATCCAACAAATCATCTATACGAGGCAACGGATACTTATTTTTGATGGTCAATTTATTTAGTTGTCTGTAATCAACACATAGCCTAGAACTGCCATCCTTTTTGTTGACAAGTAACACAGGAGCACCCCATGGTGAGACACTAGGTCGAATGAACTGTTTCTCAAGTAAATCTTCAATCTGCTTCTTGAGTTCAGCCAATTCAGCTGGCGCCATGCAATATGGTGCTATAGAAATAGGACCAGCTTGTGACACCAAGTCAATAGAGAACTCCATTTCTCTAGGAGGAGGTAATCCAGGTATTTCTTCTGGAAATACATCCAGAAATTCATTGACCATGGGCAACTCTACACTTGAATTCCCTGGTTTCAAACTGCTTGCATCTTGATTCACCTCCAAATGAAATAATACAAGGAAACTACTTGCGCCTTCAAAGATGTCTTGCCTCCATACTCCTAGAGACAATGACATATCCTCCAGTTCACTGGGAAATATTAGCTTCTTCGCTTCGCAATCAATAAGTATGCGATTGGCAGACAGCCAATCCATCCCTAAGATGACATCTAGACCCTGAAGAGGTAGACAAATCAAGTTTACCTTGAATCGGCGCCCCTCAATCACCATTGCGCATCTAGCACACACGGTAGATGCCTTCACTAACCCAGAAGCGGGAGTGGATACGGTTAAATCACATTGTAGTTCTCTCACTGGCAGCCCCAGTCTCTTCACACAATCATTTGACACAAAAGAGTGTGTCGCTTCAGAATCATACAAAACCACGCAAGATCTACCATCTAGGAAGCCAGTACCAATGATCAAATCACTTGAACTAGCTGCTTCTGTTCCAGTCAAAGCATAAACACGTCCGGTGGCCTGAGGTCTAATGCCACCTCTCTGCTGAGATCTCCCTGCATGTTGTGGCTGGGAAGTAGCTCTCCTACCCATAGGGCAATCACGCTCATAGTGGCCCTCCCTGTTGCATCGGTTGCACCTCCGAAAGTTCGTCCTCTGGGGACATGAAGATAAGTAGTGTGGACCGCCACATCCATAGCATCTCACGCCACTCTGAGAGGAAGACTGACTTGGCTGAACAGAAGGCTGAGAAGATCCTCCTGAACTACGAGAAGAAGAAGAAGATCTGGAGTATGGTATCTTCCTGGAACTGGACCCGCCTCTAGACATGGCTGGTCCCCCAACCCTCAGTGGTTGGGCCTGATGGCTCAGATATCCCTCAGCTTCTCTCTTGGTCTTCTCCATATCTCTGGCCATCTCTACTAGAGCTGGAAACTCCCTCAAACGAAGTCCCCTCACTAAGAGTTTGATGTCACCACGCAACCCATTTTCAAACTTGCGGCACTGCCACTCTTCATCCACTGTCACCGTGCTGAATCTGAGAAGGTGTTTGAAACGGTCAGCATATTCAGACACTGACATGTTTCCCTGTACTAACTCCAAAAACTCTACTTCCTTAGCAAATTTCAGCGTATCGGGGAAATACTCCTTATAGAATTTCCTCTTGAATAGGTCCCATGTGATAGGGGTTTTAGTCCCCTCTAATATCATCCGTGCACTGCTCCACCAGTGACTTGCCTCTCCAGTCAAGAGATACTCAGTATAGGACAACCTGTTTTCATCAGGGCACCTCTTAGCATTGTAGACTCTCTCCATATCACGGAGCCACTGATCGGCTTCATCTGGTGAGCATTTGCCATCAAACTTGGCAGGATGATGCTGCAAGAAATTCTCCAAGCTCCATTCTTGAGTTGGAATAGCCGTAGAAGAAGAAGGACCGGTGGGAATCCTGCCACTGGTTATCACATCCAAAAACTGCCTTTGGGTGGTCTCGGCTGACACCCTAGCCTGTTCTGAAGCCACTCTAGCTGCTTCCAAGTTCTGTAGCGCCACAGTATTTTGCTGTACTAATGCAGCATTTTGTTGCTGCATAGAGTTCATAAGGGCCTCCATCATCCGTATCATATCAGTCTGATCGGGTTGTGGGGGTGGAGGAGGAGGTCTAGGCGCCATATTCTGTTCAGAATCAGAGAGTAAAACCATTAGTCTTACTCAAGAATTTAGAATGCTTCCATACAATTAGGGCACACAAGCACAAACAAGGGATGTACATAACCTACAGGTTCTCTAAGGATAAAAACTGCTCTGATACCTCAAATGTAACATCCCAAAAATATAAGTATATCTATATCATGTGGAATGCAACATATTATAATAATAGAAAGCAGTTAAGAGTAGAAATAACTGTATAAGTATGAATTACAGTCATCCAAAATAGAGGGGAAATTAAAACGACAAGTAATCAGAGTACAAAGGTCCAAGGTTTTGCAAAATATGGTAAGCTAAAAGAAATAAAGCATCAAGATCGCCTAAGCACTAGGTGTTGGGTCTTCCTCGGTCTCCAAAGTCTGCTCCAGAGGTACGTCATCACCTACTGCTCACATCCAAAGGATTGGATGATCATCGCAAGGGAGGAAGCAAACACACANAACATACAAGTGCAAGGGTGAGCTAGATTTCAAACGAACATACAAATCATAGTAAAGAGGTCAAACATTACCGAAAACATAACTTCACATGCAAACATACAAGTCATCTTATCATGCGAAGACTCCTAGACACGCCCGGACATAGAATGAATGTAGAGCTGGGGCGGGTTGTGCACTTGTGATGGCCCTACTGCTTTGCAAAGCCATTGCCGAGGGGTTCCACCCGACCATACACAAGGCTAGTCCGTTACCGCAGTATAGGCCTACAGTGAAAGCGCCTACCCTAGGACCTCCCANTACTCCCACCACACGCGTCGATCTTCTCTAAGTGAGAATGAAGGACCGTTGGAGCGTTAGGGATAACCCCCCATATGGAAGCCTCTCACCATTCAGTCTATACACTAATAGATCTCACCGAGAGATCATGATTTCACAACCNAATCCAACCACTTTATTTCCATAATACATCTCTTTGAATCAAAATATACAACCAAATTCACCATATGTCATGTACACACCATACCACATCAACAATTATTAATTTGNAATAAAATCAATTGTACACTCAATTAACCAAGGAAAATGGCTAGCACACCTAAACCGAACGTTTTATATATATAGACCGAACCCTTAGTGCCTTGGCTGACCACTAGGGTTGAACAGAGCGTCAGGACCGAACACTCTTTTACAAACCGAACGGCCACGAACTATCATGGCTCAAATAAGACGAACCCATCTATGATCGAGAATCTTAACTAGACCGAACGGTCATGAGAAGCACCTACCATTTCTGACCCACAGTGCCAACCGAACGGCCAGGAAGAGAATTAACTCTTTTCTGACCATCAGCACCAGACCGGACGGTCATAGGAAGGAACAAACCTTCAATGACCAAAACTGTGAAGACCGAGAACCCTAGGTGGCCAAGAACAAAGCCCAACCGAACGGTCAAGAGAAGGAGGAACCTTCTCTGACCAATGATACCAAACCGAACGGTTTGAGAAGGGAACTTCCTTCTCTCACCAATGTTCCAGAACCGAACGGTCAAGAGAAGTGAACCTCCTCTCTGACCAAGGGAACCAGGCCGAACGGTCAAGAGAAGGGGAGAACCTTCTCTAACCAGGGCTCCATGACCGGACGGTTTGAGAAGGAAACCTCCTTCTCTCACCAAGGCTCCATAACCGAACGGTCAAGAGAAAGGGGATCCTTCCCTGACCGAGGAGACCAGACCGAACGGTCAAGAGAAGGGGAAACCCTCTCTGACCAATACAATCAGACCGAACGGTCAAGAGAAGGAAGGACCTTCTNTGACCAATACCACCAAACCGAACGGTTAAGGGAAGGAATCATCCTTCCCTGACCAGGTCTTTAGAACCGAACGGTCAGGAGAAGGGGGAGCCTTCTCTGACCAAGGCCTCCAAACCGGACGGCCAGACTCTGCATAATTCTGCAGAATTCTGCAGAATCATGCAGAATTCGACAGAACCTGCCAAGACCATTTCTAACCATTTTAGCCAACTTCTAACACCTCTAATCTTCGTTTTTGACCTAATTACACTTACCTAAGTGATTCTAAACCTTTCTAACACATTTCTAAAGTGATTTAAGCTTCATTTCAACACTAAAACACTCAATTTCCCAACTTAGGGGCCCAAAACCCAATCATACCATTTGGTACTTATTTTGACCAACTTAGTGACTCAAACAAGTCACAATACACTGCATGAAGCTGTCCCAACAGTCCAAAAACGTGACAAACCCCATTTACTCAAAATCACTACCTCACTTCCTCTAAAATGACTAAAANGTGACCCTAATACCTATGATTCCCTTCCAAATCATTCCACAACCAATCTTCCANACCAAAACAGTTTCAACAAGCATAATTCATCATTCAAAAACGCCCCAAANAGTTCATAATCATCAATCATCGAATTCACACAATATACACATTTCCATTCATGCATTTCAAGTCAATATAACCAATTTCATGCCTCCAACAACATACAACATCAAAATTATCATACATTCAAGGCATACCACTAAAATGAAAAGAAGAACTAGCTCNCCTTACCTCTAGTGTGGACAGCCAACTCAAGAAAGGACCCTAAACCACTTGCTTGAAACCCCAAAACGTGAGAATCACCTATAAATCATCAAATGATGATGGAGAATGAATTTTAGACCCAATTAGAAACTAGATTAAGGAAGAAAACGAAATGGGTTGCATNAAATAAGAAATTTCATNCTTTAAACCCTAGGGCAAAGGGGAAAAGANGGCTTTCTTACCGGTTGGANGAAACGGAGATTCAATCGGTGGGAANTGCTCCTCTTGCAGTCCTAAAAGCTTGGGTAGCTTCAATTTGAAATTCAAACGGTTAGAATTTGAGTAGTGGTGCTTGAAAGGTAAGGCAATGGAGGAAAAGTAGGAGAAGAAGATGNGGNTGTTTTAGAAAATGACCTAGTTCTAGTATGCTAGTGTATTTTTACTTTACCAAAATATTCTACCTATCATAAGCTGCCACGTGTATTTTTACTAATACTTTATTTTTCAAGGTGTTACATTAATAATGCTTCTTACTTTTCATCATAATGCCAGAAAACATAATTCAATTTAAAATCAACTTGCCAGCCAGAATGAAAATGAATGCAGGTTATATAAGCAAAGTTTTCAGATATCAACAGGAACAATAAACACTTGAGAAATCAGTACGTAGGTAGTTACTTGAGGCTTTTTGGAATGGTAATCGTGTGATGCTAGATTCAGCATCTGTTTGTTTCTCTTCAAGATGCTTGCCACATATGTACCTTCCAAAACCACAAAAAAAAAAAAAACTTTTACTTGATGTTCAAGCTGTTTGATGCAAAAATTTGTGAAAACATTGAAGAGAAATTTTAGCAACACATTTTCTAATAAAACCCTTTCTTACATGGTCTCTACTATCGGTTAAAATTCGTAAAAAATTACGAAGTCATTAGTTAGAATCATTAAACAAGATGTGAAAGGTATAAAATTTTATATTTTCAATAAACTTTATAGAAGTATGCAGTTAGCATTTCTCAATATTAAAACGTTAGCAAAAGACATAAGTCCTGAGTAAATCTATTAACGATTAAAGAAGATTGTTTCCATAGCAGAGAACCAATAGATGAACATATATAACAGCAAAGTTGCCATGGTTGACAAATTCAGGAGGACCACTTTGACTGTCTCCACTACTTCGAGGATTAGAAGGATTATTTGATATTCCAATTGATGAGATGCTTCTCTGCGAGTGAGCTTCACTCTGGTCTAATTCAAAAGTGCTGCTTATTCACAAACGTCTGCATAATCCCGAAAATCCTTGCTGAAGATTGATCCAGGTGTTTGATCAACAAAACTAGCTATTGAATTTTCCATGAGTGTAGTAATTAATACATTGGAATCAAAACTCACATTATGAGAGGACTTAGGAAGCCACCATATTCATCTTCTAAAGTTTTGGGAACATCAATGGAAAAGAGTTACCAGTGGCTTTATACCTACAAATGTTCATATTTAATTGTCATACCACCATTGATAATAGAAGAATCACAACAATAAAAACATGAATTACATACAGCCAAAATTCATATATAAGGCCCAAAATTCGTATATAACACTTGGTTACATACGGCTTACACATGGACAATAATCCATATATAAAACTGTTGTAGTTAAGTTATATACGGATATATCCGTATATAAATTATACACGGATATATTCGTATATAAATTATACACGGATATATCCGTATATAAATTATATATGGATTTATTCGTATATAATTACATACGGAAAAATCTGTATGTAATTACTTATGGAAAAATCCGTATGTAAAATCTGTATATAAATTACATACGAAAAAATTCATATGTAAAGTTCACATATAAATTACATACGAAAAAATCCGTATGTAACATTATGGTTTTATAAAAAAATAAATGATCTCACATCTACAGCTAATAACTAACAGTTCTATATACTGATAAAACTCAAATAAAACTATCAAATTGTAAGAAATAATACCAAATATCTGCCAGTTTTATTAAAACGTGATTTTTTTTAATTCATTATAGTATTCGACATTGACATCGTCGTATTTCACACAATCTACCACGAGAGAATACCATTCATTTAGTTACCAAGATCATTTAAAAGTTAAATATATTGTAATATTACAAAATCATGATTGTGAATTAAATTTATAAAATGTCTAATAGTCATAAATAAATAGTACAATTCATAATATGGCAAACATAAAAGTAAATTAAACTACTTATACAATTAGTTATATGTGAAAAGCTATCTATGAATTGTTCCACCCATGTTTGGAACACCACTAACTAGCCATTTATCATCAAGGAGATGACTTCAAACCCCAAATAGAAAATCTTCAATTCTTGTATTGCTGAGTAGAAGATTTACCAGGTGTATAGAAAAGTTTTGATGATGATGCATTTGATTGCAAAGGCCTTGTGACAATGCTTGCCATTGTTGCAAAAATGTGAAGCCAAGTTCAAAAACTTTTGCTCAGGAACACTTCTCATTCTCTTCACCATGCTCTTCTTCTGACAGTAACACATCATTTAACAATATTAGAAATTTTTAAACAAACTCATTAATAATAAAATTTTATCTAGTTATTGTACTTGGTAGACTTAGTAAGAGTTTTTAAACTTATAGGAAAAAAAATATAACTTGAATGAAAGAAATATTTTTGTTTACATTTAATTAAATCTTTTAAGTATTTTATAAAATTGGGTATTTTTAATTCACTCTATTCAACATTTTTTTATATTTAAGTTTCTTTCATTTAATTTTTTATTAACTTGTTTAAGAATAAAAATAAAACATTTTGTGTTAATATAAAATAATATTAAAACTAAAACTAAAAGATAAGTAATTTTTATTAAAAATATGTTAAATAATAAGGTGGTCAGATTATGATTATTATTATTATTATTATTATAAGACTATTGATGTTGGTAAAAGTAATACGACAAAGTAAGATAACAAATTTAAAAGGAATTTCAAATAAAAAATATAAACAAAATTAATACTTTTAATAAAACAAAATATCTTAATAAAGATTCCATTAGAAATGCTTTTTCAGCCTTACCACAACATAGAAATTTGAGTTGCAGATCCTATAGCCACCCCAAAAGATATGTCCTGCATAATATTATTCACCACATAGTATCATTCATTAATTATAAACTAAACTTAATGCAACATTTCCCCAAGAATCTGAAGCAACCTAAAAAAACAAATTATAACTTATCTATGCTTTCTTATACCTAAAAAAATTGTGTTTATCAAAAGAACTAGAATTAATTATATATTAATAGATAGAGATTGAATAAATAGACTTCAAAGATGTTGTGTAGAAGAGGAATGATGATAAAATCCCATCAGCCGTCAATCACAACTAAAATTTCACGAAAACTCACAAGATCTAAAATATTCTGGAAGATCTAAAATATTCTGGAAGGTTACGATATTTAACTCATGCATTAGGAGTATCTCAATAAAATAAAACAATAATAAATTATAAATTTCATGATAAAGCATAAGAGCATTAATGTGATAATCAATAATAGCTCTTATCAAGTAATACTGTTTAACCAAGACTAATATAACAACCATCCTTTGCATACATTAGTACACTCAAAGGAATTGACATCGGGTATTTTTGACTATAAGTACCGGTTACTCAATTGGAGCATATCCTGACGAGGTAAATAGTTTTCTTCTTATGTCTCGGTTGTGAACCGAGTTGGAATCTCGTCCTCTACAACCTCCGTTGGATCTGAACCGAGGCAGTAGAGTGGTTTTTACTCTTTTTTTCCGGGCTCAAGAAATATTTGTCTGCTCCTGCTAGCTTAAAACGTTCAGTTCTTAAAACGTTCAGTTGCAACATCCAGGTTTTCCTTCCAACCACTCATTCCTAAGTTGCATTCAACTTGGGATCTTTCAAAAAGCTTTCATCTTCTCCTCTACGTTGTCAAACTGTTGAAGTGTCTCTTTAGAATCTCAGCCAGATAGATCTATCTTCTTAGCAAGTGCAAAAGACCAATGAAGTTTAGCAGTTTCAAATTGTTGTTGCCCCAGAACCAACAGTCCCTCATAAAAGTCTAATTTGATCGAGAGTGCTTCCTTGCACTTCTCAGCCATGATGTGTATTTCTGTAGCAAATAACCATCCAAAGAAATCAACAACACATAAGACAAATTATATTTTGAGATTAAACAAAAATGTCAAAATTTTCAAACGAACACACCAGATTGTATTTTGGGCACATATCAATGGCATCTGCACTCTCGAGAAGCCACGCGAAGTCTTCTTCTCCAACGCGTCACAACCACCATGCGCCTCTGCCGATCCAGCCCACGCAGCCTACGAAGGACTCCGTTGCGAGCCACTGAAACCCCCATGGCTACTCCACCGGCGCAACCATCAACAACCCTCACCGGATCCACAAAAGAAATTCCCCAAACTCAAAACCCTAACTTTCTCGGTCGTCGTGTCTCGCCACGCCTCCAACGCACTTTCACCGTGCCTCCGACGCACTTTCGCCGTGCTCTCATCGCCTTCGCCACTGAGACGCCTACTTCGTCAATTTCGCATTCTCCTCCCTGCAATCAGAATAGAACCAGAAAGAGAAGAGGGAAGAAGAAGAACAACCAATCGCGCCACCCCGAGCCACCACGAGCGCCGCTGCGAGCCACCACGATGACCGCTTGTCGCGACATCTTCACACCGGCGCTGTTAGGTCGTTGCCTCTGCGCAATCTGCTCCAACATGATTGTCTGCGGTGAATAGAAATGGTAGAAGGAGAGGAATTCTCCCTGGCTTGTGCGAGAGCAAGTTTTTTTAGGGTTAGATGTGTGAGAAGGATAAGGACCCATATGCTGGTCCGTGAAGAAAAGAGAATTCCAGTGAAGAAAAGAGAAGTCTAGTGGATTTTTTAGGTCTTAGGCATCAGTTAGAATTCTAACCGGGTCATATGGTGTGAATATGTCTCGGGTTCCAGTAAACCGAGTTAGTAGATCAGCAACAAAAAAAGTTGTCAGACTAAAAGTCAAATCAGCAGAAATTTTGGAGAGTATTGTGCTTCGATTTAAATTTTAACCGAGATTATATGGTGTGTATGCCTCAGTTCTCCTTGAACCGAGTCAAAAAAGTTCGACCAAACTACAAAAAGGCCACCGGGTTCTAATAAACTTCGGTTACTCCTAAACTGAAGCATATTGTGCGATTTTAAATCCACTTTTTTTACTAGTGATAATATATTTCATAATTTCTTTTAAATATGTTGATAATAAAGCAAAGAGATAATTTTCTATATATTATCTTAATTCAGGTTCTCATGTACACAACTTAAAATAATAGAGTAAGCACACAAACAATTACTTTCTTAAAATAATAGAGTAAGCACACACATACAATTACTTTGTGGAATATTAATGTAAGTAGAATGTTTACCCGCAATGAATTAAGAATCCACTATATGGAGCAAGTTTTATTGTATATCTACATTGAAACAAAGAAGAGGTGCATATTCAATAAACATATAGCATTAATTTTTAATCCTTAAACCATGATTTTTGAGGATTTACCTTAAACTTTCTCGTTTCTTGCGGCCAAGTGGAGTTGAACATTTATAAAGTCCTACTTTAGGTAAATCACATTCTCCTTAGAAAACAAAACTTGGATAGTGTGGACTGAAGAAAACCATCCTCTGAAGAAATTGAACATGCGCTGACGCTCCCTCCTTCAACTTCTTATTCCTGCTTGGCCGCGAAATCTTAGCGAGTTTGTTGCGGTACAAAACGGGACTTAGAACGTCGCCATCTCCGTCAGCCTTGCCATGAATACGGCGCTGCACTGAGACGACGGTTCGTTCTTCTTCGTTTTCGAATTCGCCATCACTGTTAGTTGGCTGAGGTAAGAGAGGAGCAAGGCTAGGGTTGCAGTCATCGCCGGGGACGCTGGCGATGCGGACGCGGAGCTAGTTGAGGAGTGACCACGATGGCAACCAAAACGAAGGAAAAGGAAGGAGAACGAACGATGAAGAATGAGAATGAGAACAGAAAAAGAGAAGAGAAAAAATTGTAGGAAAAAGAAAATAATTCATACCTATTATGATATTTAACAGGTACAAAAGAATAATTTATACCCGTTGTCGGATTAATAGGTATAAAAAAAAAAACTTTTTATTGGACTTCATTTTCTATACCTATTTTTACTATCGCAGGTGTAGAAAAGTTTATTATATTTATAAAATTGTCACTACATCATTTTTTACACCTAATAAATTTTAAAAGGTATAAAAGATAGTTATAAAAAGTATATTATTATATTGTAATTTTCATTTAAAATTGAACAAATATTCTTATATAATGTAAATATTTGAATTTAAATAAGTAATTATGACACTTATATCAATATAAATAATTTCGTAGTATATTAAAGTGGTAGATTATAAATACATTTTATCATTTTATCATTTTATCATTTTCTTTTATGATAAGAACTCCAAATACAATATTCGTAAAAGTAAGTAACAAAAAACACGAAGGATAAAGAAAAATAAAGAGCAAATCATGACCCTATATAAAAAGAGAATAAATGATAAATGTTGAAAGACACATTTTAAGATAGTATTCACTGATAATTGTGAAATGCTTTAAAAAGAAATGTTTGACAGATATAATTATTTTTGAAGTGCCTAAAAGCATAACATGATTATTGCATGCAATCGTCGCTAAAAAGTTGACAAGGGTTAAAAAGGTATTAACCATTGTGCCATCTCCACACGCCCTTGGGGTGTTTGCCGCTTTGTTCGCACTAGATAAGTGTCTCTGCTCTTCGTACCAGCCAGCTTAACGTTGCTGCCATCTCCCCATGCTACTGTTGTGTCCCCACCCCCGGAGATATTTTTTATTTTGTTTGTTTTGGTTATTTTGGCTTTGATTAGTATTTAAAATATAAATAATGTTTATTAGTGTTATATGGTCTTGATGAACATATTGCTATTGAATCTCGGGTGTGCGATCTTGGTAATTATTATTGATTGTTTATTATCTGTGAGATTGTGTCATGGAAAAAATCTTAGTTTCCTGTTTGTACATTAGGTTAAGACCTCGATAAGTATATCTAATCGTATTAAATAATAATAATTAGTAAGAATAAGTATTGTTTTTCAAAAGATTCATGACACTAAATAATTGTGTAATACCTTAACTAATTAAGACTAGCGAGCAATTCTTTTGATTAAAATAAAATGCTAGAAAAATAAACATAATACTAAAAAGTAAAATTGATCAACTGAGGCTTCACACAAGAATGAATGAGTGATGTTGATGATATGAGATGATTATGTTGTTGGGGTTTAGATTGCACCTTCTTCATGCTCCCAACGAACACGGAATTGATTTCTAATATTTAACTCTTAGGAATGTTATGCAATGCTTATGAATAAAAGTGAGAATGTTTAAAGAATGTTGTAAAACAAATACGAAACTTAAAAACAATTATGAAGAAATAGACTAATTCCACTGCTTTTCCAAAATAGATTCATCATTGGTTATTCAGAGATAATTGTTCAATTGATTATTGTTTAAGTTTCAAATTAATTAAAGTACATTCTTAATTAATTTGAGGGCCATCATGCACTTAATCAAAGTAAATTCTCAATAAAATGCAAGACCTTTCTAGATTATTCACAATGAATTCAACCAAAGTACATTCTCAATTAAACTCTATTGTGTTTAATAATGTCTATTCTTAAATCTCCTAACCAAATTAAAAACTAATCAATCAAAGTAAATTCTCATTTGATTATAGTTGCAATTATTACTACCAACCAAAGTACATTCTCAATTGATAGTAAACACCATTTAATCATATGAAAGTTCNTAANTTTAATCAAAGTAGATTCTCAATTAAACCTAGAAACCCTTAAATTCAAATAATCAATATGCATGTAGATTCAAACACATTATAATGAAAAAATCATTGCCTTTGATATGATTGAGAGATAAAAGACGTAGAGAAAACAACTTAAATCAATAATCAAAATAAAAAATTTCATTAACTCAACTTTACCTCAGAATCCATAATGAAATTACAGCATGGAGTAGAATACATGATGAAATAAGAGAGAGAGAGAGAGAAAGGAGCGGTGAATGAATGAATGAAGTGTGATTTCTGCCTCCCCTAGGTCTCTTTATATAGGACTTTATTGGGCTTGGACTCTGAATATTTTGTTGACAAAATCTTTTGTCTTATATCTTCCAAATAAATAAAAGATTTAGATTACAACATCTGAATTTTATCTTTTAGCCTTTTTGAATTTTTCAAAATTACACATATATCCTAAAATTTCCTCTATCTGCGCTTAAGCCCCTCCTTTCTTTTAAAATTACAGAAAAGCCCCTTAGTTGACCAGAGTTTGATCAGAGGAAAATTGTTGACCAGCTTTGACTAAGGCATAACGCATCCAATGAGGGCCTGCCACGTCTCACAAAAGAAAAGGGTTTCCAGAACGCTAATGGTCTGCGCCTTGAATTTGAGTTCGTGTGGTGGGGCGAGGTGCGAGAATGTAGAGTAGCAAGTTGCCATGTGTGAGACTGATGATGGAGGTCGTGACTTTGGGTGCTGATTTCTGTTTGCAGGTCTGAATAGAGGTAGGCGGTGGAGAAAGTGATTCTTGTAGGTTGGTTGTTATTGACAACGCGATGGTCCGATGCGAGAAGGATTTTCTGATTTCTGGTTTCGTAGTTGTTGAAAATGAAGCTGCGACGTTGATGGAGTTGATCCAAATGAATACAGTGGTGCTTTGGGTGCTAGTCACGATGGACGTTGTTTCGTTTTCACCCAATCTTCATTAGGGTCTCTTGATTCTGGGTTCTGTTGGGTTGTTCATTTTGCAGGTGGTGATGAACGAAGGAGAAGATGACCCGCGCTATGACTTTCGAACAACGGTGCGATTGTGATTTTCTCTGTGATTGGGTTTCTACGTGTTTTCTCTGACAGGTACAAGGTTGATGAAGGTTAGTGGTTGCGGTCATGGCAGCGCCTTCACGGCGGTTTTGCGACGCTAGAGGAGAAGATGAATGGTGGACTGCAGCGAGGTGTGGAAGCTTTGTGTGGCGGCCTTGGGGAAGCTCATGGTGGCTGGTGAGGATTGAGGTGTTGGTTGCCGACGAGGATGGAGGTGGCAACGCAAGGAAATTAAGTTTTGGAAATTAGGGTTTCTGATGAAGATGGTGATGTCGTGTCAAGTGTGGTGATGTGGCAGCATGTCATTGGCTGAATCTGTGTATTGTGGAATGGTGACACGTGGCAACATCTAATGGAGTCTGATTTAGAACGGGTAGGAATAGAAAACTTAGGGAATTAGGAGGTGTATTCAGAATAGGGCGACTGTTGGGCTTAGTATTGGGCCTGGTTAAGAAGAGAGGGGTGTATCATTGTAAACACAGGGGTCTATTCAGTCTCTTTCCTTGAATAAACTCAATTTAATTTTGGGTCTCAATTTTCGTAGCTTTGGACCAATAAAACTTTAATTTCAGCTGCACAAATAAATATTAGAACAACCTAAGAATAATTTATACGCTAAAACTCACTTTTTTACGCCTCTTTAATTTCCAAACCCGACAATTCGAATCGTCACAGAGTCACTTAAAATCAACCTTTTAAGCATAAATATCCCATAAAAAATTTGATTTTTAAAGCATAAATGTGGGCATAAATATGCACTCATCACACCCCCACACTTATCCTTTTGCACTCATGGGCAATATTGATTAATTTCAAAACTTTGTTCTGGGTCATTTTATTACATACCTGCATTTGAATCAAAAGAATGAACAACATTAGACATAGATCAATCATCTAGACATCACTTTATGATGGACATGTGTTAAGACTCCGATAAGTGTACCGAATCGTATCAAGTAATATAAAATGGTAAGACCAAGTATCGATTCCCTAGAGACTCACATCCTAAACAGTTATGTGATTTCTTAATTAAATAAGACTTAAGAACAAAATCATTTGGTTTATAATGCAAAAAGTAAACATGAATGCAAGTTTTGATCAATTAACCAGAAAAATGCACAGGTGAATGATTTATAAAATATGGAATGAATATGTTGTTGGGGGTTTCGATTTCTCCTATCCACTCTCATGTATATATAAATTCGTCTTCTTCATTAATGTTAATGGCACTTTCTAGTTTACTTAAAACCCGATGTCTCGGCGAAGAAAGCGTATCCTTAATTACTAGTTTACAATGTCTTGTCCCCTAGCAATCAATTCTGCATTACATACGCACAGAAGCTTAAGGCAACCTAAACGCATATCCTTACACTACAAAAAAACACTTATTTAGAGGGGGTTATTTTGTGGAGGTTATAAAAACCCCCCTCAAATTAACAAAATTTAAAAAGTTTAATTTGAATTATGTAACTAACAATAATAGCGGGGGTTTTAGTTGTTATTAAGAGAGGTTTAATCTCCCATTTCTAAAACGCAATCTTTTCCCTCTACAAAAATTTAAGTTCAACTGTAAAATTTTATTCCCCCCAATTCTAAAACACTGTCTGCCTAAACCTTTCCTTTCTCTAAAAATCTCTCTGAACCCTAAAATCCCTTTCTCTCTTGCGTTATGCTTTTTCCATCGTATGTGTCCTTCGTTTCTTCCTTTCTTCCTTCTTTTATTTCCTCTTCTCCTTTATTTTTCTTATTTCTCCTTTCGATTGCCCATGTTTCATTTTTCTTTCAGATTCGTAGTCGCGAAACTCCTGGTAGACGAAGCTGCAACGGTGGTTGTGTGGACCAAGCAGACAACGGAGCTTCCACTCATAACGTGATAGGTTTATTTTTTATTTTTTATGTTGTTAGACTCTGCACAGAACACACCATTCGGTTCTTA
The DNA here is from genome assembly GCF_000741045.1 of Vigna radiata var. radiata. Classification (NCBI taxonomy): domain Eukaryota; kingdom Viridiplantae; phylum Streptophyta; class Magnoliopsida; order Fabales; family Fabaceae; genus Vigna; species Vigna radiata. The sequence goes on from NC_028358.1 coordinate 14,662,145, forward strand.
ATTATTCGGTTTCAGTTCTTTATGAGTTTGTTGAGAGACTAGGTGAGGACGGTGATGCAGTAGAAATTTGGGGATCTATTCTTGGAGCCTGCAAAAATCATGGGTACTTGGAACTGGGAAAAATTATTGCACAAAAGTTGCTTAATATGGAATTGGAAGAAAGGATTGTTGGATATCATGTTCTGCTATCAAATATCTACGCAGAAGAGGCGAAATGGGAAAATGTTGATAGAGTGAGAAATCATATTAAGGAAAAAGGTTTGCAAAAGGAAATGGCATGTAGCTGGGATGAAATTGTTGGGTCTGTGAATTACTTTGTAGCTAGAGATGAGAAGCACCCTTTTAGCAATGAGATATATTATATCTTGGACATATGGATTTTGGAATCAAGTGACTGAAATGATATAAATTATGCCAAACTTTATCAAATTAGATGTCGGATAGGTTTGATTATGACCAACACTACCCACATAAGTTCATCTAGTGCGCACATGACTAGAGCTGTCATTGGTCATTCATTTGAAACAATATTTCATTGATGAAAAACATATTCAATTCATGCACAACACGGTTGGACAGTTGAATAGTGACAATTTTGATTCTCCTTTTTGCTCCTGAATCAACAAATGTTGTGGTTATAACTTCAATAAAGGTATAATTTTTCAACTCGAAACTTTTTACATGATGTAGCATTTAAATGCAGCATAAAAAATGGGAAAGTTCAACTCACGTATCACTTCTTCAGATTTGGTTCACCGTGGTATTCTAGTTTTCCTACTTCTTTTATCACTCTGTTCCATTCAACTTGCATCTTGTGCCTCTAGAGTGAAGTTCCTTCCAGGATTTGAGGGACCCCTTCCTTTTGTTCTTGAAATTGGGTAAGCTAAACTCTTAGTTATAACTACTAATCCAATATATGGTTTTAAGTTTTGCCTTATGAGATTGAAAGCATTTGGTTGAAACTGATGATATGAAAGGTATGAAGGAGTGGGAGAATCCGAGGATGTGCAAACATTTTACTACTTCATTGAGTCAGATAACAACCCCAAGGAAGATCCTTTCCTGCTTTGGCTATTTGGTGGCCCTGGTTGCTCATCCCTAACTGACCTTTTTCTTGAAATAGGTAACACTTTATTTTCCTTTTCATTTTTCACTTAGAAAGAAACAAAACTATGTTGACTTTGTATGAGTGATACATGTCCACTTTCATTAAAACAAGAGGAGTATAATGAAGGTGCACCCAACTTGATCTTCAGGATTCAATCATGGAACAAGGTACTAGTCTACATTATGATCAAATGATAGTAAAAAAAAATATTTTATGACTTTTTTACGAAAATTATTTCATATTTTAAATTTTATATATGTAAAAACAAACATTTCTCATCATATTATTGATCCTGTTATACTTTAAAAAGGAAAAATATATTTTCTGCTTTCAAATTCAGTCTTTTGTACGGTTTTTTGTCCTCTTCGTAGGTTAGTAGCATTATATAGGTAGACTTGCATTTTTTCACAGACTTTACTTATGCCAGAACAACTTGCTGCTCAAAGTAGTGATAAGTTGTTAGCTAGTCAAGCCCATCAATTTCTAAGGAAGGTATTCATCCAAATTTTAGAACCCTTATCTTTTCTTTTGGTTGGATTATATATATATTAGTGTAGCAAATAAAATTGGCAGAGTGTTTTAAAGACGTGATGGTATGAGCTTTTGTAATTCATAGGTATATAAAGATGTTTATTGAGCTCTTTTTAGTGTTATAGATTTGTGAATACTTTTAGGAGTAATCACTAGTGCAAAAATGTTGTTTAATGTCACCTAAAAGACGTCGGTTTGCTGGTAACCCTACGTATATGAGTGGACGGTGGCATTATCGTAAATAACTTGGTAAACTAGACGTCGGTTTTAAGGTAAGGCGACGTCTATGATATTGTAGACGTCACCACTGCCGCAAACCGACGTCACGTAGTTAAAAGGCGACGTCTAAGGCCTGTCTGGAAAGCGGGAAGACAAAAAATTCTTCAATTTAGACGTCGGTGTTGAGGGTAAGCGATGTCTATGTGCCTGTAATTAATTTTGTTCACTAAACTCGAGGGCCTTAGACGTCGGTTAGAAGGGCACCGACGTCTACGTTATTATAGACGTCGGTGCCCCATCACAACTATCGTGAACATCCCTGACAGGAAATCAAACGCCAATCGGTTCAGCTTCCTAGACGTCGTCTCCCCTCGAAACCGACGTCTAATGGGTATTCAAAAAGTCAGTTTAAATGTTAACTTGGACGTCATATTAGTGAGATAACCGACGTCTAGGTGACTATAGACGTCGGCTTCTGGAGAAACCGACGCCCAATTTCATTTTAAATAAACCGCAAACTCTTCGTGGCATTCAGTTTCTGATATCGTCTTCCTCTTCTCCTTTTTCTCTTGCGGCACCTCTTCTTTTTCTCGTTTGCGACACTTCTTCTTTTTCTCTCTTGCGGCATTCTATTGTTGTTTGTGATATCTTTATCGTCTTCCTCCTCTCCTTTTTCTCTCTTGCGACATTGCATCCCAGGTGCATGGTTTTTTTTTATGCTTACCGTTTAAACTTTGTTTAGTCTTTCATCGATTATCTTCTGGTTCAACTGATTAAAAGTTGCTTTCTTTGTTTTGTGTTTTAGTGCAGTTTTGTTCCTTTCTTGGGGTAACGTAGTAACACATTCTCCATTTGCTAGCTGCCTCCCAGAAAAAGCGGCGTCTTGTGAATTTATTTTGGTCGTTTCAACCCAAAAACGACCCTGGGTCGTTGCCTAGTTATCGTTTTACCGTGATTTTTTCCTCTTGCGGATGAAAATGGAACTAAGCAACAACCTAGGTTCGGTTTTGGGTTGAAAGGACCCATAAGAAATTCAAAAGACGCAAGCTTTTTTTTGGGGGGAAACTAGCAAAAGGAGATTATGCTACTAGGCTATCCAAAGACGGGAACAAAACTGCACTAAAACATAACCACTGGTTTAGACGTCGGTTATTGCCCAGATCGACGTCTATATAATGTCTTTAGTCGTCCAGTTAGTCCTACTCCAGCATTTAGTGATGTCGGACATGGCACTGACTGACATCACTATAAATGTTGGTTATATTCATGTCCGACGTCTATTAAGCCCCTGGCAAGTGTACCAGATCGTTATTAAGTAATATAATTGGTAAACCCAATATTGTTCCTCCCAAAGGACTCAAAGGCCTAATCTTTCATGTAAACTAATCGCGTAAGACTTGAGAAAAAAAATAATTTGAGGTTTGTATGCAAAGATGTTAACAAATTGGCAAGCGTGCCAAATCGTTTCAAGTAATATAATTGGTAAAACCCAATATCGTTCTTCCCAAGAGACTCGAAAGGCCTTCTCGTTCATGTCAATTAAGATCGTAAGACTTGAGAATAAAAATTAATTAATTGGATGTAGGAACACAAAATAAACATGCAAAAGAGATTGATTCAATTGACGAGAAGAAAACGATGGATGAATGGAGTTGTTGGGGGTTTACAATTTCATCTTATCCGCTCTCTCTTATTTACTCCTCTTGTTTAAATTGCTTGATTATATAATTGTTATGCAACTTTCTTAGCCTACCCTTAACCCGATCCCTCGGCGAAAAGAGCCTATTACTAATCACTGGCTTGCTATCCCTAGCCTCCCCTAGCAATTAATAATGCATTATAGAACAGAAGTGAAAAACAATTGATCGTCCTACCCCTATCCTTAGGTGGTATTGCTTAATCAAGGAATCACTCACCAGTTCATGAAATTACTGTACGTCCCCGTATCAATAAAGACAAACAACAGTTATCGAATGAGTTAAACGATAAANGCAATAAGCACAGATGAGAACCCAACAATTAATAATCAACGCATATGAAAATCATATAAATAAACAAGAGTTTCAATAAAAGAGAGTATCAAAAGATTACATTGTTTCCCCCAACAACAATAGTGTTTAGTTCACCATTGTCATGGTGAATCTAGATGAAAAATGGATGAAGAATGGAAATGCAAACCCTAGATAAGACAAAATGGAGCCTAAGCATCCAAGAGATCCTCTTCAGAGAGTGAAATTAGGTCTGGCCGCCCTCTTCTGTCAAAAGAATGAGATTGAAATCACAACAGGGCTATTTATAGCTGAGGAGCGTCACAGAAAACAGGCCCAAGCCCAGCAGACAACCGCCCGGCGTCACACTTATTCCGCCCGGCTGTTTCCCTCAAGCCGCGCTACCGCCCGACAATAGGGGTCTACCTTCCGGCGGTTTGCCTCTAATCGTAAATCCGCCCAGCGTCCACGCCTGGTGCCAACTCCTCGCATTGGACCGCCCAACGGTGTAATTTTTCGCCGGGCGGTACGTCGGCTCTTCATTTCTTCATTTTTCTTCCCTTTTCTTGAGTCTAAGACCTTCATATTCAACTCCATTCTTCACTTTCTCAAAAATGCTACAAAACAATGCAAAACAAGCATAATATCGCTAAAAATATATTTTGACTCTCTACAGACTCATTTATTTAGTTTTGCTTGATTCTAAGATCATTCTAAGCAGTAAAGGAAGTAATTTGGTCTAAAATGACATATGAAAATAACTGTTTTTCAACCTTCATCACCACCCCAAACTTAGAACTTTGCTTGCCCTCAAGCAAAAACAACAAAATAGTAAACAAAACAGAGCTTGGCTTTATACTATTTCATCCAATGATTCAACACTCCTAAAGTACATGACAAACATTACTCAATTTCAAATCTTCAGTGAAATCAAATTAAGATGCATGCAAGCTTTCAATCCAGAGATTGCACAACAGATGTTACATGTTATGAATGACCAATTCACTAAGCAAAAATGCACTCATGAAAATTAACAATTCATACCAAGCAAGTGTTTCACTCAATCACTCAAGTGTTTAGGGTTACACTCCAGCTCTCCATCATTCACAAGTCACAAGAAATAAAATTGCCATTCATCTCACACAATCAACATCTTTACATGCCAATGCCATCAAAAGGACTTTTTCAAGGCTTGTAATGAGGTTGGGCTAACAAGAAAAATTGGTTTTTCTGGAAAACAAAATTCTTGAGTTAAGAGAGCTATCATAAAATTCAACATTTAAGCACAAATCACTTCCTCACCAATCTCTCTCATTCCCTACTTTTCCTCTTTTTCTTTTCCATTGAGCTCATCTTCATGCTTTTTCTTATTTTTTTTCTTTTTCTCATGCATTTTTCTTTTTCAACAATTGAGCTCAATGCTTCTTAATAGCTTTCCAATTTCCCCCATGCAACCCCAAACTTGAACCTTTTCATCACATACAGTTAAGCTCATCCTAACTCAAGGTAAAGAATTTCAAGACAAGGGTTCATATCCTGTTTAAGGCTAAGGTTCAAAAAGGGTATAATATTTTAAGCTCTGTGGCTAAAAATTTGGCTAGAGAAGGGCTTTCAAAAATGGCCTTGATCATATGAAATTCACATGCAATTCAATCAATCATCAAGATTAAGGCAATATCATTCATGCTTTCCTGTGAACAATTCATATAATCATAAAAACTCTGGAGCTCAATACCTCACACAACATGCTTTCTCACAATATTTATTCATACATCCTGCTTAGCATCATAACCACTATCATAATTCATCACACATCTGTTTCACTGGCTATCAACATGCAATATTGCTCAATTATCAATCACATCGAATCATCATCAAATAAGTTCATCATGCAAATTAGTTTGAACATCTTCAGAAAAGTATTTAGGCCAAGCATACACACTGAAAAATAAAATTCAACCTATTCTAAAAAATTTAAAATGCAAAAGTAAAAGAGAGAAAACTAGATTGCCTCCTAATAGCACTTGTTTAACGTCACGAGCCTAACCCAAACCGGTTTAGCACTTGTCAGTAAGTGCAATTCCGTCCAACACCCATCAGTAGGTGTGCCTTCCTGGAATCCTTTAGGGGATTCAAAAATTTTAGCATCCCTCAGTAGATTCTACCCAAAAATTGTTCCAAAAATTCCAAAAATTACATGTTCAAACGAAAGTAAAAATAAAAATAACGAAAAATGAAAATTGTTCTTAAAATCAACTCTTTTTCTTTACTTTGGGATCTTCATCGTCCCACCGGCTCAATTTTCTTCTGTCAACTCTCCTGATTGTTGTGGAATATGGCCCTCTAATCTCCACCATTCCTTCATCTTTTAGCTTCCTGTTGACAATCCACTTCCTGTTTTGAAATCGCACTGACATGCCCTACGGGAATGGCGTGTCCTCTGAAAGGGTTGATTCCTCCTTGCAAACCTTCATTCTCTCATGAATCTGCAAAACATTACAATTGGCAAGATAATCAATACCTGTGGAGTTTTCTTCCTTTGCAGCTTCTCTTTTGGCCCTTTTGTATTTGAATCTCCTTACTGCCCTCCTTGTAGTTTCTTCAGAGCCATAAATCAGCACTTGGTCAGGATCCCTTAACATTATTCCTCCATCATGGATACGTATAACCATCTTGGAAGTCCGCATGAACGGTCTTCCTAAGATTAATGGAATTCTTCCCTCATTGGTCATGTCCACAACTATAAAGTCAACCAAAAATTCCAACTCCTTAATTCGGACAATTACATTTTCCACCATTTTGATTGGCTTCTTCCTAGACCCATTGATGAAGGTTGAAAAAAAGTTATTTTCATATGTCAATTGGGACCAAATTACACCCTTTACTACTCGGAATGAGCTTAGAATCAAGCAAAACTCAATAAATGAGTCTCGAGAGAGTCAAAAGTTGTTTTTAGCGATTTTATGCTTCTTTTGCATTGTTTTGTAGCTAATTCGAGAAAAGTAAAGAATGGAGTTGAAGATACAGGTCGTTGACTCAAGAAAAGAGTAGAAAATGAAGATTTAAAGAGTCGACGCACCGCCCGGCGGCACACTTAAACCGTCGGGCGGTCCAGGACGAGGAGAAGGCATGGCGATTGACGCTGGGCGAACCTGAGGGACACCGCCCGGCGGTGGCGATTGCCGCCGGGCGGTTTGGGGGATTTGTGGCAAACCGTCGGGCGGCACACTTAAACCGCCCGGCGGTGGCTCGCTGGACTTGGGCCCATTTTCTGACGCGCTCCTCACCTATATATTCCTCTATTGCGATTTCAGAATCATTCTTTTGACAAGGGAGAACGGGCAGACCTAATTTTGCTCTCTAGAGAGGATCTCTTGGATGCTTAGGCTCCTTTTCATCTTTTCTAGGGTTTGCTTTTCCATTCTTCTTCCATTTCTCATCTAGTTTCACCATGACTATGGTGAACTAAACCCTATTGTTGTTAGGGNAAACAATNTAATCTTTTGATACTCTCTCTTATCGAATCTCTTGATTATTTATATGGTCTCCATATGTTTTGATTGATTATTGTTGGGTTATCATCTGTGCTTAAGGCCTTCATCGTTTAACTCATTCGGTGTATTGATGTTTTCTTTATTGATATGGGGACGTACGGTAATGACATGAACTGGTGAGTAATCTCTTGATTTTGCAATACCACCTAGGGATAGGGGTAGGACGATCAATTGCGCTAACTTCTATTTATAATGCGGTATTAATTACTAGGGGAGGCTAGGGATAGCAAGCCAGTAGTTAATATTAGGCCCTTTTCGCCGAGGGATCGGGTTAAGGGGAGGCTAAGAAAGTCACATAACAATCAATCAAACTAATATTCAAGGGTAGTATGTGAGAGAGAGTGGAACAGATGAAATTGTAACCCCTAACAACATCCATTCATCCATTGTTTTCGTTTGTCAATTGAATCAACTTTATTTTTGCATGTTAATATTTTTATCCCCAAAAATCCAATTTATTAACTTTTATTTTTCAAGTCTTATTATTTTAATTCACGCGAACGAGGAAGCCATACGAGTCTCTTGGAAAAACGGTACTTGGTCTTACCATTTATATTACTTGTACGATTTGGTACACTTGCCAATCCGTCAACACCCATCCGCCACTATTAAGATCAACTTGGTGGGCTTTAATTCTAGCCCTCCGATCTTCTTGAAATCACTGAAGGGCATCAGATTAATGCTTGATCCCGAATCAATCATAGCTTCCCCTATATTTACATCATTTATCACGCAAGGAAGAGTCAAAGCCCCTGAATCCTCCATTTTTTGCGGATGGTTCTTCTTTCTAGGCTTAACCAACTACTCCTGATCTTCTTCATAACCCAGATCAATTAACTTTCCAAGATAGTATTCGATCCTCTCTTCATACTCAAAAGCTTGTGAAGATGTTCTAGGATTAATGGGTACCTTATTAAGAATATTACAAAGTGATTCTCTGAGATTTTCTCGCTCTCTTTCTTTTTCTGCTTTCTTCTCCTCGCATCTCTTCTGCTTATTGTGAATTATCTCCTCCTCTTCATCCTCACTGCTTCCAATTTCAATTATTTCCTCCTCTGGCTTCCTTTTACTTCTTGTTATAACAACTTTGCACTCCTCTTTTGGGTTAACGTCAGTGTTAGCCCGAAATTGATTTTTCTCAGTGGTTTCGACCCTCTTAGACAATTGTCCAATATGTGTCTCCAGTGCTCTAAAGCTGGCCTGATCACTTGCTTGTTGAGACTCATAAACTTTCACAAATCTGTCAGTTAATTCTCTGTCTGTCTCGGTCAAGCTACTTACCTGCTGCCATAAGGGGGATGGTTGTTGCTGCCGGAAGTTGCCCACTTGTCCAGATGAATTATTCTGGCTTTGCCCAATACTTAGGTGGTTCTTCCAACCTTGGCTAGAATTGCCTTGGTTGAAATTGCCGTGCTTATATTAAAATTGGGCTCCCATGTAGTTAACATCCTGTTGCATCTCCTCAGTGAAAGCACATTGACCATTGATATGGTCACCACCGCATAAGTCACAAAGTTGCTGTGTTTGAGAAATATTTCTGATTCCCCTAGGAAGTTCAGAGAGGACCTTCGTCAACTTGTCTAATTTTTGGCTGAGCAGATGATTCTGAGCAGCTACAACATCTTCAGTAGGAAGATGCAAGAGTCCTCCTTTTTGTATGCCCCTCTCACTCTCTGATACTTCATTTAAGGCCATCTCTTCAATCAAGTCATACGCCTCATCTTCTGTTTTTCTATTAATACTACCTCCAGTTGAGGCATCTATCATCATCTTGGAATGAGTACGTAAACCTCCAAAGAAAGCAAGTAAGTATGACGTCTTATCGAACCCATGGACTGGGGTCTTCCTCAATAAGCCTTTATATTCGTCCCATGCTTGTCCGAGAGTTTCTTCCATCCCTTTCTTGAATGAAGAGATCTCCAGCTTCCCCTGATTAATTTTTGGTACTGGAAAGAATTTAGTGACAAATTGTTGTGCCACAGCCTCCCAAGTCCTGAAAGTTCCTTTAGGGAAAGAATGCAACCAATCCTTTGTGTTTCCTCCAAGAGAGAAAGGAAACAAACTGAGCCTGATCCTTTCATCCGACACTCCGTTTATCTTAACGGTGTTGCAAATCTCACCAAAGATGGTCAAATGATTATAAGGATTCTCATTCGACAACCCATGGAATTGATTATTCTGAACTAATTCGATATATGAGAGTTTAGAGGTTACATCTTTCCCCAGCAAAAAATAAGATTAGTTTCCCATCGTCATGGAGAAACTAGGTGAAGAATGGAATGAAAGAGATAGAAACCCTAAAAGGGAGAAAAGGAGAGTTGTCACCATCTTCAGATCTACCCCAAAGGGGCGAAAAGTGTGTTTCTGTGCCTAAGCCATCAAAAGATACAAACCCTAAGACGTTCTGGACTTTAAATAGGGCATAAAAATAACATAAAACAAGCCCAAGCCCAAGCCCAAACAGATCATAAAAATCACATAAAACAGGTCCAAGCCCAACAGACAACCGCCCGACGTCACACTTATGTTGCCCGGCGGTTTGCCCAAAATCGCGCCACCGCCCAACGCTAGGGGTCCACCGCTTGGCGGTTTGCCTCTAATCGCAAATCCGCCCGGCGTCCATGCCTGGGTGTCAAACAGTGCCTTCTCCTCGCATTTGGCCGCCCAGCGTTGGATTTTGGCTCTGGGCGGTTATTAGACTCTTCTTTTCTTCATGTTTCTTCCTTGTTCTTGAGTCTAAGACCTTCATCTTCAATCCCATTCTTCACTTTCATCAAAAATGTTGCAAAACAATGCAAAACAAGCATAATACCTGTAAAAACAGCTTTTGACTCTCCACTGACTCATTTATTGAGTTTCGCTTGATTCTAAGCTCATTCTAAGCAGTAAAGGGAGTAATTTGGTCTAAAATGACATGTGAAAATAATTGTTTTTCAACCGTTATCAATCTTTGGAAATGCAAATTGATCAATTGTCAAAGAGGGTGGAAACAACAGAGAAAAACCAAAGCAGAAGAGGAAGTTATTGAGGTAGAAAGTAGTGAGGAGGAAGATGAAGAAATGAGAGAGAATGTGGAGATTGAGAGCAGTGAGGAAGAGAAAGAAGAGGAGAGGTTTGAAAAAAAATTTTAAAGTGAGGAAGAAAAGAGAGAAAATGAGGGAAGAGGAAGTCACTATGAGCCATTCAGGGAAATTTTTAACCAGGTGACTGTTATTCCTTTAACTGAAACTCTTCCCCAAATTCTTGTTTACTCTAAGAAAATAAGGTATTATCTTGGAGAGGTGATAAATCTAGATGAATAAGAAGAACATAATGTACATGAACAGCCTAGAAAGAAACATCATCCACCTAAAATGAAGGATCCAGGGAGTTTGACTCTTCCATGTGTTATTAATGATGTCCAAAGCAATCAGAAGAGTGGATAAAAGACAGTTGATGAGTTGGGTTGATGTAGACCCCAACTGGGATGAGAAGACGTGATAGTATTTGAATGAATCCCAATTGTTGTAAAAAAATTAGTTTTAGTTTTATTTTCTTTGGGACATGTAATCCTTGGATTTTTAAACAATTTTTGGGTAGCATCTACTGAGGGATGCTAATTTTTATGTATCTACTGAAGGATACAAGTAAGTACACCTACTAAAAGGTGTTGGGAGGCACTTACTGATGAGTGCTAGAAAGGTTTGGGTCAGGCTCATGACGTTAAACAAGCGCTACTTGGGAGGCAACCCAGTTGATTATTCTCTTGTTTTCAAACTCTGTTCTAGTACATTATAGGTTTGAATGTTGCATGTGAGAGGGGAAGGGCACAAAATTAAAATTTTGAAAGTTGAAATCCAGTGCTATAGGGTTGAACACGTGAAGGAAAGCAAAGAAGAGGAAATTAATTTTTAATGCTCACCACTGAGCGGTCCATTTGACCGTTGAGCGGTGGCGGCGTAGACCCAAACAGGAGCTTTTAAAAGCTCGGCGTTTTGGGGGTTTCTGCACTTTGAAAACTCCTCTTTGAAGTTCGCCCCAGCGGTCTCTGATGAGTCGATATTTTATTGATTTCACTTAGTATATTGTGCTAGATTTAATCAGGGAATTGGGCTTAATTGTCCGGTATTTTCCGTTTTTCCTAATTATGCTTAATTTGATTGGAAATTCTTATTTTAGTTAATTTGAATTTTCTGAGCTAATTAATTGCATTTTTAATTGCAGTGAAAATATTGGAGACATATTTTTGGAGCATTAGGATGGAGGCAAATAAATTAAATACTCAACATTTAGTTATTTCAATTTTAATTAAGTTGTAACTTAGTTTTCTAGAAACTTTAATTAGGATTTAGTGTATTGGGCCCTTTTTAGTGGCAATTTCGGAAAAGCCCAATTTTGTAGGACACATGGTACCATCTAGGTTTTTTTTTTTAGGGTGGACCCCACCCCTATTTTTAAGACACACGGCCCTTGCAATGGAGCCAGCCGTCACTTTTATGAAGCATGTGCTGCAACATTTTGGGAGAGAACAATTCTCGGTAGAACTCATTTTGGCTGCAACGTTTTTAGAATGTAGGGGGCTGCAATGTTTTGGAAAAAAAAAAAAAAAGGCTCTCTCTCCCTCTCGGTAATTGGAAGGCAAGCAGCTGCCGCCACACCTTTGATTTTTTTTTTGAGTATTTTTTTTCTTTGGAAGATGCTTTGAACGGGAAGAAAAAAATGGAGAAATGCGCAGGAGAATCTTGGGAAAAAGGTTGAAGCTTGTTTATTTGGCTACGTAAAAATGTTTACTGCAGTTCAGCCGTCACTTAGTTACTTAGCTTCTACTTTGAATGTTTATTTAAGATAAATCCTTGAATGTTATTTTACGCTGATTTTTCAGGCACTTTTATTCTATTGAATTTTAATTCCAACAATGCATTGTCTCATGATACATTTAGCTTTTGAAGAGTAAATTTAATTTTCTTCTATTTAGTATTAGGTGGGTGTTGTCACATCTTGCAGGAGTTTAGGTTTCACTTTCCTTGCTTTTAAAGATTGGGGTGCTAATTCATTTGTGCACGTTGCTGGAGTGGAAGGAAACAATTTCAATTGCATTTCATTAGTAAAAAAATAGGTCTTGACTTCATAGGGTAGGTGCAGCTGTGACATGAAAGCATAGTGATTCAATTTGGAAAGTCATGTTTCATTTTAAAGGCACATTTACTTTAATTTCCATTGAATGAAAAATTGGTGGCATCAAATGTGTGCTCACGGGTTACACCATTTAAATGATAGCACGATCTCATTGCCACTATTTCTTTAATTGTTTATTTCACAAGCACATTTTCCATTTCTTTTCTTTTAACATGCCACGGCTGCAAGTTTATTTATTTATTTCTTTTTTCTTTTTCCTTTGCTTTTATTTTGAACAAATAGGAAATGGAAATGATGATTCATATTTTCAATTGCTTTTAGAAAAGGGGCGCAGATTTAATTGTTGAAGGTTATTACATTGCATTGAAATTGGAGAAGAGGTGGTGCCACGGCTTGATTATGTGGTGAATTAGTTTTACAATTTTCAAGTTTTATTTCAATGTCCATTTTATTTTTAGTCAAGCTTTGCATTTTGATAACTTTGATTATGTTTGGATATTTGTCTGTTACAGTGTTAGGTTTAGCATTTCCTTTTACTTCAATGATGTCTAGTTTGTTCGGTCGTGATAATTTAATTCTGATGTTAGCTTAAATTAGTCGGGTTGGTTGTTAATAAAGTTACTTTGCTTCCCTGAGACTTTTGAACTTTAATTGCCATACTACTGCTTTGATCCCGCTCAATATTTAATCTGTTGTCTGCCTGCGATTAAGTATACGCTTAGTTGCCTAATCGATGTCAATTCTTCGCTTAGTTGATTAAACTGTATGGTGGATGATTGATTAAATTTGTGCATTCCATTCGCTTAGTCTGTAATTTTGAAGACCGAATTAGCCTTCGCTTAGTTGGGTGATTCGTGTCGGATTTGGATTAGAGTAGTGTCTACCAGTTGTTAATCTGTGATTGGAAGCACTGTAATTAAGTTAATGACCAACCGTTTCCATTCTGTCTGTGAAACCATTTTTATCTCTGTGTTTAATTATCTGTTTGCGTCAGTGTTTTGATTTGATTTATCCGTATTCATCACAACATTTTCACAACCCCTTCCCCCCCACTTCGTGTGTGACCTAATTCTCGAACCACATTTGGTCCTTGAGAGACGACCTAGGAGTCACTTCCTAGTCTAAACTGCATTCTTTTATGCAATCAAATTTGTGTGGACCCTAGCACCTCTCTTTCACTTTCAAGAGCTTTCCAAAGAGTTTTCTCCACTTTTTCCATCACCCACTCACAAAAATGTCATCTTTCAACCATTCCATTGTCAAAAGTTTGGGGTTTTGGTGAGAACTTTGCATTGGGAGGCATTTATCATCAATTACAAAGAGTCTTGCAAGCATCTAGAGATCTCCACTCAAGTAAGTAATGCAATTTCATTGTTAAGGTTTCTAAAATTGAAATTTGATGAAGAACATGTGTGGGAACATGAGAAATTAGGCTTTTGATTTCTATGCATGATTGGATGGAATAGAAACCTTTTGAACCGATTAAACTGCATAAATTTGGTCTGGAAGTGTGAAATTGGTGATAGAGTGGAGATTAGGGCATTTAGAAAAGGGTTTTTGAAAAACCCTCGACGCCGCTGCTGAGCGATTCATTTGGACGCTGAGCGGTAGGCGTCAGATGTGTGGGTGCTTATTTTTTTTGATGCAGGGACGCTGAGGGCCCTGTTCTTCCCTCAGCGTTGGACAGTCCTTAAGAAGGAGTATGATTGATGATTTACAAACCTCTAAGATGAATTTCTGTCGTTTTCTGAAATTTATTTGATGCAGGGACGCTGAGGGGCCCTGTTCTTCCCTCAGCGTTGGACAATGCTTAAGAAGGAGTATGATTGATGATTTACAAACCTCTAATGATGAATTCTTGTCGTTTTATGAAATTTATTTGATGCAGGGATGTCGTCATCATCAAGGAGGGTGAAGACTACTGGGAACAAGAGGAAAGAACCGAAGAGGCCGAGAAGATTCTATTCTCCTAGGTTCCTCTCCACGAAACATGAGGAACATTATGTGACTGTTCAAGAGAGAAGACTACTGATGGAGAGGAAAGCTATTTTTATCCCAGACTTGGCTCCTGAGTTTGGATTGGAGATTGAGAGGAGAAACTGGGAAAGGCTGGCCACACATCCTACACCAGCTAGCATTGAACTCATGAAGGAGTTCTATGCAAATGCCTTGACCAGAGGAGGAGTGTCGGCTGGGAGATATATGAGCTATGTTACTGGCAGATCATCCGATATGACCCTTACACCATCAACAACTTCTTAGGCACTGAGTGGGCAGGTGAGCAGTGCCAGTATGCAACATATACAGGGGTGTTCATAGACATTGCGGATATTGAGAGGGTTATGTGTGTCATTGGAGGACATTTTAAGAGGAACCCAAATAGAGTGCCTGTCAACATCAAGATGGCAGCTCTGACGCCCTTGGCAAAGTATTGGGTAGCATTTACTCATGCCAATATTCAACCATGCTCCCATGTTTCCGATCTTACCATGGAAAAAATTGTCTTCATCTCTTGTATGCTGAGGCAGATGGATGTGAAAGTTGGTGTGGTCATCGCCGACGAGATCCAGAGTTGTGTTACTCCTGTGAGTAGCAGGACGTCGTTGGGACATCAGTCCCTGATTACCTATTTGTGCCAGTAGGCTGGGGTGGACACTTCTGTTCCACCATATGAGAGGCCTAGGAAGGCCATAGATGCCTCCTACTATCGATAGTTCTGTGGAGGAGACGAGGCAGTTGGAGCAGCACCTAGGAGACGTCCTCGGAGAGGAGCGGCCCCATGATAACAGAATAAAATACCGTTAATTTGACATATGATTTTGATACTAAAAGCACCCTTTTTGACTTAGAAACTTGCTTGAACTCATAGGTTTTCAGTAAATTGTGTGAAGGTTGATTTTAACTGTTTTCTAACAAATTCCCCTTGTTTTAACAAAAATTGAAGCAATATTGGAAGAGTAAGTGAAAAGCCATGAATATGGAACTCAAAAGGGGTCAAAAAGGCATCAAGAAGGGAGAAAACCCGAAGCCCAGGCCAGCACCAGGCGACAAGAGCGAAAAATTGCGAGAAGAAAATCACCGCTCGTCGCTCGAGCGACGGACTTGGCGCCCGGGCGACGGTTGTTCGTAGCCTAGGCGAGGAAAACTGGTGCCCAAGCGCCACATAAGCCTTGATTCACGCTTGGGCGAGCTCCTAGTGACGCTTGGGCATGATTTGACCTGGATCGGGCCCTGTTTCTGCTATGATTTGATTCTTTTTTACCGGGCCACAATTTGGGACACTTCTGACACTATTTAAAGGACCCTGGGGCCCTAGGTTTTGCATCCCTGGTAGAGAAGAGCATAACAATACACTCTTAGCCAATTCTTAGCCTTTCATTCTCTCTTTCCTTCTTCTACTGTTCATAGGTTCCCCCATGTCTATGGGGAACTAATTTCTATTTGTTGTTGGGGAATGATGTAACCTTGTAAACTCTCATGTATTTGAATTGATTCTTAATTCCATAATCTTTTTCTATTAATTGTTAGAGTAATTTATCTGTTCTTATTCTTGCTTATACCATAGCATGATCAGTGATTTGCATGAGTGCTGACACGTTCCTTGCAATTCAGGTCCTTGTTAAATTACTCCTAAGGGTAATATTACTCAGACATGAGAATATGAGTGTTAGTCATCTTAACCTCATGATCTTAACATCTTTTTACTAGGAATGCTAGGAATTGCATGAACTGGTAATTAGGGACAGGCTTATTGGCCGAGACATCGGGTTTAAGTGTTTTAGTGAGGGACGTTGGCATTAATAGAAAAAGAAGAATTCTTATATACATAAGAGGGGACTTGGTGAAATCTAACCCCAACAGCATAACCATCTCATATAAATCAACCTCCGTTCAAGTTTGGGGTTGTATGGTCAAAAATTGAAAAAGCAATTGTGAAGCATTGAGCTTAAATGTTGTGAAAAGAAAAATTCATGAGAAAAAGAAAAGAAAAGAAGAAAAGCATGAAGAGAAGCTCAACGCAAAAGAAAAAGAAAAGGGAAAAAGTTGGGAATGAGTGAAATTGGTAAGAAAGAGAGTTTTGTTTAAATTGTTGAATATTTTGATAGCTCTCTTAACTCAAGGACTTTGTATTTCGGAAAAACCATTTTTTCTTGTTAGCCCAACCTCATTACAAGCCCTGATAAAGTCCTTTTGATGGCATTTTCATGCAAAGATGTTGATTGTTTGAGATGAATGGCAATTTTCTTTCATGTGACTTGTGAACAATAGAGAGTTGGAGTGTCACCTTAAACACTTGAGTGATTGAGTGAAACACTTGCTTAGTGTGAACTGTTAATTTTCATGAGTGCATTTTTGCTTAGTGGATTGGTAATTCATAATGTATAACATCTGTTGTGCAATCACTGGATTGAAAGCATGCATACACCTTATTTTGATTTCACTGAAGATTTGAATTTGAGTGGTGTTTGTCATGCACTTTGGAATGTTGAATCATTGGATAGAAGAGGATAAAGCCAAGTTTTGTTTTGTGTGTTGTTTTGTTTTGTTTTGCTTAAGGACAAGCAAAATTCTAAGTTTGGGGTGTTGAGTAAGGTTGAAAAATAGTTATTTTCGTATGTCCATTTGGACCAAATTACGCCCTTTACTACTTGGAATGAGCCTAGAATCAAGCAAAACTCAATAAACGAGTCTGTAGAGCGTCAAAAGCTGTTTTTAGCGATTTTATGCTTGTTTTGCATTGTTTTGTAGCTATTTTGAGAAAACGAAGAATGGAGTTGAAGATACAGGTCATTGACTCAAGAAATGAGCAGAAAAATGAAGATTTGAAGAGTCGACGCACCGCCCGGCGGCACACTTAAACCATCGGACGGTCCAGGACGAGGAGTAGGCATGGTGATTGGCGCTGGGCAGTTCTGAGGGAAACCGCCGGGTGGTGCGATTGCCGCCAGGTGGTTTGGAGGATTATGGGAAACCGGACGGCACACTTAAACCGCTGGGCGGTGGCTCGCTGGGCTTGGACCTGTTTTCTGTTGCGCTCCTCACCTTTAAACACCCCTATTTCGAGTTCAGAGTTATTCTTTTGACAGGGGAGAATGGCCAGACCTAATTTTGCTCTCTAGAGAGGATCTCTTGGATGCTTAGGCTCCTTTTCATCTTTTCTAGGGTTTGCTCTTCCATTCTCCTTCCATTTCTCATTTAGATTCATCATGTCCATGGTGAACTAAACCCTATTGTTCTTGGGGGAAACAATGTAATCTTTTGATACTCTCTTTTATTGAAGCTCTTGATTATTTATATGGTCTCCATATATTTTGATTGATAATAGTTGGGTTATCATTTGTGCTTAAGGCCTTTATCGTTTAACTCATTCGATAACTGATGTTTGTCTTTATTGATATGGGGACGTACAGTAATGACATGAACTGGTGAGTAATTTCTTGATTTTGCAATACCACCT
>NC_028358.1:14680392-14684632 GCF_000741045.1 Vigna radiata var. radiata
GAGGGATCGGGTTAAGGGGAGGCTAAGAAAGTCGCATAACAATTAATTAATCAAACTAATATTCAAGAGGAGTAGGTAAGAGAGAGTAGATTAGATGAGATTGTAATCCCCCAACAACATTCATTCATCCATTGTTTTCTTTTGTCAATTGAATCAACTTTATTTTGCATGTTAATATTTTTGTTCTCAAATCAAATTTATTAATTTTCATTTTCAGGTCTTATTATTTTAATTCACGCGAACGAGAAAGCCATTCGAGTTTCTTGGGAAAACGATACTTGGACTTACCATTTATTATTACTTGTACGATTTGGTACACTTGCCAATCCGTCAACAAGTTTTTGGCGTCGTTGCCGGGGACTCGAGGTTTATTTTTCTAGTAGTGTGGATTAATTGATTTTGACTTGGTTGTAATTATTTTGTTTCATTTTTGTTTATTTGTGTTTTATTTTTTTATTTTTGTGTAAAAGTGCTTTTAGGGTGTGTTTCTTGTGTATGCAGGAAACAATACATACTAGAAGTCAGAGAAACCAACAACCTTTGTTAGAAGGTCTACCAGACAGGAGGAGAAAGAGGCGTTCTTCACGTGAGAGATCTCTTTCTCCTGCAGCTTGTTCACAGACTTCACTTGAGACTCCTGTTTCAGATTTTGAGGAGATGGCCAACCAACCTCCTCCTAGACGTACTTTGGGGGATGCCGCAAACGCAGTAGGCCCCTTAAACTTGAACAGCATAGCGGTTCCAGCTGACAACGCAACCAACATGGTGATGAGTCTGGCGCTCATCCAGTTAGTCCAGAACAACCAGTTCCATGGGTTGTCTAATGAAAATCCTTACAAGCATTTGACCATCTTTGGTGAGATTTGCAACACGGTCAAGATAACTGGAGTGCCGGATGACAGAGTCAGACTTAGTTTGTTTCCTTTCTCTCTAGGAGGAAACGCAAAAGATTGGTTGAATTCTTTCCCTGAGGGAACATTCAGGACTTGGGAAGCAGTGGCCCAACAATTTTTAACTAAATTCTTCCCACCTCCAAAAATTAATCAAGGGAAGCTGGAGATCTCTTCGTTCAAGCAAGGGATGGAGGAAACACTCGGGCAAGCATGGGATAGATTCAAAGGTTTATTAAGGGCGACCCCAGTCCATGGGTTCGATAAAACTGCATACTTGCTTGCGTTCCTTGGAGGTTTGCACGCTCATTCGAAAATGATGTTGGATGCCTCAACTGGAGGTAGTATTAATAGAAAAACAAAAGATGAAGCGTACAACTTGATTGAAGAGATGGCTTTAAATGAAGTGACACAGAGTGAGAGGGGCACGCAAAAAGGAGGACTCCTACATCTTCCTACTGAAGACGCTGCAGCAGCACAAAATCACCTCCTCAGCCAGAAATTGGACAAGTTGACAAAGATCATCTCCGAACTTCCTCGGGGACTTAGAAATATCTCTCAGGCTCAGCAACTTTGTGATTTATGCGGTGGCGACCATATCAATGGTCAATGTGCTTTCACGGAGGAGATGCAGCAGGATGTGAATTATATGGGAGCCCAATTTCAATACAAGCAGGGAAATTTCAACCAAGGTAATTCTAACCAAGGTTGGAAAAATCATCCAAGTATTGGGCAAAGTCAGAAGACTTCTTCTGGACAAGGCAGTAACTTCCGACAGCAACCTTCTCCTTTATGGCAGCAGGTAAGCAGCTTGACTGAGACAATCAGAGAATTAATCGGCAGGTTTGATAAATTTTTGAAAGTCTACGAGTCTCAACAAGCGAGTGATCAGACTAGCTTTAGATCTCTAGAGACACAGATTGATCAGTTGTTGAAGAGGGTTGAAATCACAGAAAAAAATCAATTTCGGGATAACACTGGCGTTAACCCAAAGGAGGATTGCAAAGTTGTCACAATAAGAGGAAAAAGGACGCTAGAGGAGGAAATAATTGAAATCGGAAGTAGTGAGGATGAAGAGGAGAAAAATATTCATAATGAGCACAAGAGAGGCGAAGAGGAAAAAGCAGAAAGAGAAAAAGAAAAGATAGATATAAAAAATTCAATCCGTGATATTCTCAGTAAGGCACTCATTAATCCTGGAGTATCTTCGCAAACTGCTGAAGATTATGAGAAGATCAAATATTATCTGGGAAAGTTACTTGATCTGGGCTATAAAGAAAATCAGGAGCAGTGGGTTAGACCCAGGAAGAAGAACCATCCACAGAAAATGGAAGATTCAGGAGCTTTGACTCTTCCTTGCATCATCAATGATGTGGACTTAGGAGAGGCTTTGATTGATTCTGGATCAAGCATTAATTTGATGCCTCTCAGTGATTTTAAGAAGATGAGAGGGATAGAATTAAAGCCCACTAAAGTGATTTTGACAATGGCAGATGGGTCTAGAAAGAAACCAGTTGGAATGGTAGAGAATTCAATTGTTCGGATTGAGGAATTGGAATTTTTGGTTGACTTCATAGTTGTGGATATGATTCATGATGAAAAGAATTCATTCATCTTGGGAAGTCCGTTCATGCGGACTTCCCAGATGGTTATACGTATCCATGATGGAGGTATAAAATTGAGGGATTTTGACCGGGTGTTAATTTATGGCTCTAAAGAAACTATGCAGAGAGCAGGTAGGAAAGTCTAGTACAAAAGGGAAAAAATTGACATTGCAAAGGAAGAAAAATCCACAGGTATAAATTTTTATTATCATTGTAATGCCTTGTAGATTCATGAAAAAATGAAGGTGTACAAGAAGGAATCAACCCCTTCAGAGGATATGTCATTCCTGCGGGGCATTGCAGTGCAATTTAAAAACAAGAAGTGGATAGCCAACTGAAAGCTAGAAGATGAAGGAATGATGGAGATTAGAAGACCATATTCCACAGTGATCAAGAAGCTGGACCGAAGAAAAGTGAGCCGGTGGGATGATGAAGATCCCAACGTGAGGAAGAAGAGTTGAACTTGCAGGAAATTATTTTATTTTTGTATTTTAAAAACAATTTTTATTTTTCAGTTATTTGCGTTTTTTTTTTTTATTTTATTGGAACTTGTACTTGGATTTTTGGAACAATTTTTGGGTAGCATCTAGTGAGGGATGCTAAAAATATTTGGTATCCACTGAAGGATATCCGAAAGGTACACCTACTGATGGGTGGTGGAAGGTAGTGTACTTACTGACAAGTGCCAAACAGGTTTGGGTCAGGCTCGCGACGTTAAACAAGCGCTACTAGGAGACAACCTAGATTTCTTCTTACACTTTTGCATTTTAAATTCTTAGAATAGGTTGAATTTTATTTTTCAGTGTGTACTCTTGGCTTGAATACTTTTTCTGAAAATGTTTGACTGACTGATGAGCATGATGGAGCTATTTGATGATTATTTTATGTGGAGGAGAATTAGGTTGTGTTGCATGTTAATATTCTGTGAAATAGATGTGAGATGAATTATGATTGTGGTTTTGATGCTAAGCAGGATGCATGATTGAATTTTGTGTGAGAAAGCATGTGTGTGAGATTTTGAGCTCTAGACTTTTTATTGTTGTATGCAATGCTCACAGGAAAAGATGAATGATATTGCCTTAATCTTGATGATTGATTGGATTACATGTAAATGTCATATGATCAAGGCCATTTTTGAGAACCCTTCTCTAGCCAAATTTTCACCCAAAATGCTTGAAATATGATACCCTTTTTGAACCTTAGCCTTAAAGAGGATGTGAACCCATGTTTTGGCATTCTTTACCTTGAGTTGGGATGAGTTTAATTGTATGTGATGAAAAGGTTCAAGTTTGGGGTTGTACGATGAAAAATTGAAAAAGCAATTGTGAAGTATTGAGCTCAAATGTTCTGAAAAGAAAAATTCATGACAAAAAGAAAAGAAAAGAAGAAAAGCATGAAGAGAAGCTCAATGCAAAAGAAAAAGAAAAGGGAAAAAGTTGGGAATGAGTGAAATTGGTAAGAAAGAGAGTTGTGTTTAAATTGTTGAATATTTTGATAGCTCTCTTAACTCAAGGACTTTGTAGTCCGGAAAAACCATTTTTTCTTGTTAGCCCAACCTCATTACAAGCCTTGAAAAAGTCCTTTTGATGGCTTTTGCATGCAAAGATGTTGATTGTTTGAGATGAATGGCAATTTTGTTTCATGTGACTTATGAACAATAGAGAGTTTGAGTGTCTCCTTAAACACTTGAGTGATTGAGTGAAACACTTGCTTAGTGTGAACTGTTAATTTTCATGAGTGCATTTT
>NC_028358.1:14685957-14737297 GCF_000741045.1 Vigna radiata var. radiata
TATTAATTGCTAGGGGAGGCTAGGGATACCAAGCCAGTAGTTAATATTAGGCTCTTTTCGCCGAGGGATCGGGTTAAGGGGAGGCTAAGAAAGTCGCATAACAATTAATTAATCAAACTAATATTCAAGAGGAGTAGGTAAGAGAGAGCGAATTAGATGAGATTGTAAACCCCCAACAACATCCATTCATCCATTGTTTTCTTTTGTCAATTGAATCAACTTTATTTTGCATGTTAATATTTTTGTTCTCAAATCCAATTTATTAATTTTCATTTTCAAGTCTTATTATTTTAATTCACGCGAACGAGAAAGCCATTCGAGTCTCTTGGGAAAACGATACTTGTACTTACCATTTATTATTACTTGTACGATTTGGTACACTTGCCAATCCGTCAACACCGTGCTAGGCGTACCTTGGTAGGTTACACCACAGTTGCTGGCCCACATCACGTTAACAACATTGCAAGGCCAAAGGTCAATGCCGCAAACATGTATGACCACCTACTTCACCTCCAGCTTCTTTAGTGCCATCAACTGCAACTTCATCATTTGCTTCTTCTTCAGCTGCCTCACCTGCACCTCCATCATGTCCACCTTTTTCAGCTGTGTGACCTGCAGCTTCTTCAGTCCCCTCTCCATCAACAATTACAGTCTTTCTTGCATCACTAATTTGCTTCCTTAAAGCAGCAATCTCATCCTTTAAAGTTCTTATTTTGAGGTTGTTTCTTCTCATCTTTTCCACCCTTCCAGCAAATGCAGATTCAAAACTGTCATCCACTTTTTCAGCTGCTTCTTCACTTCTGCCCACGGGGTCCAGATTCAATGCAGAACGGATGATGGGATTCTGCTGATCACTGGGTGAAAGGTACCATTCAAATTGTACCTATAAAAATCACAATTAATTACCATATTCAAGCAACAACTCTACACATCAGAAATGTACATAGATATTTTATGTTGAACAAATTACTTACCTCACCTTTCTTCAACAAAACTTCTATTTCATCAGTTTCAAAATCTATCGAACGAAATCGCAGAAGCCGCGGAAACACCTTCAGAGAAGTATCCCCATGCAAAGAAAGACGTTCATACAACCAAAGCTAGAAATTAACAAAAAAGATTCATGAACAAACTTCTTACAAAGTGTTTGACTCATTCAGGGCTTATTGAATTGTCTACAAATAACACTAACAGTAACAATTAATCATACCTGCAAAGCAACAACAGCCCCACTTATACTTAAAGAATCCTCAATCGCCCTAGTCAATATTTTCTTATTGCATCTATGTAGACTGCGTACAAGATATGTATGTATGGCAGTACTCCAATCATAATTAAACAAAGAATCCAAATCATCTAACACTAGACAAGGGATGTTTGTACAAACGACAAAAGAAACAAATATATACAAACGACACACGACATCTACATCAAGATCTTCGTTAACAACAATGGTATCAAAAATGTTTATCAAGCCTTTTAATTTAATTGTGGTTGAATCAAACAGTTCACTAACTTTACCTACAATTGACTCATCAAAACGAACCTCCAAACCGCCTACTGCAAACCCTAAAGTCATGACAACATCCACCACATTAAAAGGAACCAACTCTTGCCTAAGTCTAAATGAATGATGCTGCGGAACCCATCTACGAACCATCTGCTTCATCAATCTCATGTTCAGCTCTATAGGATCTACAATTTCTAACAACCATTTAAATGGAGTTTGCTGTATGCGCCTCTCATGCCTCGATTGTAGTAAAGAATTCATGTGCACAACATAGGATGATTTCATCCAAGCTCGACATTGCCACTGTAAAACAGTTCAAATTACAAACATTCAATTTATTGGTCCTTAACAACAATTTAATCATACGTCACAAAATTGTACTTACTTTGCTCTTAGATGATCCCATTTCAGAAATACTCAAGAACCTAAAACACCAAATTGTAAATCAGCTCAATAAATATTAACTTTGATAAATATTCAAAAAATATACACATGTTCATGGATGTTAACTTTGACATATTGCTTGGCCGTTTCTTGATAATTAACCAATATCACCAACAATGCATTGCTTACCCCATTGATTTGACTAGAGAAGTTTATATAAACAGAGGGAAAAGATAATGATATTGCATCCTTCTTATAGCTTCATAACAAATATATTGTAAATAATTGATAATGTCAAAATTTTTTCTACACCAAATTATTATCACTAAATTACAAAAGAAAACATTGTGACCCTATCTTTCCTGCGTCAGTTCTAAATCATATGCAAGACCTTAAAAATGTATATCCAATACTATGTCTATATAATGTTCCAAACCTGGACAAATAGTGACACATTTTTATGCATATTTTCTAACACAATAGCAAAGTCAGTTCCCAACCCGGGCTCTCCAATGCAAAATCAAACACACCAAAACACACCAAAAGTCCACTTAGTTGATATCCAGGGTACTCAGAACTAGTTTCCCAAATTACAAAACAACAAACACTCTCCAATGCAAAATCAAACACACCAAAACTCCACTTAGTTGATATCCAGGGTACTCTGAACTAGTTTCCTAAATTACAAAACAACATACAGTGAGGGTGTAATCCAAGGCACCAACAAAAATATTTCGTGGATAGAACAAACAATCCATAAGAATGGAAGAGTACCTTTCGAGAAAAAGCAGTTCAGTGGCGGACTTCCACGGTGTAGAAACAAGATTTTGTAGGCCTGCGAAAAGTTAAGAATCATGGTCCGAGACTTACAGAGTTCACAATCATGGAAGAACATACAAAATACCTTTCCATTAAAAAGGGAATAGAAAGTACCTTTTCTTTTCACAGCCAACCCAACCGACCAAGTAACAACTCCGACAGCCAAAAAACCTCCCCTTTGGAGAAAAAATGACAATGCTGGCCCTAATCGACACTTCCTCCCAATACTTCAATGTCGGACGGAGACCCTTCGATCACGGCAACAAAAGGCTATCGATGTCAACCTTCGATACTTCAATCGCAGACGGAGATGAAGATGCACCTCTTAGATGGCGTGGGCAGAGTTCACAATCGTGGAGCGAGAGTTTGGCCTTCGTCAAGAGAGAAAAAGTTTCGTGCACAGAGATAGTTTCCTAGGCGCCAATCTAATTGTATTTCAGAAACCCGTTTCCAGAAATGCCCTTCCCCTAACGTTTTTTGTTTTAAAAAAATTCAATTAAACCATCCAATGAGAGCACGGCAGCTGGCGTTGGCAAATCGTTGTCAAAGAAACATTTTCCTAAAAAAAAAATACTAAAAAGAACCTAACACCTGCACGGTATGCTACAATTAAAAAGAAAACTTCAAAGTGATAAAGATAGTGATTATGAGTGGCGGCTGGACTCCAGTAGCATTTTTACGCAGCCAAATAAACAACATGCATCAACCTTTTTCCCAAGATTCTCCTATGCATTTCTCCATTTTTTTTGTTTAAAGCAACTTCCAAACGAAACTAAAAAAATTAAAAGTGTGGCAGCAGCTGCTTGCCTTCCAATTACCGAGAATGCATAAAGAAAGAAAATTGTTTTGCCCTTTTTTTTTTAAAGAAAAGAAACCCCTCTGAAATCAACGTCACCTCATATTTTTCAAAACCAAAATTAAAGCAAAGATAAATAACACTATTTCATTCCAAAAGAAAAGGAAGAGTGCTTCTACAATTCCACATCTCATAACAGCATTTTCCTAAGTAAATGAAAGCAACCCGTGAAGCTATATAAGATATGATGCAGCGCTGCACAAGAAAAAAAAAAAGAAAAATGCTAGTTCCATTCATCCAATACCACTCTCGGAGAACATGTTCAAAGCCTCCCTCCAATTTGTTCCAGCCGAGAGTCCCAAAAAAAAAAATAGTGAGTGACGGTTGTTGCATTTTCTAAGGCCCGTGTGTCCTTAAAAATTAGGGTGGGGTCCACCCTAAAACCGTAGGGTTTAGTGTCAAGTGCCCCTCAAAGTTTGGACCCTTCATGAAATTTGCCAACATTGGGCCACAATGTAAAAGTTTGTCTAAAAAGTTTAAACAATTAAAATTACAATACAACTAAAATTTAAAATGTCTAATTTGAGAGTCTTGAATTTATTTGGTGTCCTCCAAATGTCCCAAATTGCATCTCCAAAATTTTCCCTGCAAATAATAATGCAAATAAGTAGCTCAGAAAATTCAAATTAATTAAAATTAGAATTTCTGGTCAAATTAAGCATAATTAGGAAAAACGGGAAAATACCGGACAATTAAGCACAATTCACTGATTAATTCTAGCACAATAAACTAAGTAAAGTAGAGAAAATATTGACTCATCAAAATAGACCACACTTAGTCTTTTGCACTCCTGGGCAAAACCAAGACGAAAATCAGGGAACAGTTCAACGGACATCAGAGAAGTGACACAGACTCAGCAGACAAAATTACAGTCCTCACGAAATCTGGACAAGGAAAAGAAGTGGACAATATCCCACACAGAATCAAGGAAAGCAGATACTCAGAGAAATCATCCAAGCAATTCAAAGCATGACAAAATGATCAATCAGTTCGAGAGGTGAAACAAAAATGACAGAACCTCACAGATGCACACTATCAGTGTTTCTCTCAAGTGTTTAGGGTAAATAGTGTCAACTCAATGTACTCAAGAAAGCAAGCAACAAACAGTCTTGGCAAGCTTCTAATATCAACACTCAAAACATATGCATGTTCAAATCAAAAGGTCTTTTATGGATGCAATGGGGCCAAGGACAAGGGAGGATAAATATGGATGAGAAGCTACAAACCAAAAAGAATAGAGGAGCAATGGAGAACAAGTGAAAATACAATCAAATCACACCCAAAACCCTCTAATTCAATCCTCTTCTTGACTCCATTATTCACACAACAAGTTTTTTTTAATTTTTCTCATTTTTCTGTATATTTTTTTTTTCATCTTGTCTCTTTTCTTTTCTCTCTTTTTAGAACACAACTCTAAGAGACAAGATACACAACCTATTCACAAAAACAACACAAGAAGAGGAACTAACTAGCTAATTCATCATAATCTCCCAGGAGACCACACTTATTCCCAAAACAATTCCAAAGCTCCAAAATTCCCTAAGGTTAAGGTAAACATGGTTTTTCACTTAGGGCTAGTGTATAAGCTTCAAAACAAAGAAATGGGGAAAGCATAGGCTCAAAGGGGCTATCAAGGGATCACAACAAGGTAGGCTCATCTGGCTAGAGAGGCTCAACAACAAAATTGCCTTAATCACTTTCAAACATGCATATCAATCAAGAATCATCAACAAGAGTCAAGCCAAGGCATATGTGCAAGCAATCAAGAGGCATATGAGCCACTTGATATCAAGAAAGAATATCAAGGACCAAATGTGGTTCGAGAATTAGGTCAGACACGAAGTGGGGGGGGGGTTTGTTGAAAAGTTTGTGAGTGCGATGAATTAAATTAAAACACGGATGCAAATAGAAATATGCATACAAAAATGCAAAACGAAATCACATACAAAATAAAAATGGTTGGTCATTAACTTAATTACAATGTTTCTAATCATAGATCAACAAAATAAAGTTGCGACTCAAACCTCTAATCCAACAAAGTCAACCGACTAAGCGACGGTTAATCCTGTTTTGATAAAAGCGAACTAAGCGAACGCAGTGTTAATGTCAAATCTAATTTACACCATGCAGTTACATCAACTAAGCAAAGATGTAAGACCAATTGAGCAACTAAACGTATACCCAATTGCAAGTGCAAAGATAGATTTCACATCAACCAAGTCAGAGTGGCAAACGTAGTCACAGTTCAGAAATCTCAAGGAAACAATGCAATTTTTTTAATGACCAACCAAATTAATTTAAGCTAGCATGATAACTAAATTATTTCTACCACAAATACAAGACAACATTAGGACAAAATAAAATAAAATACTAGACACCAACACAGTTAAAAATAATTAAATGCAACACTAACTCAAACACATAAAAACAACTCAACCTACTAATTAAACTAAGTGAAAACAAGAGAAATTAACAAACCTATTTTACTTCTAGTAATTTAAGTGACCCAATATGCAATTAATAAATAAATTAAAAGTCCAAATGGCCTAAGGAAACCTCTTAGCCGTGAGTTACCATGCACCAAAATCAAACTCCAAATTCCACCTTCAATAAGCTACAAAATGTGTTGACTTCTTATCCCATGTGCACCATTCTCCAAAGAATAAGCATGTGCCTTCCAAACACTATAAAACAATGCCTTAATCTCTTCCCATGTAGCAAAATTCGGACTCCCACACACCAAGGCACCAAACTTACGTGAGCTAGAGAGAAATGGCTACAAAAAGTGCTTCAAACCAATGGGTAAATGGAAGATACTTTGGGTGCTTCATCCAAGATGCCATGTAAGCAAAGTCAAAGGAAATTAAACACCAAAAACCTCCATTCTCAAGAGTGATTATTGGCAGCAACAAGGAGAAGACAAAAAACAAAAAAGGAAATCTTCTTTCTAAGAAAATTGTCTCATATTGTTCTTGTCCAAATGGGGAAAAAAATTAAATGCACCCTTTTCTCTCACTTCCAACCTCAATTTCGGTTTTCTTTCTTCTCAACCACCATCCAAAGCTTTCTTCTCTTCACATTACCTAGAATGAACCCCAAGAAACCAAAGTCTAAGTTGCAAATGAACACAAGAACTATAAACCCAAACTTCTACTCATCAATCCACTTCTAACACTAACTTTTCTTCAACTTTCTTTGCAAAAACGAAAATAAAACCTAAACCATTAACTCCAGCTCTGTCCAGCCACCATAACAACAAAAAAAATCTGGTCCATTCCTTATTTCAAACATCAAAAACGAAATGCAAGAAGAAAGGGTTCAAAACTCAAACACCCATACACCAACTCAAGCTTCTTTCACTCCAAAACCCATCAAGAACTTCATTTTCATCATCCAATCCAAGAAAACCAAAGTAAATACTAAAATATGGCAGCAAATGAGTAGAAAAACGAAATAGCTCTTCATCCAAACCAAAGACCCATCATGAAAATGCAAAGAAACCACCTCAAGACTCAAGCTCATGCTCTCAACTTTCAAGAAGAAATGAAAGGAAAATGGGTGAGGAATTCACTTCCACCAAGCAAAGATAAACAAGATTTAAGTAAGAGAAGAAGAAAAATATGATCTTGGTCATTCCATAGCTCCAAAAACGTAAAACCCTACATGGTCTCCAAGAGAGAGTTCAAAACCTAAGCCAAATGAAATGTAAAGTGTGCTTCCCAGTGAATGGACGGTCTTGGCACTCTAAATTGCCATCCAACACCCTAAAAATGGTGGGGTCCACCTCTAAAGAAACCCTAGCTAAAAGCCACATGTCCTACACATGGGTTTTTTACAAAATTGCCCCTAAAAGGGTCCAAAACACCTAATTCTAATTAAGGACTTCTAGAAAACGAAATTACAACTTTAATTAGAATCTAAATGACTAAATGTTGAGCCTTTGAATGTGTCACGCCATATCCTAATGCTCCAGATGATGTTTCCACAACTTCCTTGCAACCAGAAATGCACTTAATCAGCTCAGAAAATCCAAATTAGCACAATTACGAATTTCTGACCAAATTAAGTAGAATTCGAAAAATGGGGAAATAACAGACAATTAAACACAATTCCCTGGTTTATTTAAGTACAATAAACTAAATATAGTTCAAGAAATAACGACTCATCACAAGTCCTTTCCCTTCATTTTGAATGGAATCTAGAGACCCAAGGCAAAGGGGTAAAATTGTCCAAGTGAAGCTCCATATTGCTAGTTCCCCCCTTCTCTTTGTTGTCCACATCTCCCAGCTTTTTAGCACATGGCAATTGTGCCTCTTCTAGAATTCATTCACATTTTCTTTGCCTTGTACACGTGGCATGAGATCCACTTATCACGGACATCTGGATCACGCTGCAGGCTTTATGGATACATCTATAAATCCATAACAACGTCAATTTGTAAGAACTTTGGAAAGTATATGAGAATTCATTTTCTTCTGCTGTTGATTTATGTCCAGCACGGGAAACTCTCTGCCAAAGTCACTTTCATTGCCTTTCTACTCTTCCATCTAGCTTTCTTCCTCTAGAAGATTGTTTGAGCTAGTATCACTCACCATAGGCTCAACCTCCATCACAGATCCATCACTGATCCATCACTGTTTCACGCTGCTGCATCCAATTCACGTTTCAGTCCGCTGTTGTTCCACCTTCTCTGTTCCGCCATCAACCACTATTCATCTTCAATCTCTGGAGCACCGTATCATAAGTCCTTCATGATCAAAGTTCCTTATAGCATAACGGTCATCAGGTGATCTTAGCCATTCTTTGTAAATGTCTTTCTTCCTTAGTAAATGATAGCGGTTGAAAAATAGTTATTTTCATGCTTCAATTGAGACCGAATTACACCCTTTAAGGCTTAGAATTAAGCAAAACGTGTAAGTTGAGTCAGTTGAGAGTCAAAAGTTGTTTTTAGAGATATTATGCTTGTTTTGCATTGTTTTGAAGCGTTTTTTATGAAAGTGAAGAATAAGGTTGAAGATGAAGGTCTTAAACTCAAGGACAAGGAAGAAACATGAAGAAAATAAGAGTTTAGGAACCGCCCAGCGCCAAAAATCCAAAGCTGGGTGGCCAAATGCGAGGAGAAGTTACTGCCTGGCACCCAGGCGGTGAAGCTAGGCGATTTTGTGATTAAGAGCAAACCGTCGGGCGGTGTAACTCACCGTCGAGCGGTGACGCGATTAAGAGTAAACTGTGACGCCGGGCGGTTGTCTGCTGGGCTTAGGCCTGTTTTCTGTGACGCTCCTCAACTATAAATAGCCCTAGTGCGACTTTAGATGTATTCTTTTGACAGAAAGGGGCGGCCAGACCTAGTTTTCACTCCTTGGAGAAGATCTCTTGGATGCTTAGGCTCCTTTTTATCCAATCTAGGGTTTGTTTTTCCATTCTTTCATCATTTCTCATCTAGTTTCACCATGACAATGGTGAACTAAACCCTTTTGTTGTTGGGGAGCAATGTAATCTTTTGAAACTCTCTTTTATTGAAACTCTTATTTATTTATATGCTTGTCGTATGCTTTGATTATCAATTGTTGGGTTCTCATCTACGCTTAATGCTTTTATCATTTAACTCATTCGATAATTGTTGTTTGTCTTTATTGATACGGGAACGTACGGTACTGTCATGAACTGGTGAGAAATTTCTTGATTAAGCAATACCACCTAGGGATAGGGGGTAGGACGATCAATTGTTTTTGCTTCTGTTTATAATGAATTATTAATTATTAGGGGAGGCTAGGGATAGCAAGCCAGTAATTAGTAATAGGCTCTTTTCGCCGAGGGATCGGGTTAAGGGTAGACTAAGAAAGTTTACATGACAATTAGATAACAAAGCAAATTAAATAAGAGGAGTAGATAAGAGAGAGTGGATAAGATGAAATTGTAAACCCCAACAACTTCATTCATNCATAGTCTTTTTCTCGTCAATTGAATCAATCGCATTTGCATGTTTACTTGTTGTTTCTTGCATCCAAACCAATTAATTTTCCTTTACAAGTCTTACGATTTCAATTTGCACGAACGATAAGGCCTTCAAGTCCTTTGGGAAGAACGATATTGGGTTTACCAATTATATTACCTGAGACGATCTGGTACACTTGCCAGTTTGTTAACAGTAAACTATCTTCCTGAGATAGCATTAGATGAGTGGGCTCATTTCCAGCTGTTAGAAAAATCGTATCAAACCAGGTATTATCATCAATCACAATGTCAACACCTTTAACTCTGGAGTGAATATTTTCGTCTACCAGTTTCAAGTTGTGATAAAATACTTTCACAAGGTCGGGGTACCCAGCCCCTCAGTTGAACCAATGATGAGAGATCGTGAGATTGCAACCAACTCGGAAACATGAATCTTTCTCTTTCAAATAGATTTAGAGCAATGAACTTTGGTGTAGCGACAATCTTTATAGCTCCATGAGTAAATCTTTCTCGGACATCATCGTCACTTATCCATCCTGTAGGATCAGCCTCTCTTTCAGCAGTTGAGATAATTTTAAGTTGCTTTGATGAAGATGAAGCCATTTCAAGAAAATAGTTCCTCCTCAGAGTAGGCAAGAGTTTAGGTATAGTTGTGTGATATTGACTCAGTGCTAGACAACAAACCCTTTTTAACACTCAGATATGGTATGAAAAACCTTTTGAAAAATCAAATTTCAACTACAAAAGCAGAATTTTAATAAACACATACAGAGCATAGTTGAATGAATTAAAAACATAGTCGGCTAAGACACATGAAAAATAGAGTTTCACATACAATCAATCAATCAGGCAAATAGACAATGTAATCATATCATCACACAACAACAACCAATGCAGTTCAAGCATAATTGCAGTAGATTGATACGGATTTACCAGTTGTAGATTCTCAAGAAAATGATTTAATCCAGATTGATCCATCCTTGAGATCACACTGCATCAGCTTCATATCCTACAAAAACAGTTTAAGATTTGATTGTTGGTACCCATTTAACTTTGGGTCCATGATTGTCAATCCTTGTTACCAGTTCCTTTGGTTTCCAAACAAATAATTTTTTAGGAACAACAACATTTCTATAATAGCAATTTCTAACAGTATGACCAATGCAATTACAATAGAAACATGCATTTTTAGCAGGTTTACTTAAATCAATAAATCTCTTAGTATTGGTTCTGCTAGATTGAGCTTTGTAGCCTATTCCTTGTCTATGAATAACTCTACCAAATGATTTTAGTACAGCATCAAAATTGTCTCTTCCTTGAGTAAACTTAGCTAACGTGCTAGTTAAGTAATCTATCTTTTCAACACAAGTAGGACAATTTTCACAAATTTTATCTACTATAATAGTTTCAATCTTGACATTTTTAGCAGATAACAAAGCTTCATTTAACTCTTTTTCTAATTTCTCATTATCAGCAACAAGGTTATTAATTCTAATCTAAAAATCTCTTCTTTCACAATCTTGTAAATAAACTATAAAGCTTTTTGAACTTTATTGAAATGCAAGCAATCAAAAAATGTATGCAACGGAAATTACGTAGTTGACTGCGTAAAGAATAAAGTCGATTGGAAAGTAAAAGATAAGGGATAAAGAAATGCAAACACAGGTTTTTATACTGGTTCGGCCAACAATGCCTACATCCAGTGTCCTTCCAACCCAGGAAGCAAATACACTATAATGGTTGCGGTTTTTACAACAAGGAATTTATAGAAGACCTCCACGTCAAAAATATAAATCTCCTCTCTAACCCAAAACCAAAATATAACTGTAGAAACCAAACCAGACTTGCAGCAAGAATTCCCTCTTCTGCAGTCTGAAACACCACTTTGAACAATCCTCAAAGTGAATTATCCCCCTGTATCACAACAGGTCCAATTCCAACAATCTTTACACGATGCCAAGCCTTCCAGACAAATTCAGCAGTTTTCACAGGATGTCAAGCCTTCACGATCAATCACAGAAGCACCTTCTTGTGCAGATGTTGATCAGCCAATGAACGCGCAATTGAATCTCCTCTTTGAATCTCTTTCAAGAAAGATCACCATCGTCTTCTTGGAGAATTCTTGGAGCTAAGAGAAATTTGAAACAGAAATGAAATTGTTAAATCATCAAAAGTCTTTGAATAAACCCGTGTTCAGTCAATTTATAGATTTTTGTTAATCAGTCAGATTCTCAGTCGAATGTGCTACTAATTCAGTCGACTGTATTATGACAGTTATAACAGTTCAGTCAACTTAGTAGCCTATGGTCAACAAATAACAGAACACATTTAATACAGTTGACCAAGTCACCAATGCTCAACTAACTTTCAAAAATATAGTCATTGGAGTGCGTGAGCATAACAAAATTTCAAATCAAACAACAGATGCAGTCGAATATAAAAAACACAATTTCGACTATCACACTCACAAGAACTTTGAAATTCTTTTCTTCTCAAAATAGCACATAGCACTGATCTTCAAAATCTATACAAAGATTTTAGCATAGTCGAATCCATTAGTAATGTAGTCAACAGTACTAGAACTTTGTAGCACAAGAATAAGTTCATAAAAGTGCTTGCGATTTCTTGCGTTAAAACATGTGCAGTAAAACCTATGAAATGATTGATGCGTCGATATTTTATTTATTTCACTTAGTTTATTGTGCTAGAATTAATCGGGGAATTGTGCTTAATTATCCGGTATTTTCCCGTTTCTGCTAATTGTGCTTAATTTGACCGGAAATTCTAATTTTAATTAATTTGAATTTTCTGAGCTAATTATTTGCATTTTTAATTGTAGGGAAAATTTTGGAGATATATTTTGGAGCATTATGATGGAGACAAATTAATTCAAGACTCTCATATTTGACATTTTAAATGTTAGTTATCTTGTAATTTAATTGTTTAAACTTGTTAGACAAACTTTTGCACATTGGGCCATTGTTGGCAAAAATATGAGGGCCCAAACTTGTAGGACACTTGGCACCCTAGGGTTTTATTTTTTAGGGTGGACCCCACCCCAATTTTAGGACACATGATCCTAGGGAGATACCAAGCTGCAGCCCGCACATTATTTAGGAGGCACATTCTCGGCTGAAACAATTTTGGGAGGAGCACATTTTCCTGCTGGAACATGTTTACACACTTTGACTTTGGTTGAATGAAAGGGGCAACCACCATTTACACTAGTTTTTGCTGTTGAATGTTGCTTGTAGCTTCTATGTTTTTGTTCAAATGTTTTTCTTCACGCTGTTTCAGTGATTTATTGGGAGCTGCACGGTGCCATTTTCATATTGCTTTTCATGAAGAATGAATGAAGCACATCGCACACTGTCACGATTTCAGTTAACCACATTTTAATTTTTTATTTCAGCACTTAGTTTAATTAGGAAAGCATTTTTATAGATGAGGGAAACATGTTTTACGGTGATTGAAGGTTTTGAAAATTCTTTCCAATTTCCGTGAAGTTGCTAGTAGATTAGGTGAAAGTCTATGGATGGAACGTTTGGTAGCTTAGGTGTGGCTAGATTTCTTTTATTTTATTTATTGAAGAGTGAAGAAAGTGATTTGATGCAAGGGTGTATGATGTTACGATGATGCATTGCTTTACATTTAGAAGAAACATTTTCAATTTGCTTAGGAATAAGTTACGTTTCTATTGACAAATTGGCAAGTGTACCAAATCGTACAAGTAATATAAATGGTAAGACCAAGTATCGTTTTCCCAAGAGACTCGAATGGCTTCCTCGTTTGCACGAATTAAAATAATAAGACTTGAAAAATAAAAATTAATAAATTGGATTTGAGGATAAAAATATTAACATGCAAAAATAAAGTTGCCTCCTAGTAACGCTTGTTTAACGTCACGAGCCTGACCCAAACCTCATGGATCTACCAACATCATGACTGAGGCAAATTGCTCTACATCTCCTCCTACATAGTGTTTGAGTCTTTGGCCATTCACGATCCATCTCCNTTGCTGATCATCTTCAGTTGAAGATTCTAATTCCACTGCTCTACTCTGGAATACACGTTTCACCATAAAAGGTCCCGACCATTTTGACTTCAGCTTCCCTGGGAAAAACTTTAGCCGTGAGTTGAATAAGAGAACCAAATCTCCTTAATGGAAAGTTCTTTTCATCAGCTTCTTGTCATGATAAAACTTCACCTTATCTTTGTAAGTCCTGAATGACTCGTATGCATGCAACCGCATTTCTTCGAGTTCTAGCAGCTGGTTACCTCGTTTCCATTGAGCCTTAGCAGGGTCAAAATTCAAAAATTTCAACGCCGACCAAGCTTTGTGTTCCATTTCAACTGGCAAATGACATGCTTTTCCATAAACTAACTGAAAGGGAGATAACCCCATAGAAGTTTTCATGGTCGTTCTATATGCCCAGAGAGCATCGTCTAACCTCTGCAACCAATCTCTTCTTGAAAAGGTGACAGTGTTTTCTAAAATTCTTTTGATTTCCCTGTTAGAAACTTCAGCTTGGCCATTCGTCTACGGATGATAAGGTGCAACTACCTTATGTTTCACCTCATAATGCTTAAGTACCTTAGCTAGCTGAGCATTGCAAAAGTGAGATCCCCCATCACTAATGAGGATCCTGGGAGTGCCAAAACGCGAAAAGATTTGTCTTTTTAAGAATTTGATCACGGTGTTAGCATCATTCTTAGGACATGCTACAGCTTCAACCCATTTACTCACATAGTCTACAGCTACCAAAATATATTCATTATTGAATGACGGAGGAAATGGTCCCATAAAATCAATACCCCAACAATCAAAGACTTCAACTTCCAAAATTCCATGTAGTGGCATTTCATGCCTCTTTGAGATGGTTCCAGTCCTCTGGCACTTGTCGCAGCTTCGAGCATGATTATGAGCATCTTTAAACAAAGTCGGCCAATAAAATCCTGCTTGTAAAACTTTTGCAGCAGTGTGTTCTCCATTATAATGACCCCCATAAGGAGAATTATGACAATGCCACAGAATATCTTCCGCTTCTGCTTCAGTAACACATCTTCTCAACAGATTATTCGCTCCTATCTTGAACAAATATGGATCATCCCAGATGAATTGCTTGGCATCATGTAAAAACTTCTTTCTCTGTTGCCAAGTAAGTCCTTTTGGAATAACACCTACGGCTTTAAAATTGGCTAAGTCAGCAAACCAGGGTCTTTGTTGAATATACAAAATAGTTTCATCTGAGAATGATTCCCAGATTTCTTTCTCCTTACTTGTCACTTCCTCATTTACTAACCGGGACAAATGATCAGCAATTACATTCTCGCTCCCCTTTTTATCACGAATTTCAACGTCAAATTCTTGTAACAAAAGTACCCATCTGATCAATCTTGGCTTTGAATCAGGTTTCTTCAGTAAATACTTTATAGCTGCGTGATTTGTATAAATGATCACCTTAGATCCAACAAGGTATGGTCTAAATTTCTCCAATGAGTACACTATAGCCAAAAATTCCTTTTCTGTGGTGGCATAATTCAATTGAGCCTCATTCAGTACTTTGCTAGCATAGTAAATAGCATGAAACACCTTCCCTCTTCTTTGTCCGAGCACAGCCCCTATAGCATAGTCGCTAGCATCACACATAAGCTCAAACTCTTTATTCCAATCAGGCGCCACAATTACTAGGGCAGAAATCAGTCTCTGCTTCAAACTATCAAAAGCTTGCAAACATTCCGAACCCATCACTAATGGTGTCTCTTTAGCAAGTAATTGCTCAAAGGCTTTGCAACCTTTGAGAAATCCTTGATAAACCGTCGATAAAATCCTGCATGACCAAGGAAACTTCGGACTCCCTTAACATTTGTTGGTGGTGGGAGTTTTTCGATTACCTCGACCTTTGCTTTATCAACTTCAATCCCCATGGCTGAAATTTTATGACCGAGTACGATACCTTCTGTCACCATAACATGTCATTTTTCCCAGTTCAAGACAAGGTTTGTTTGCACACATCGGTTGAGAACTGCATCCAAATTAGACAAGCACCTTTGAAAAGTATCTCCAACAACAGAAAAATCATCCATAAAAACTTCAATGTCTTTTCCATAAAATCAACAAAGACTGCTTGCATACACCTCTGAAAAGTTGCAGGGGCATTACATAATCCAAATGGCATTTTTCGGTAGGCAAAAACACCAAAGGGACAGGTAAATGTTGTTTTCTCTTGGTCTTCAGGGTCTACCACTATTTCATTGTATCCCGAATATCCATCAAGAAAGCAATAATAAGCTTGCCCTGCTAATCTTTCCAACATCTGGTCCATAAAAAGTAGAGGAAAATGATCTTTCCGGGTGACTGTGTTTAATCTCCTATAGTCAATGCACATCTGCCAACCCGTAACTGTCGTTGTTGTAATAAGCTCATTTTTCTCATTGTGAATAACAGTCATTCCTCCTTTTTTTGGAACTACTTGAACTGGGCTTACCCATTTGCTATCAGAGATTGGATAAATAATTCCCGCTTCTAACAGCTTTAACACCTCCTTTCTCACAACTTCTTTCATGACAAGATTAAGACTCTTTTGCGGTTGAGCAACAGGCTTATAATCATCCTTCATTAAAATTCTATGCATACAATAAGTTGGACTTATACCCTTGAGGTCAGTAATTGACCAACCGATGGCTCCTTTGTTCTCTTTAAGAATTCCCACCAATTTTCTTTCTTCTTCTTGAGATAATGAAGCACTAATAATGATAGGTTTTTTTTCATGATCTTCCAGGAACACATATTTCAGGTGTGAGGGCAATTCCTTCAGTTCAATCTTACTATCTGGAGCTTTTTCTGTACAGTCCATCTGTTCGAAGAGCACTTTTTCTGGTGAAACTTCTTTTGTTGCCTCTAGCTCCTGTATACATCTCTGATGGGCTATATCCTCTTCCTCATTCAGATTCTCACATTCATTCGTTAAAGTTCTTTCTAACATGGAGACATTACGAATTCTATTCTCTTGATTCATACAGATTTCCTCCACCAGGTCCATCTGCAAGCATGAGTTGTCGTCCTTGGGATGTGACATAGCTTGGAACACATCAAAGTTCACCTCTTCATGTTGCACCTGGACCTTAGCTTCCTTTTTTCCACATCAATGACAATTCTGGCAGTTTTCATAAATGGTTGTCCCAGA
Organism: Vigna radiata var. radiata; assembly: GCF_000741045.1. Lineage (NCBI taxonomy): Eukaryota > Viridiplantae > Streptophyta > Magnoliopsida > Fabales > Fabaceae > Vigna > Vigna radiata. The sequence goes on from NC_028358.1 coordinate 14,702,669, forward strand.
ATCAGAGGTGCATCCCCATTTTCTTCCATCTCCATAACAACAAAATCCACTAGAAACAAGAACTTATCAACCTTAACAATCACATCTTCAGCAATCCCAAAAGGGTATTTGAGGGATCTGTCAGCTAATTNGAGAACCATTCTTGTTTGTTTGAGCTCTACCCCTTTTAACTTTTTAAACATAGTTAGAGGCATCAAATTTATGCTGGCTCCAAGACCAATCAAGGCTTTTCCAACCTCTAGCTCTCTAATGGCAAGAGGAATAGTGAAGCTTCCTGGATCGGAGGATTTAAGAGGTAGTGACCGTTGAATGATAGCACTGCAATTCCCTTCTACCTCAATTGTCTCTTTCTCACCATATTTCCTCTTTTTCGTAATGATTTCTTTCAAAAACTTCGAATAAGATGGTATTTGTTGGATGGCTTCGGAAAAAGGAATGGTTATTTCCAATTTCTTAAAAATTTCCATGAAACGATCAAATTGTCGTTGTTTATCTTTTCTGGAAGATATTTTTGGGTAAGGTAGAGGTTTTTCATACTCCTTCTCTTTGAGCTTCTCAGCTTCTTCTTTCTTTTTCTCGTTCCACAGAATTTTTTCTTCCTCTTCTTCCTTTTTCTTCTTTACCTCTTCTATACTTCTTTTGTTTTCAATCTCTCTTTCTTTTACAATTCTTCCAGTTCTAGTAACAATTTCGCAAGCTTCTTCCCCCTATCATTCATGCAATCATTAGGACAAACACTTTTCTTCATAATTCTCTGGAAGGTTTCTTCGGATTCTGTACTTCTTTGAATAGGGTTGAAATGGAACATTTGTGGAGCCTGTGAAGTTTCTATACATGTTTGGGATAACTCAGCAAGTCTTCTTGTCATTTCCTCCAACTGTTGTGTGATCATGTTATCTTGAATCATTGAAAGCTCCTGAATAGCATCAACCTGCATGTCATGTGCTTCTTCGTTGTCCGCCATAAGTTCTATCAAATTATAGGCTTCATCTTCAGTTTTCCTATTTATACTTCCTCCCGCTGAAGCGTCTATCACCATTTTGGACTGACGGCACAAGCTTCCCAAGAAAGCAAGCAAATATGAAGCTTTGTCAAACCCATGAACTGGGGTTTTCCTTAGCAAGCCCTTAAACCTATTCCATGCCCTTCCAAAAGTTTCTTCTCTTTCCTGCTTAAATGAAGAAATCTCTAGCCTCCCTTGAATGATCCTTGCAAGCAAAAAATATTTAGAAATAAATTGAGTTCCCATAGCTTCCCAAGTCCTGAAGGTTCCTTCAGGGAATGAATGTAACCAGCCCTTTGCGTTTCCTTCAAGAGACAAAGGAAACAAACTGAGTTTAATGTTGTCATCCGACAATCCAATTATCTTCACTGTGTTGCAAATTTCACCAAAGACTGTCAAATGTTTGTAAGGATTTTCATTTGACAACCCATGGAATTGGTTGTTCTAGACTAACTGGATGAGCGCCGGACTCATCACCATGCTGGTTGTGTTGTCTGTTGGAACTGCAATGCTGTTAAAATTCAAGGGACCAACTGTATTAGCTACATCCCCCAAAGTGCGTCTGGGAGGAGGTTGATTAGCCATCTCCTCAAGATCCGGTTCAAAAGTCTCAGGTGAAGAATGCGAAGCAACTTCTGGAGAAAGAGATCTCTCACACAAAGGACGTCTCTTCCTCCTCTCGTATGGTAGACCTTCTAGNAGAGGTTGTTGGTTTTTCCTGCTTCTAGTATGTATTGTTTCCTGCATACACAAGAAACACACCCTAAAAGCACTTTTATAAAAAATAAAACAAAACGCAATAAAAGAAAAATAAAACAAAAATAATTACAATCAAGTCAAATTCAATCAATTCACACTACTAGACAAATAAACCTCGAGTCCCCGACAACGGCGCCAAAAACTTGTTGACAAATTGGCAAGTGTACCAAATCGTACAAGTAATATAAATGGTAAGACCAAGTACCGTTTTCCCAAGAGACTCGTATGGCTTCCTCGTTCGCGCGAATTAAAATAATAAGACTTGAAAAAAAAATTAATAAATTGGATTTGGGGATAAAAATATTAACATGCAAAAATAAAGTTGATTCAAATTACAAACGAAAACAATGGATGAATGGATGTTGTTGGGGTTACAATTTCATCTATTCCACTCTCTTACATACTACCCTTGAATATTAGTTTGATTGATTGTTATGCGACTTTCTTAGCCTCCCCTTAACCCGATCCCTGGGCGAAAAGGGCGTAATATTAACTACTGGCTTGCTATCCCTAGCCTCCCCTAGTAATTAATACCGCATTATAAACAGAAGTTAGCGCAATTGATCGTCCTACCCCTATCCCTAGGTGGTATTGCAAAATCAAGAGATTACTCACCAGTTCATGTCATTATTGTACGTCCCCATATCAATAAAGACAAACATCAATATACCAAATGAGTTAAACGATAAAAGCCTTAAGCACAGATGATAACCCAACAATTAACAATCAAAACATATAAAGACCATATAAATAATCAAGAGATTCAATAAGAGAGAGTATCAAAAGATTACATTGTTTCCCCCAACAACAATAGGGTTTAGTTCACCATAGTCATGGTGAAACTAGATGATAAATGGAAGAAGAATGGAAAAGCAAACCCTAGAAAAGATGAAAAGGAGCTTATGCATCCAAGAGATCCTCTCTAGAGAGCAAAATTAGGTCTGGCCGTTCTCCCCTATCAAAAGAATGATTCTGAAATCGCAATAAGGGTATATATAGGTGAGGAGCACGTCAGAAAATGGGCCTAAGTCCAGCGAGCCACCGCCGGGCGGTTTAAGTGTGCCGCCCGGCGGTTTGCCACAAATCCTCCAAACAGCCCCGCGGCAATCGCCATATGGTGCGTCGACTCTTTAAATCTTCATTTTTCTGCTCTTTTCTTGAGTCAACGACCTGTATCTTCACTCCATTTTTTACTTTTCTCAAATTAGCTACAAAACAATGCAAAACAAGCATAAAATCGCTAAAATCAACTTTTGACTCTCTCGAGACTCATTTATTGAGTTTTGCTTGATTCTAAGCTCATTCCGAGTAGTAAAGGTTGTAATTTGGTCCCAATTGACATATGAAAATAACTGTTTTTCAACCTTCATCAGTTTCTGCTACAGACCATGTGATGTTTAATTTTTCTTTATTCTATTGAGTGAGAAGTGGATTAGATGGGAGGCTTGAGATGGGACGGCTGGCAGCTACTTAGTGTGGCTAGTTTCATTTTATTTATTTAAAGAATGAAGAGGTGATTAGTTTGGAGTAGGTGAGGGTGTACGATGGTTTATTTGGTTAGAAGAATTTTTATTCATTGATTGGAGGAATATAAGTGTCAAGCCGTCATGTTCATAAAGCTTTATTTTTTTGTTTTGGGTTTCAATTGAAGAAAGACTTCTAGGGAATAGGCATTTGGCTGCCAAGTTTAGTTTTCTTTTAATAAAAAAAAAAGAAAGTTGTTGTTAGGAAGGAATTAATGGAGGTGGCGCTGCTTAATTGATTTTAGGAGTACATGGTGTGATGTTAGTTGGGAGGCAATTGTGTGAAGGAAATGTTAATTCCTTTGTTTTGGAGAAAGCACTATCACGTCTTGGAATGCCACGGTTGAGGCATTTCTTGGAGAAATGAAATAGCACATTTCAGACTTGGTCAGCATGAGGTGGCGTTCATCTTCCTTGCTTTTAATGCATTCATGGTGATTCAATTTGATTGGGATGCCACGGTGCTTTATGTGAAGACATGGTTGCCAAATTCAGTAATTTCAGGAGAGTTTCAAAATTTACTTACCTTTTAATTTGTCACATTAATTTTTAAGCATTAAATATACTTTCAAGTTGCTCAGTGCATTTAGTGTTTTATTTTAAGCATTGCATTTAAATATAACACCACAAGTTTCTTTAGTATGTGTTGCATTTTAATTAGTTTACATACTTTGTTTTAGAATTGTTCAGTGTAGCATTTTCACTTTCTTTAATGCTTTCAATGATGTTTGGATGTGTTTAATTTTTATTTTTAATTTCGTCAGTTGCATTCACAAACAAAACTTTTCACCAAACCCCCCCTCTTCGTGTTAGACCTAATTCTCGAACCACATTTGGTCCTTGAGAGACGACCTGGGAGTTACTTCCTAGCACTATACTGCATATTTAATGCACATCAAATTTGTGTGGGTTGCGACAGCCCATCAAATTTTGGCGTCGTTGTCAGGGACCAACGGTTCGGTTTTAGGTCTTTATTGTGTTAGTGTGTGTTGTCTTGTCTTGTGTTGTGAGTGTGATGTTCTGTTTTGTGTGTGTCATCATGTGTGTTGCATTTAGATAGCTTTAGTTGCATATTTTCATTGCATTCTTCTTTTCCCCCCTTCTACATGTCTACCTATTTTGGTTATGTGAGTAATGCTTATTCTGCCTGTGTCTATGACTCTCCTTCTGCATCTGACTCTGATATTGCTTGTGATGTATTGATGAGTTGATATTTTATTGATTTCACTTAGTTTATTGTGCTAGAATTAATCAGGGAATTATGCTTAATTGTCCGGTATTTTCTCGTTTTTCCTAATTATGCTTAATTTGATCGGAAATTCTATTTTAATTAATTCGAATTTTCTGAGCTAATTATTTGCATTATTATTTTCAGGGAAAATTTTGGAAACACAATTTGGGGCATTTGGAGGACACCAAATAAATTCAAGACTCTCAAATTTAGACATTTTAAATTTTAGTTGTATTGTAATTGAATTGTTAAAACTTTTTGGACAAACCTTTGCACATTGGGCCATTGTTAAAAAATTATGAGGGCCCAAAATTGTAGGACACTTGCCCTAGGGTTTCTTTTTATTTTTAGGGTGGACCCCACCTCATTTTAGGACACATGGCCTTGTTAAAATATGGCAGCCGTTACTTTGCAAAGGGGAGCTCTCACTCTCTCGGCAGATTTACTTTGGAAGGCTGGGAGCATTTGTTTTATACAACTTGTTCTTCAAAAATGATATTTACTTTGATGGATTATGGTTGAATGGAAGGAGCACTTTTCTTTTCTTTTATTCTTGTGCAGCATTGCAGCAAGTAGTATAACACAGAGGGCGTGATTCATTTTTCTTTGATTTTAAAGAGTGAATTTACAGTGATTCACTCATTGCATTTTAAATACCTTTCTTTAAAATGGTGTCACGGTGTTTTGGTTTTGAAAATTTATTTTGGAGAAGAGCTCTGAACATGTTTTCAATTATTGCCATTGAATGAACTCATGTGATTATTATCTTGGGAATGGGAGAAATGCACGGTTAGCTTTACTTTTTTTTTTCTTAGATAGGATGGGACATCTATAGTTTTTTTTCTTTTTTTTTTTAAAAAAAAGGTTGCAGCAAACTCTCGAATAGTGGTGCAGACGTTTATGTGTGATTTGATGAGAAAGGGAAATTTGTTTAGTAAGTGTGTTACGGAGGGAAACAACTCATTTCTTTTGCTTTATTTTTATGAAATCAAAAGTAGATTAGGAAGGGTTGATGGGACGTGGTAGATGAATGCAAGTTTTTCTTTTGCTTTATTTTCTTTTAGCACTTTGATTGATACTAAACTACGTTACTGCAGCAAGAATTTTTGCCTTCATTTTTATTTCTCATTGAATCCATACGTTAAACTAAATTAGGAGAGCAAAGAGTTCATTCATCTTTTATTGGCAAGGTACACATGGGTCTCAACCAGGGAGAAGAGAATTTATTCAATTCTCATTTGGAAGAGCATGCATTGCTGGAAGAAAGAGAATTGTTCCATTCAATTCTTATTCATTTAATTTCCTTGCTATGGAAATCACGGTAAAGAGGTTTTATTTTAGGCCATTGCAATTTTAATTCATTAGGTAGATACACCTGGATCACGTGATGTGGTAGGAATTTCTTTTTTTTTTATTTTATTTCTTTTGCTTTAATTTAATTTCACATAGTTTGTTAAGTTGGGTTTTATGTTTTTTTTTTAATTTAGTAATGCATATTAATGATTTTAATTGTGCTAGATATTTGTGTTACAGTGTTAGGCGTTTAATATTTTCATTTATTTTAATGTTGTTTAATATTTTTGGTTTATTGTTTTTGTTCACCATGATGTTTGTTCAGTTCGGTAGTGTTAATTATCAGTTTGCATCCGTGTTTTGATTTTGGTTCATCCGCATTCACCACAAAAACACTTTCAAACACCCCCCCACTTTGTGTCTGACCTAAATTTCGAACCATATTTGGTCCTTGAGAGATGACCTAGGAGTCACTTCCTAGTTATACTGCATTTCTTATATGCAATCAAATTTGTATGGGTTGCGACACCCATCATGTATACTCAGTTGATGTCTATGTTGAGAACATTACGGTTCCTCCTCCATCTCGTGAGAGTGCTCCTAGGGAGTCGTTTCCACTTGATAGGGAGGATATTCGTTGTGTTTTCAACACTAGACTGATACATTTGCTGCCTAGGTTTCATGGTTTTGCAGGTGAATGCCCATGTAGACATTTGGAGGAGTTCTACACATTATGCTCTTCAATGAAACCTCCAGATGTCCCGGATGAGGATATGTTCTCAAGGGCATTTGAGTACTCATTACACGGAGCAACAAGGGATTGGTGTTGTTGTCTTACTCTAGGATCCGTCACCAGTTGGGAAGGTCTTAAGCATCAGTTTCTTGACAAATTCTCCCTTGTGCGGTACGGTTATAGCAACAATCTTGGGTGGAGTGATCCTAGCTTGGGATGGTATCATGCTCCACAACAATATCAGTCATTCCAGAATTCTTGTATGCCTTCTCCACCAGCCCAAGAGCTACAGCAGCTGCAGTCATATCAGCCTACCCAAGCAATTCCTCATCCTTCCACTACTTCTGAGCCTACATTGAAGGAGTTGTTGAGATAGATGACTGCTTAGAATATGGAGTTTCAGCAGGAAACCAGAGATCAGATTATGCAATTTTAGGAGTTTCAGCAGGAAATTACAACTTCCCTTCAGAGTTTGACTGATAGGTTGGGGCAGATGGTCACTCAGTTCATTGAGGAACAGTCTCAAGTTTCAGAGGAATCACCATTTTTGACTGTTCAGCTTCCTGATGATGTTAGTGCCATTGACATAGGAGATGAGGAGCAGAGGCATGTGCTTACTACAGTGCCACCTACTTTCCCACCCTCCTATGTCCCCACTCTTGCACCTGAGGAGACTGATGAAGATTTGGAGGACCAGGCAGGTATAAGCAGTAATTTTGAGTCAGGTAGACCACTTTCACCTTCCACCACTTTACCAACTTTCAGGGAAGTGGAGGTAAACATACTTGACATAGATTCTGTTTTTGATGATTATGCTGATGATGGGTATGTTAATGATTATGTTGATGAGCATGATTTAAATTCTCCCTTTTTGCATGATGAGAACCACTTTTTGCTATCACATTTGAATGTTTATTCTCCATGCACTGAACATGAATCTGAGTCTGTTGTTGATATTGCTTTTGAAGTTGAACTTGATTCATGTTCTGAGGGTATATCTGAGGTTCAACATGTTACACTGGGATTGGGTGTTATACCCCTGCATGTTATTTCTGTGGAACCATATTGCACTAACCATGTTGCAGGAGGTACATATGAATTTGATCAACACACACCCATGGTGGAAGACAAAGGTGCCGACAGTTTGAAGATCAATAGGCGTCAGCTGAACCAGCTCATCAACAATCATTGCTTCTTGGATCCAGCTGTGGAGGATATCTCCCTGCTTGATCAAATTTGGAGGATGAAGCAGTTCTTCCTCAAGACTTCCTTGTTGAATCCTGTGGTGGAAGACGTCTCCCTAAAAGTCCAAAATTGGCAACTGCCACCATGATCAAGGGAGTTTTCTCTTCCCTTCTCCTCCCTTTCCTCACTTTTATTGCACTTTGTCTATATCTTTTGACTGTTCTGATTTCTTATCTTATGCTTGTGACACATTGAGGACACTATGTAGTTTAAGTATGGTATATTGGGGGAGATTCTGATTTTTCTTTGATTAGTTTATGTTTTCTACGTTAAATTTTTTGTTTTCTAGGTAGCTTTTGTTTTGTCTTGTGTACAGTTTTACCTGTTTCTCTTGATTTCTGGACTTTGTTTAGGTTGTAGATGTGTCTTTCACTTCATTGATACTCTGATTGTTGGATATTCGTGCTTTTCTTTGCTTGGGAATATGATTATGATGTTTGAGAGGTTGATTTGATTGTGACAGAAATGCCCTGTGTGAGAATTTGAGCCACTTGATAATTCTTTCTTGTGTGTGATAGGTCTCTTGATTGCTTGCACATATGCCTTGGCTTGACTCTTTTTGATGTTTCTTGATTAATATTCATGTTTGGAAGTGATAAAGGCAGTTTTGTTGTTGAGCCTCTCTAGCCAAATAAGCTTACCTCGTTTTTATCCTTTGATAACCCTCTTTGAGCCTATGCTTTCCCCATTTTTTTGTTTTGAAGCTGATACACTAGCCCTAAGTGAAAAACCATGATTACGTGAACCTTAGGGAATTTTGGAGCTTTGGAATTGTTTTGGGAATAAGTGTGGTCTCTTGGGAGATTCAGATGAATTGGCTAGTTGGTTCTTAGATTGAAAAGAAAAGAGACAAGATGAAGAAAAAAAATTGAAAAAAAAATTGGTGTGAATAATGGAGTCAAGAAGATGATTGAATTAGAGGTTTTGGGTGTGATTTGATTGTATTTTCACTTNTTCCCCATTGCTCCTTTATTCTTTTTGGTTTATAGCTTCTCATCCATATTTTATCCTCCCTTGTCCTTGGTCCCATTACATCCATAAAAGACCTTTTGATTTGAATATGCATATGTGTTTGAGTGTTGACATTAGAGGCTTGCCAAGTCTGTTTGTGTTTGCTTTCTTGAGTGCATTGAGTTGACATTGTTTGCCCTAGATACTTGAGAGAAACACTGATAGTGTGCATCTGTGAGGTTTTGTTGCTTTTGATTCACCTCTTGAACTGATTGATCATTTTGTCATGCTTTGAACTGCTTCGATGATTTCATGAGTATCTGCTTTCCTTGACTCTGTGTGGGATACTGTCCACTTCCTTTCATCGTCCAGATTTCTTGAGAATTGTGTAACTCTGTTTGTTTCTTTCCTCGTGAGTTTTTGTTTCTGTGTGATGAGTCTGTGTCAATTCCCTGATGTCCGTTGAACTGTTCCCTGATTTGCGTCTTGATTTTGCCCAGGAGTGCAAAAGACTAAGTGTGGTCTATTTTGATGAGTCGATATTTTATTAATTTCACTTAGTTTATTGTGTTAGAATTAATCAGGAAATTGTTCTTAATTGTCCGGTATTTTCCCGTTTCTGCTAATTGTGCTTAATTTGACAGGAAATTTTAATTTTAATTAATTTGAATTTTTTGAGCTAATTATTTGCATTTTTAATTGCAGGGAAAATTTTGGAGATATATTTTGCTCACTGGTCAGTTTAACAGGCTTGTATAAAAATTAGGCTTAATAGCACTAATGGTCCCTATTTTGGTTGACAAAATTCGAATTGGTCCCCATTTTTTTTTTGTTCAATTTAGTCCTAAAGTATGATAATTTTGTTCAATTTGGTCCTTTTGACAGACGCCGTTTAAATTGTAAACGGAAGACCTTCCAACAGTGCCAAATAGTGTGTTGATGTGGCATTTGTCAGCCCATGTGGAGTCTGTAAAGGCACACTGATGGATTTATTGATCTGGAAAGAAATGCAAATTATTTATTGTACCCCAATTTATGAGCAGAGAGTGAAATTAGGTTTAGGGTTCTACTTCTTTTTGCAATAGCTCCCAATCTTCAGAGTTGATGAGCCATGTCTCGAACACAATGTTCTTCTTCTTTTTGCAGCTCCAGCAACCTGTTTCACCTTTTCCTTCGTCAATGGCTACCACCCGCTCTCCCTCCAAAATCGCCGACAAACTCAAGAAGAGGAATAAGTTAATCACCTCCGAATAATGGGTTCTTCACCAACGGGGTTTTCATTACAAGCAATTGAGCATTTTTTTTTTTTGGGGTTTAGGGCTTTACTCATACTGTTGTGGAAAAAATGGGGTTCTTGCCTTATGATTTTGGAAGCTTTTGATTTTGGAAGCTTTAGGAAGTGGTGCTTGTTGGGGTCTAGTTTGTCGCAGATTGTGGTATTGAGGCCTAACCTGCAGATTATTGGAAATAGGGATTATCTCTACCCCCATTGAACCACCACCAAGTGAGGAATGACAATTTTGGTGGCCCAAGCTAGTGCAACAACAACAAGAAGAAGAAGATTGGGAAGTAAACATGGCTNATCAACCACCAAGATTGGGAAGAAGATTGGTTAAAAACCCTAATTTGGCTATCCACCCTCATTAAAAATTGGGTTTCATTAAAGAAAGGCTTAATANNCNTNATNGTCCCTATTTTCGTTAAGTGTGTTCGAAATGGTCCTAGTTTTATTTCAGATTTTACCTCACTATGCCTGAAGGGAATCCACGTGGCCAGTTAAATGCCACATCAACACTGTTTGACACTGTTGGAGGGTCTTCCGTTAACAATTTAAACGGCGTCTGTGAAAAAAGATCAAATTGAACACAATATTCATTCTTTAGGACTAAATTGAATAAAAAATTAAAATGGGGACCAATTTGAATTTGCAAACCAAAATAAAGACTATTAGTGTTTTTAAGCCTAAAAATTACTATTGTTACCCGTTCTTTCACGGAAAACCTTTTACTTCCTCACCGGTCAGTTTTGCAAAAGCCCTTCACTCGCAGAACGTAACAAGCATACTCGCTAAGTTTCTCTGCAATGGCCGATTCCGGTCTCACTTCTAACAGGAGGGATCCTATAAAGTCCTCAGGTGCGTTTCTATTCATCCTTAGATTTTCACTTCTCAGCCGTTCAAAGTTGAAAAAAAAAATTAGAGACAAATGCTAAGGTTTGTAAAACACCGTTTTTGAACTCGGACAATAAACCTAATCGACAGATTCAATAGCGTGTTTTTTTGTTTTGTGTTGTTTCAGTTGGGAATGCCGCCGCCAGTAGGAGACGAGAGCATGCAGTCACAGTTGGGAAAGAAAGGAGGGAATCGCTGATGCGAGCGAAAAGACTCTGCAGAGTGGGCATTGGTGGTGGCGATTTCGAAGTTGCCATTGACAGTGACATGTTAATTGATGAAGAGCTGTCTATTTTGGAGTCTCAGACTTCAGTGGCCGTGGAAAATTTGAAATCTGCCCTTGCTTTTCAGTAAGCTCTTCCGAACTCGTTGGGTCTTCAATGTTCATCTTGCTGGAAGTGTTGGTTGTTTTGGAATTCGGCTTTGTTTGGACTTTTGGGAGAAAACTTCTCCATGAGCTTTCGGAGAAGAAAAGATGAAATTAATTTCTCTTGTAAGCGAATTATGTTTAGCTTATGGATGAGCTAATTTGGAGTTGATTCCTCCCGAAGTCTCCCGGAATTGTTTTTAGCTTATGCATAAGCTAATTTTAGCTTGTGGTGAAAGTTAAATCAATATTTTGTTTCTTATTTTCTTCTTCTGCAGTGTTTGTGGAGAGGTTAATCCAAACAGAGGTGGTTGTGGTAAGACAATGAAAGAGGTTTAGTAAATTATTTGTAGTTTGTGGTGAACTCAGAGGACTACTATTATGAGTAAATGGGGCCAAAGTACTTGCGACTTTACGAAATTCTTTAATTTTAAATTGTGTAGTTGAAACATATAATTAGCCAATAGTTTTGTTGGTCTGAGGTTGTAAAACCCACCTAATGTTACGAGTCTTCTGATTGACGTGGGCTGATCTAGGAATGAAGGAAACTTATACAACAAAAGATTGGTGTTTTGTTGTTTTATTTCTTTTATATTGTAGTCCTAGACTGGTCTTTTACTAAATCTTTCAGTATTGTCTTGGCTATGTCTTTATACAAACTGAGAAAGACTTAAATTGTGTCAATGTAGTTCCTATATTCATTAACTTTGGCTTAAGCATTTCCTTTTATGTGTTCAATCAATAGGGGGAAGGGTGTGGTGAAGAAAAGAGTTGGGGCCCTTCAAGAATTAAGGCGTTTGCTGTCGAGATCTGAATTTCCTCCTGTTGAGTCTGCTCTTAAAGCTGGAGCTGTACCCATTCTTGTGCAGTGTCTTTCGTTTGGTTCTCCAGATGAACAGGTCTGAAGTTTCTTCTTCCATTAAATGGTGTTCAATGTCAAAAAAGGCTTACCTATGCTTGCTATGCGTATTGTATGGGATCAGTAGTGGGAAGAATTTTTCTTAGAGCTTACTTATTGGGGTTAATGCCTTCTGCAGTTGCTTGAGGCAGCTTGGTGTCTCACAAATATTGCTGCAGGGAATCCAGAAGAAACAAAAGCATTGTTGCCTGCCTTGCCCTTACTTATTGCTCATCTTGGGGGTGAGTGATCACTTTGAGATTCCTTTTGCCTTTACAGAAGTTAATTATTATTTTTATTTATATTTGTATATGATAAAGATTAATAGGAACTTTTATAGCTTGAATTTTTAAAGAATTGTAAATATTGTCGTATCTGAAAGGGATGGAAACATAATTATTTTTTGTAACTGTCCTCTTTTATACTCTATTCAGCATTATTATAACAAAGTTGTTCTTGAAGGTTGAGACTATTTTAGTATTTACAGTTACCTTTTAAATTCATGAATGGTCTTATGCAGAAAAGAGTTACCCACCTGTTGCTGAACAGTGTGCTTGGGCTCTAGGAAATGTGGCTGGTGAAGGTGATGAGCTGAGGAATGTTCTGCTTGTTCAAGGGGCTTTACTACCTCTTGCAAGAATGATGCTACCAGACAGAGGTTCTACTGTTAGAACAGCTGCCTGGGCTTTGTCTAACCTAATAAAGGTTTCAGATACATGAATTAAATAACTTGCTTTTAACATATTGTTTGTTTCGATCGACCTTTTTGTTACAACTCTTTAATAATGGCTGTTCTACTTCATCTGTCTAACCTTATTCATGGTCCATTTGCTTGTATGGGGTCATTTTCTCGAAATGCATTTTGTTGTGATTAAATTTGTGATTTCTTTTGCATTGTAATTTGTGTAAGATGTAACATTCCATATGCATATTTTATTTGTGAACATGTGTTTTCCATGAAATGATTTCCTTTCTGGAAACTTAACATGACTTTAGTATGTTTTGCATGCAGGGCCCAGATCCTAAAGCTGCTACAGAACTAGTTCGTGCTGATGGAGTATTGGAGGCAATCATTCGGCACTTGAGTAAATCGTGAGTATTACTTTGGGACTACTTGTATTATCTTGGTCATTTCTTAGTCTGTAGCAGTGTTAGCTTTGGTCTGATTTCTGGCAACAATGTGAATTGAATTAATATCAGTGAAAACCTTCTCAAGTATTGTGCCATTTCATTCCCCATTAAACTATTTCTTATTGATGTTAGCAAAATTATCTCTGTAATGTCCTGACTTGTTTGGATGAAGTCCTTGAAACTGAAATTTGTGTGCCTATAACTTGTATGCTTATAAAGTTCAATTTTCTATAGGTTTATTATGAGCTTAAAGACGGAAGTGATGATAGTTCAAATCCTCTTTAGTATTATGACCTTGTGAAAAACTTATTTCCTTAAGTGTTAAGTTCTTCTACTCATTGAATATATACCCTGTGAAGTTGTCCTGATTATTGTCTTAATAATAGTTTTTTCACCTCAGGGATGATGAGTTAGCCACTGAAGTAGCATGGGTGGTTGTTTATTTGTCTGCCCTTTCAAATATAGCTACCAACATGCTAGTGAAGAGTGATGTACTGGAATTACTTGTAAATAAATTATCAACGTCAAACAGTTTGCCATTAATGATTCCGGTAATGATCTCTACTGCATTATGTATTTTTGTTCAGTTGTTGCAAAAGTGTGTCTCTTGGCATCTGTGACTTTTTATTGTGGTTAGCATATATCAATAATACACACAAGTTACAATGCTTATGTTATTCTCATTGATCTGTTGTTTCTAATAATAAAGGGAAAGTCCTCTAGATTTTGCGTAGTTTAGGTAATCTTATTGCTGGCGATTCCCATGCAATTAATGCGGTTCTCATTCCTGGACGTGAAATTACAGGCTAGTAATTTTTCCTTTTTTTGCTAAGATGAATGCATTCATTTTGGTCAAACAGTATGGATGAAATTCTCACATCTGTATATTAATAGAATTTTCAGGTAATGCTATAGAAGTTCTTGTAAAATGTCTGAATTGTCAAAACAGGGTCTTAAAGAAGGTACAAAATTTAACTTTTACTTTTTGAATCTACCTTTGGATCAATCAAGAGAAGCTTCATAATATATGCAGGAAGCAGCCTGGGTGCTGTCTAATATAGCTGCTGGTCTTGTTGAGCACAAACAGTTGATATATTCTAGTGAAGCAGTGCCTTTGCTATTGGAACTTCTTTCTGCCGCTCCATTTGATATAAGAAAAGAAGTGGCTTATGTATTAGGCAACCTTTGTGTTGCCCCGACTAAAGATGATGGCAAGCCAAGTTTGATCCTGGAGCACATGGTTTCACTTGTTGAAAAAGGATGCTTGCCAGGTTTTATTGATTTGATTAGATCTGCTGATATTGAAGCTGCAAGGCTTGGACTTCAGTTCACAGAGCTCGTAAGAGATTTCAATGGTTGTCTAAATAATTCCTTTCTATATATTTTGATTAGAACACGCCTATTACATGTTTTAGTCAGTAAATCAGGCCTATTCGTTTGTGTAATCATGACAAAATCAAACCTCAACCGAGAGCATACCAAGTTTTAAGATTTAAACCCCCTGGTTGATTATGATTTCGTGTGTTCGTAGGTCCTGAGGGGGATGCCAAATGGCGAGGGCCCTAAGCTTGTAGAGCAAGAAGATGGGATTGAAGCCATGGAAAGATTTCAGTTTCATGAAAATGAAGATCTGAGGACTATGGCAAATACTCTAGTTGACAAATATTTTGGAGAAGACTATGGGCTTGATGTCTAGTAGGTATCATACTAGCGAGATTCACTGTCATTTCTACCCATACAATGCTTGCCTTCCCTCGCCTCTGCCACATGTCTAATATGGAGCAATACAAGTCCATGACATTGCTGATCAACGATTCTTTATGAAGGCCAATAGAATCTGTATTTGTATTGTTATGTTTGATAAAATTATACAGGGCTTGAGATGGTACCCTATCGGTGGCCCTTGTGTGAGTGCATACAAGATAGCTAAGCTGTAAAATTTTTGTTTGTATTTCTGTTCCAGGTCTTTTTGTTAGAATTTAGTACCTATATGCATAAGATACCAGTTACCAGTACGTTCAGTACACTATATGCATAAGATAGAATTTAGTACCTATATGCATAAGATACCAGTTACCAGTAAGTTCAGTACACTCCCAGAATTTGATTCATGAATTTTTATATGGTTTAATCGAACCTTTCTTGCATTAACCTTGACTGCATAATGCAGTCTAACCATTCGAGCGTGACACAATAATTGCGCATGGATTTTGAGTTATCTCCCGGTACCTGAAGTAAACAATTTTCAAATTGTAAAACACCGAAGGGTAAAGTATATCTTCCATTTATTTTTTTAATGTAATTTTATTTTGAAAAGTAAATTACGAATTATGTTAGAAGGATTGGCTGTAAGTAGAAATTTAGCTACTAATTTTAGAGAATTCTGATCCTTTTGAGAGAGTATTCAATATAGCTTTCGAAACCTTACGGAGATAAGGTTCTTTCATTGTGTTCTTCGAGCACTTGTTTAAATCTCCTAGAATCAGAATTTTTCCTAACAATTTGTATCAGCTTGAACTATCTGGGCAAACTTTTTGGGTATGGCAGATGCTATGCGTAATGCTCAGGCAATAAAAGATGTTGAAGAACGACTGTACATGAGCATGGATTCTGGTTTCATGGAGTTACAATGGCTTTGCAACAGACATTGACAACATCTTTGAAACAAAATGATGCGAAAACTGTTGAACCAAAAACTTGAGGAAGAAACCTACAATCCGCATGCAACTTCTAACTAGCGAGGGGAGAGTTGCAATCTTTCTCCCTATGCTTATGGGACAAGGATAGCTAGGATAAGTTTTTCTCATTTTAAGGGAGAAAATGTCAATCATAGGATATACCAATGCAATAATTACTTCTTGATTGATAATACTCATGAAGAATTCAAGATTAAGCTTGCCATTGTTCATTTGGACGGTAAGGCATTACAATGACAACTCTTGGCAGACTTTTTTCGTCTCTCAACCTTGTAATCTTGGGCTGATTACACTAAGAAGTTTATTGAACTTTTTTGGTGATATATGTGGTGATATCATGGTAGAATTAATTTGTTCTATTAATGATTACAGTGAGGAGTTGATATATAATTACTAGATTGAATTTGTTTAAGAGTATATTTTGAGTTGCTTTCTTGGAAAGATGTGTAGTTGAGTCTGAATGTTTTAACAAGAATGTATGAAGCTGGTAACTCCTCACATTTCCAAACAAATTGCACAGGGCAAGATTTAGAGGGAGTGCTAGGACCTAAACATGTGGGTACCATCCCTAGGTTGGCGTTATTAGTTCCTTGCAAACCCAGGCAAACACGAAGCTTGACTCTTGGTTATATGTCNGAAATNNGGTCTAAAATGTTGGTGGGATGTGACTCTAGAAGGGAATGGGAGAGGGAGGTTAGAATGGAGCTTATAGACAAATTTAAACAATTTTTTCATAAACAAATAATGAAAGTAAAAGCATAGGAAAGGAGAAACACACAAATGATGTAGAAACTACGTTTAGTCCCCTCTTCAAGTTATGAGTATAAACCTGTCTAGGTTAAACAAGTTTCAACTTCTCTATGTTACACTAAATACAAACCCTTTCTAGGTATCACCTTCTTAACCTCCCTAAGAGATTAAGTACTCACAATTAAAAATAATAAGAAACACTCTCAAAGTAAGGGAGTAATTCAACTCACATAAGGTATAATTCACTTTGTGAAGGAAATTATAAAATTTAAGCTCTCAACCCAATTCTCACAATTCAATATTGATATGAATTTTCATAGTTTCAACACTATGGTATTTTGTGTGTGTTCTTCTTTTTCTCATTCAATTTTGATCCTTTATATAGATGTTCAATTTCTAGCCGATGAGGATTTGAATTGCATAACTTTATCATCATCTTCTTGATTTCTCTTAATAAGGGATGACTTGATAATTTCTTTTATTTGATTTTTCGATGTAATTCTTCAATGTCATTCTCTGAGTATTCAATTATTTCTTGATGATGCTCTTTGTAATATCTTATTTCTTTTATTGAATGAGCACTAGTTTGTTTTGAATTTTGTTCTTTCTTCAACGTTCAACATTTATCCTATTTAAGGAAACTTTATGCAACATAATTATGCAATTGTATCGTTAGAGTAATATTTTCTAATTGCAATCAATTATAAATTTGATCTTCAGTCAAATAGATTGTTTCCATATATTCATAAGACTTGATCATTTGGTTCAAAAACATTCTTCTAGATATTATTATCAAAAGGTAATTCTTATAAGAAGATTTAAATAAATCTTTATTGATGAGGGCGAGGTATATCTAGCAATACCCATATCACATATATGTTTTTGATTATGAACAAAAGAAATGTTTTATGGCTTCTTGTACAACAAATGACATAACAATTGCTTGATCATTACTGTGTTTGTGCTTGAAATGATTGGTACATGTATTCATTGTATATAAATGAATCATATGTTTAAACATATTGCACATTATATTTCTGAAAGAAATAATCGATTAATCAATATATATATATATATATATATATATATATATATATATATATATATATATATATATATATATATATATATATATATATATATATATATATATATATATATATATATATATATATATATATATAATTTGTTAAATTTCTCCATATTTCAGTACATGCTTAACAGGGGAAAAATAGTTGTGTAGTATTCGATTACATTAGTTGTATAATTGATAACGGTCTAAAAATCGTTATTTTTATATTTGAAATTGATATCAAAACACACCCGTTATGACTTAGAATGAGCTAAAAATCATGCAAAACACTTTAGTTAGGTCACAAGAGAGTCAAAGGTGGTTTTAGAGATATTATGCTTGGTTTTAATTGTTTTGACAGGATTTGATGAGAATTGAATGATGGAAAGTGAAGAAGGAAGGACTGGGACTTAAGAAGAGATGAAGAAAGGTGCAAAAGAGGAATAACACCCATCGCTCAGTGCCAATCTCAGCGCTGAGCGCTAATTTAATACGGCAGAACGCTTAAGCGTCAGTGTTGAGGGGAGAATGAAGAACTATTGCCACCACTAAGCGCTAGAATCCACCGCTGAGCGCTGAGAACTTTAATTCAATACGTGATGGTAAAATGCTCTAGCTAGGACAAGCCAAATCTAGAAGCAAATCAAGCCATAAGTTCATGGATGAAGATTGCGGAATTTGGTGGTGGTGAAAGGTGTTGATAGCTCATGGTTTTGATGAGTTGTATGATGATGGAAGGTGTATTTGGTGGTTCTCGAAGAGAGGTTGGGCCAACTCTTGGAGGAAGGTGGCTAGAGGAGGCCACTTGGATTGCTCTAGCATAGGGTGACCTTCAAAGAGTAGTATGACACAAAAATGGCAGCATAACTTTACTCTAAATCAAAGGTGATTACATGTTGCCACTACCTATGGAAAAACTCTCCATTCCTAGAGTGACACATGGCCACTAACTAGGAGGAAAACTCTCCAATGGGAAGCCTCCACATCTCTAGGACGAAATCTTGCTCCCTTGTCCTCCAAGCTTAGCCAAAATGTTGACCCCTTGGTCACCACACCCATTTTGGACATCCAAGCATAGTCAACTTTGGGCCTTGGCCCTTTGTTGACTTGTTTGGTCAAAATCCTATTGTACTTGGCCCAAAATACAAGGCCCAATTGAAATCCTACATTATTAGGCCCATAATACCAAGCCCAAATAAAATCTAGACTACTTGGCCCAAAATACAAAGCCCAAATAAAATCTAGACTACTTGGCCCGAAATACAAGGCCCAAAATTATTCTTACTCTACTAAATCTTCATGATGCCTTAAGATGGCCCAACAGAAAGAGTCTAGGCCCATCTTTCATAGATGTCTCCAACTCTTCATGAATGTGCTAAGTCATGGCAAGGGGTATGTGATGGGCTGTCGCGGCCCATACAAATTTGATTGCATATTAAAGAATGCAGTATAGACTAGGAAGTGACTCCTAGGTCGTCTCTTAAGGACCAAACTGTGGTTCGAGAATTAGGTCAGACTCGAAGTGAGGGGGTTTGTGAAAGGTTTGTATGAATGCGGATGAATCAAAATCAAAACACGATGCAAACAAGAATGTAAACACAAATATAACTAGAAATGTAAAAATGGAATCAAATACAGAATGAAAACGGTTGGTCATTAACTCAATTACTATGCTTCCAATCACAGATTATCGACAAGTACAGACTACTATAATCCAAATTCGACACGAGTCACCCAACTAAGCGAAGGCTAATTCGGTCTTCAAAATTACAGACTAAGCGAATGCAATGCACAAATTTAATCAGTCATCCACCACACAGTCCAATCAACTAAGCGAAGCATTGACACCGATTAGGCAACTAAGCATACACCTAATCGCAGACAGACAACAGATTAAATATTGAGCAGAATCAAAGCAGCAGTATGGCAATTAAAGTGCAAGAATCTCATGGAAACAATGTAATATTATTAATGACCAACCTACTAACCTAAGCTAACATGACAACTAAATTCACGAAAACTTGCGTGATATAGAAGAAGAAAAACCAAATCATAAACACTAAAACACGTTAACATGGCTAAATGAAAGAAATTCATGCATCGGGATTTACAAGAAGACATGATAAATATTAAAATCCGTGAATGATATATTAATAAAATAACTTAAAGCATTCAATATGATAATTGTAAAAAAAAAAAAGTATTCCATCTTGGATAAAGCATGAAACTAATAAAAAGAAAATCGTGTGCTCCAACAAAGACAAGAAATCAACTTCTAAATTAATTCCTAGACCGTGATGTTGACTAAAAGAAAATGTGCTTCCTAAAATTAAATTCATCACCGTGCTTTTGTTTTCAAAGAAAGAAAATGCATTGCCCCTTTTTTTTAAAAAAAATAAAAATAAAAATAAAATAACATCACCGTCTCTTCCTTTGTAGGACGTCACCCATGCACTTTTGCTCTCCATCCACCACCGCCGTGAATCCACCTCTTGATCCAAGAAAATAAATGCCCCTTTTTTTTCAAATAAAAATCACCTAACAGCTAAATGAATTAAATGCACTTCTAAGATTTTCCCTTAATAAATAAGCATGTTTTTTCCAAAGTAAATAAAAGTAAATCCCATGTGTGCTTCTCCCAACCGTGAGACCTCAACCTTCCAGCCAAAAACAATGCAGCTCCTCTCCTTGCTTAACATATTGTTTGCTTCCTAATTTAAAGATGAATTGTTGCTGGAATCAAAAGAAAATGACGAACCCATGACCAAAAAGAATAGTTAAAAACAGCGTTGCACCCAAGAAAAGAGAAAGTGTGTTCATTTTTTTATTCATCCACAATCCAAGTGCAATGACATGGTTCAAAGCGAAGAAAAATTGTTCAAAGCCAAAAAAAAAACCCCTAAAACCATGGCAGCTGCCTAAAAAGTGCCGAGAGAGAGCCCTCCAAGAATGTGTATGACAGCTGGTAGTTTAAAGCAAGGCCATGTGTCACCAAAAATTAGGGTGGGGTCCACCCTAAAACTCTAGGGTTTAGTGTCAAGTGTCCCTCAAAGTTTGGACCCATCATGAAATTTGCCAACATTAGCCCACAATGTAAAAGTTATTCTAAAAAGTTCTAACAATTAAAATTACAATACAACTAAAATTTAAAATGTCTGAATGGAGAGTCTTGAATTTATTTGGTGTCCTCCAAATGTCCTAAATTGTGTTTCCAAAATTTTCCCTGAAAATAATAATGCAAATAATTAGCTCAGAAAATTCAAATAATTAAAATTAGAATTTTCGGTCAAATTAAGCATAATTAGGAAAAACGGGAAAATACCGGACAATTAAGCACAATTCCCTGATTAATTCTAGCACAATAAACTAAGTGAAATCAATAAAATTCGAGTCATCAGTATGCCATCATTCCCTCCCTCTTGAAAAGAATTTGTCCTCAAATCTTCTTGTTCTTTTATGACAAAAACCTTTTTCTTATTATTGGTTTGAGGATCTTTCCACCAGGGTGAAGGATCCATATACAAGTGTCATCAAACTCAAAACCAATAATCTTATGAGCCACAAACAACATATATCTAGATGAATGATTTAAATAAGACCTTATGCAAATTTTAAAATAATTTACTTGAAAACTTTGAAGGTCTACTCCACAAAATTGTTTGTATTTACTTTGAGTTAATTGTATCCTAAAAGGGTAACATCAACTCAAAGTTTGATTTGGAAAAATTTGAGGAGTTAAAAATAGTGGGAGGTGAAAAAGAAGTTGAAATTTCAAAAGTAAAAAATGGAGTTATTAAAGATGGTTGGATGTATTGAGAGAAGTTCAAGGATTGGAAAACTCCCCTCATCATCTTAGTCTTAACCTTAATTGTGGGAGTGGAAGGGTGCTTTAGTAACTCTTCCTCTTCTTCTTTTATCTCAATCTCTTCTTTTTCTCTCTTTTCTTTCTCATTCCTTTCTTTTATCTTTTTCTCTTCATACTCTCTTATTCTTTCCTCCTCCTTTTTCTCTCTTCTTACTTGCTCCTCTCTCTCTCTCTTTGTTCTTTCTCTTTTTTCTCATGCTCCTCTTTCTCTCTTTGTTCCTTCTTCCTTCTTTTGTCTTCCTCTCTTTTTCTCTTTATCTTCCTTAAATCCTTTTGGAATTTTTCTTGTTTTTCATTAAGAATACTAAGCTCTTCTTCCAACTTAGCAAGATACTCTTCTCTTTCAATTCTTTCTTTTTTTTGAGAAGAGTTTCTTGCCTTTGCCAAATTTTAAGTGACTTTAGCTCTTTTGCTAAATTTTTCAAAGTGGGTTTTACAACCTTACTAGAGTCACTTCCAATTTCATAGGAATTAGTCTTAGACATCCTTAAAGGTTTTCAAAAATATGCAATGCAAAAAACAAATACTTAAATTTCAAAGAAAGTTCCTTAAGAGATTTAAGGAGACAAAAGACACCCAAGTTCACTTCCAGCAAAAGGAGGTGAATCACATTGGATTTCTTAAATACCAAACCTTTCCTAGCCAAAGTTTACCTTAGGCACTCTTGAACCAAATTTCACAAAGGAAGCTAAAGTTGAAATTAAAGTTGACACACAGTAAGCTATCACAATTAAAGAAAGCAAATAAACTAGTTATGCGGCCTAATGATTAAGTTAGAAGAACTTTGGTTCCTCCAACCAACCAACCAACTAAAAACGAAATTTACTAAGAAATAAAGGTTCTTGTTAGGAGATGGGATTGAGCACCAAAGACTCCCCCAAGACACCTAACAAGGCTGTGAGTTACAAGAGAAAAAAAAAAGAAAGAAAGATTACAAAGCCAAAAATTACAACCAAATCAAAGCTACCTCCCAAGGTGTTTCTCTCATTTCTTTTGGCTACCACTCTAGACTTTAAGCTCCCTTTGGGTCTCCACCACCTAGAAGGCTACCTCTAAGATATTGGATCAACTCACAAAGAGAACCTACACCACACAAAGTAACCAAAGCCGAAATTGTGCAAGAAGAAACAAGGGATAAAAACAATAAAAAGGTTCAAAAACAAGAAAGACTTTGCAAAAAGAATTTAATTATGACAAAACTAAGAAATCCAAGAAGAAAAGCAAGAAACTAAAGGTTAAGAAACAAAGGTTAGCACTCGAAAGAAACCCTAATGAAAGGTGCTAGAATAGATTCACAAAACAAAAACTACTAGAAGAAAAGTTGGTGGTTCTTGTCTTTTGGCAACTTTGAGCAAATGGGGCACTAAGGTCACTCTTTTAACATCATAGCCAAGACTTTTAGCCACTGGAAAGTGAAGATAAAAACCCAAAACAGTGAGCAAAACACGTTCCAAAACAGATTGCACAAAAACAGTGGTAGTGGTCTGAGCACACAATATTTTTCAGCACTTTTTAGGCTCTCTTTTGGTACTCTTTTGAGGCCCTTTGCTTAAAAGCTTTTAACACTTCTTTTTCCACTCTTTTAAGGTGCAAAACAAGACCACCACACGCTTGGAACAGAGGTGATTTATGAGTTTTAAAAGCCACAAAGACAACAAACACAAAATAGAAGAGAATCCTACTAGAATAAAAAATGGAGTTGAAAACTAGAAACATCAATAGGGAATTTTTTTTAAGAGCTTGCCAATGATCTAATGGAAAGTATGAACCCAAAACATCAAAGATAAGACCCTTAAATGGTTGTATATGGTGCAGTTTTGCAAACTAAGTTATATATTTGTTTTTGATGATTTTTCAAAGTTACTAGAGAAAATTGACAAGAAAAGAACTACACATGACTAAAGAACTACACATGACAAGAAAATAAGCATTGCTCACATAACCAAAATAGGTAGACATGTAGAAGGGGGGAAAAAGAATGCAATGAAAATGTGAAACTAAAGCTATCTAAATCCTACACATAATGACGAACACACACACACAAAAACGAACACACACAAAAAAACATCACACTCACAACACAAGACAAAACACAACACACACTAACACAACAAAAACACCTAAAACTGAACCATTGGTCCCCGGCAACGACGCCAAAAGTTGATGGGCCGTCGCAACCCACACAAATTTAATGTGTAATTTAGAAATGCAATATAGCTAGGAAATGACTCATAGGTCGTCTCTCAAGGACCAAATGTGGTTCGAGTCTTAGGTCTAACACGTAGTGGGGGGCTTTGTGAAAAGTTTTGTGAATGCAGATAAATAAAATTAAAACACGGATGGAAACAGGAATGTGTTAACGGTTGAAAAACAGTTATTTTCATATGTCAATTTAAACCGAATTACTCCCTTTACTACTTAGAATGAGCTTAGAATCAAGCAAAACTCAATAAATGAGTCTGTAGAGAGTTAAAAGCTGTTTTTAGCGATATTATGCTTGTTTTGCAATGTTTTGTAGCAATTTTGGGAGAGTGAAGAATGGAGCCGAAGATGAAGGTCTTAGACTCAAGTAAAGGAACGAAAAATGAAGAAATAAAGAGTCGACGCACCGCCCGACGACACAGTTGCACCGCCGGGCGGTCCAGTGCGAGGAGTGGGCATCAAGCGTGGACGCTGGGCGGATTTGCGATTAGAGGCAAACCGCCGGGCGGAAGACCCTTGCTGCCGGGCGGTAGCGCGACTTGAGGGAAACCGCCGGGCGGCATAAGTGTGACGTCGGGCGGTTGTCTGCTAGGCTTGGGCCTGTTTTCTATGACGCTCCTCAGCTATAAATAGCCCTGTTGCGATTTTAATCTCATTCTTTTGACAGAAGGGGACGGTAAGACCTAATTTCACTCTCTGGAGAGGATTTCTTGGATGCTTAGGCTCCATTTCTTCTTATCTAGGGTTTGCTTTTCCATTCTTCATCCATTTTTCATCTAGNTTCACCATGACTATGGTGAACTAAACCCTATTGTTGTTGGGGGAAACAATGTAATCTTTTGATACTCTCTTTTATTGAAACTCTTGATTGATTTATATGATTCTCATATGCGTTGATTATTAATTGTTGGGTTCGCATCTGTGCTTAATGCTTTTATCATTTAACTCATTCGATAACTGTTGTTTGTCTTTATTGATACGGGGACGTACAGTACTGTCATGAACTGGTGTGTAATTGCTTGATTAAGCAATACTACCTAGGGATAGGGGTAGGGCAGTCAATTGTTTGTCACTTCTGTTCTATAATGCATTATTAATTGCTAGGGAAGGCTAGGGATAGCAAGCCTGAAATTAGTAATAGGCTATTTTCGCCGAGGGATCGGGTTAATGGTAGGCCAAGAAAGTTGCATGACAATTAGATAATCAAGCTAATTAATCAAGAGGAGTAAATAAGAGAGCGAAAAAGATGAAATTGTAAACCCCCAACAACTCATTCATCCATTGTTTTCTTCTCGTCAATTGAATCAATCTATTTTGCATGTTCATATTTTATTCTCAAATCCAATTTATTAAATTTTATTTTCAAGTCTTACTCTGTTATTCACGCAAACGATAAGGCCTTTCGAGTCTCTTGGGAAACGATACTTGGACTTACCTTTTTATTATTACTTGAACGATTTGGTACGATTGCCAATCCGTTAACAAGTTTTTGGCATCGTTGCCGGGGACTCGAGGTTTAACTTTTTCTAGTAGTGTGGATTGACTGAATTTGACTTGGCTGTAATTATTTTTGTTTTATTTTGGTAATTGTGTTTTGTTTTATTTTTCTTTACAAGTGCTTCTAGGGTTTGTTTCTTGTGTATGCAGGAAGCAATACATACAAGAATCAGAAAAGACCAGCAACCTCTCTTAGAAGGACTACCAGACAGTAGGAGAAGGAGACGTCCTTCAATTGGGAGATCTCTTTCTCCTGAAGCATTTTTGTAGTCTTCATTTGTGATTCCTACAGTAGATATTGAGGAGATGGCTGACCAACCTCCTCCCAGACATACACTAGGGGACGCAGCAAACACAGTGGGCCCCTTAAACTTCAACAGTATTAGAGTTCCAACTGATAATGCAACCAACATGGTGATGAGTCCTTACAACCATTTGACCATCTTTGGTGAGATTTGCAACACTGTGAAGATCCATGGAGTGTCGGATGACAGAGTTAGACTCAGTTTGTTTACTTTCTCTCTTGGAGGAAACACAAAGGATTGGTTGCATTCTTTCCCTGAAGGAACTTTCAGGACTTGGGAAGCTGTGGCACAACAATTTGTCACTAAATTCTTTCCCGCTCCAAAAATTAATCAAGGGAAGCTGGAGATCTCTTCATTCAAGCAAGGGATGGAGGAAACTCTCAGGCAAGCATGGGACAGATTTAAAGGCTTATTGAGGAAGACCCCAGTTCATGGGTTCGATAAGACGTCATACTTACTTGC
Organism: Vigna radiata var. radiata; assembly: GCF_000741045.1. Lineage (NCBI taxonomy): Eukaryota > Viridiplantae > Streptophyta > Magnoliopsida > Fabales > Fabaceae > Vigna > Vigna radiata. Next base: position 14,728,822 of record NC_028358.1, read on the forward strand.
TTTCCTTGGAGGTTTACGTGCTCATTCCAAGATGATGTTAGATGCCTCAGCTGGAGGTAGTATTAATACAAAAACGGAAGATGAGGCGTATGACTTGATTGAAGAGATGGCTTTAAATAAAGTATCACAAAGTGAGAGGGGCATACAAAAAGGAGGACTCTTGCATCTTCTTGCTGAGGAGGCTGCAGCTGCTCAGAATCATCTTCTCAGCCAGAAATTAGATAAATTGACAAAGATCCTCTCTGAACTTCGTAAGGGAATCATAAATATTTCTCAAACGCAGCAACTTTGTGACTTATGTGGTGGTGACCATATCAACGGTCAATGTGCTTTCACAGAGGAGATGCAACAGGATGTTAATTACATGGGAGCCCAATTTCAAAATAAGCAAGGCAATTTCAACCATGGCAATTTTAGCCAAGGTTGGAAAAATCATCCCAGTATTGGGCAAAGCCAAAATAATTTATCTGGACAAGTGGGCAACTTTCGACAGCAGCAACCAACTCCCTTATGGCAGCAGGTTAACAGTTTAACTGAGACGGTCAGAGACTTAAGTGGAAAATTTGATATTTTTTTTTTTAAAATTATGAATCTCAGTCAAACAGTAATCAAGCAAGCTTCAAATCATTGGAGTCACAAATTGGCCAGTTGTCGAAAAGAATTGAAGCCATTGAGAAGTATCAGCCCCGGGCTAACACTGAGGTTAACCCCAAAGAAGAATACAGAGTTGTAATAGAAAAAGAAAGAAGGAAGGTAGAGAGTGATCCAATTAATGATGGAAGTAGTGAAGATGGATACGAAGAGATGGTAGGTGTTGTTGAAAAAGAGGAAAGCCAGGAAATAGAAGAGGTTAGTAAGCTAAGTGATGGTGGAGGAAAAGAAGAAGTACAAGTCAAAAATAGTAATGACGGGAGATTTAGAGAAGTTTTCAACCAAACGACTGTGGTACCGTCAGAAAATCTACAAATTCCTCCTTACGTTGAAAGAATCCAACTCAATCTTGAAGAAGGAACTGAACTCACTGATGAAGATGAGGACCTTGCTGTTGAACCTATGAAGAGGGATCACCCAATTAAGGCAAAAGATTCGGGATGTGTGACACTATCATGTGCCCTGAATGATTTTGATGTGGAAGCCATGATAGATTCGGGATCTAGCATTAATGTGATACCCACAGATTTCCTGACGAAGATAAAAGGGCTTGTATTGAAACCATCCGATCTCACTGTGACAATGGCTGATTGATGACTTAGGTCATAGACCCATTACTAGAAGCATGGCAAGGAAGCTTCAACAAGAGTTGCAAGACATGGATACAAATGGGCAAGTTCTTTTCCTTNAATTTGCTTGGAATATAACAATACAAGACACAAGGGCAGAAGCGTCAATTTGATATCCAACATTGTTGGCGCACCCCTCTCTTTTTAATAANTGGCACCAAAGCTTATTTTTCAGATTTAACACATTTAGAATGTGCTGCACATGCTTTTCATTGTAGAATTCACTCACAGTTTCAGCATTGCTTGTACACGTGGCAATAGATCCACACCATACGGATTTCATCTCTGCCACACATGCTTCATGAATTTTCTATAAATTCATAGCATCACTCATGTACATCACTTTGGATATTATGAGAAATTTTCTCTTCATTGCTGAATTCTTATCAGCCGAGAAACTCTGACCAAAGTCACCTTGCTCTAATCTTCTCTCCACCTCCAAGCTTTCTTCCAACCATTGGAAGCCGTCTGAAGCTTGAGCTCTCACCATTCCGATCTACAACCACCATTCACTTCCACGGTTCATCCATCATCAATGCAGCTTTCATCAACTCTGATGTGTCACAGGTTTTACACTTATTCTTTGCTGGAGGAACTCATCAAGTGGTATCCAGAGCCTAGGTTTTGTGATTCACGCTCCAGCTAAGTCCATTTTTCTTCATTCTATACTGTCAACATCTTCCTTGCGTGTTTCTAGTGTGTTTGTTTACTGTTCCATTGCTTCTTTGATTCCAGTCAATATCATCTACTGTTGGCGTGTTCTGTTTCTATCCAGATTTATTGTTTTCAACTTTTCATTCATTTTATTCGGTCATTTCTTGTGCTATTGAGTCGTTTAATTTCAAATATGATATTGTCATGTTTGGTCATGTGTTGATTATTGCTTGTCAAAAATATGAGTAAAAATGGTTTTGGCACAAACCTACCGAATCTGAACTGAAAAGGTGTGTGGATAAATCTGTTTTGTTCTGATTTGAATTTCAATAGATGCACATTCAATGAGCAATGAACCATGAGCTCAGTGTAATCTAAAATTAATCACCAAAACAGTTCCAGTAAACCACTGATTCAGAATTCTAATTTTCCTTGATCTGTTGCATGAACTAGATCTAATCTCTGATGGATTTTAAGCACTATGTTACTGCAATAGTGTAATATGCACACCTAAAAATTCGAGCTTTGTGAATACAAGCCGAAAAATGGTAGCAAAACACTGTAGAAGTTTAAATTCAGTGCTTAGCAGTTGGTCGTACTGCATTATCTTTGCTGTGGTCTGATTTTTTTTTGTCTGTTTTGATGTTTTGAATCTATCCAGCATCAAATTTGCACTAGACCTCTTACTTTTAATTCTTAGAGTCTTATTCAATTTAGTTGGCCATCTAGAACTAATAAAATCTGTTCAGTTCAATTTGATTCCTGAAGTTGAAATTTGGTTGGTGAAGTGGCTTAAATTTTGCTGTTAAGAGCAACTCACATGGTGAAAAATTGAATTCTGTGTTTCTAGCCTTTGCTGATAGATCAAACAAGTCATTTTTAGCAAAAGAAAGTTGCTCGAATGGTAAAATTGAGGGTCTAAGCTGGTTTGTAATATTTGGCCATTCCACACCAACAATTTTTAATGCTTTTGTTCTAATACAGTTACAGATTAGTAAAAGTCAGTGTTCATTGTTTGATTGCATCATTATACATTTTCATTTAGTAGCAAGAGCTTGGTTCAATTGAATTTAAAAGCAATGCATGTTTCGAATTGTAAAAAAAAAGAGAGATACCAATTGCACAGTAAAAAGCTGTTGAACCAGTACTAAATATGCAATACAAATCCTGATGCATCAAAAATTTCTAGCACTTCACTTAGGCATTTTCTCAAACACTTTTGCCTAAATTCTCATTGATTCGAATTGACTAAATCTGCAACTTATCTTTATTTCTTGCTTTTCAAATCTACTCTAGAACATTTCCTAAGATCCTTTTTAGTGCTACCCTTCTTTGAAAACCTCTTAATTGATTGCTTTTAAATGATTGAAAATATGCACACCAACTGTTTGCTGTAAATCTTATGGTGTAACAGTTAGACTTTACTGCATCAGTCATATTCACAGAATTTTGTTGCAAGCTGTTATTGATCTTTGGTGGACTTTGCAAGTCTTATTGTGGTTGCAGATTGGTTTCATACGGTTTCTCAGTGTTGGTAGCATCTTAGAAAGAGGATTGGTGAGGGAAAAGTTTAGAACGAAAGTGGCTTGGTGCACCAAAAATTCTAGTTCTCGGTACTGCAGAAAATGGTATGCTGCTATTCTGCATAATTTGCTGTTACAGCCATTACTCCAGATTCATTGCACTCAGAAATTAACAACTTCACCTACCCTGCAACTGTGAGACTTGTGGTTGTACTTGGTGCATGCAATTTCATTTGAGAGAGGTCAAAGTTGCACTTGCCATTCCCCCTTCCATTGTTATTTTTCTTTGCTATAATTTGTGTATTTCTTTGTTTTCCATTCTTGTAATTCAGCTATCTACAGCAAGTGCAGGGGAAGAGCTCACAAGTGTTCTCCTCTCATTTGCTAAACTAGACTTAAAGTCTCATCACCTAAAATCTGGTAGACGGTGAGTGTGTCTTAGATCCAAAGTCTAAGCCTCACCTAGGAGACCTCACTTTATCTTTGCTTTTCATTTCACCGACTAGATATGATAATGTGCGATTAGGAAGCTCTTTTTAGGGGTCCGAATTTAGAGTTTAGATTTTATCTTTGCTTTGTTTGTTGTTGTCTTTAAGACTTAGGTGGATTTAAGAGTGATTTTGATCTAAAGACTCTACACTACTATAAAACATGCTTTTTAAGTCTGTGAATTTAAGTCTGTTTAGAAAAAAACAGACTTAAAAAATGTGCGGTGGCAATTTTGTAAATAAAAGTCATATTTTTACATCTGTTACTTTTCTAACAGACTTAAATTAGTAATTTTACATCTGTTACTTTTTTAACAGACTTAAATTATTAATTTTACATCTGTTATTATTCTAACAGACTTAAAAATATATTATTTNTAAGTCTTTTGCTTTTTTAACAGACTTGAAAATGTCTTTTAACCTACCAGGTTTCCCATTTTCACTTTCACTTTGACTTCCCGTAAAAAATTTTCATTCTTCAACCTTTTCACTGCTCCATCTAACCTACGCAACCACCAACAACAACAACCTTTTTTCCGGCGACAACAATATTCTTCCGGCGACCACAGTATTCATCCGGCGACAACAAGATTTTTCTGGCAACGACCACAACAACAGGTACAATATTATATTATAAATGATAGGTTTTCCTAAGAAAATGAAATGGTGTATGTAGAAGATGAGTAGATATAAAATGCTTAGTGATATTGCAAGTTTGTTCTCCTCACCATTGTTGGTTTTCTGAAGTTTCTGATGTTTTAGAAAATGTAGAAGATGTGTTTTTACAGTTTTAGAAAATATTGAGGTTGAGTATATTGGCCACGTCTGAGTGTTTAAACTTGTTACACTGTTGATGGTTGCACAGCCAAAATCTTTGGAACCGCTAGGATGGTTGTTGATAAGTTTGAAGAACAACTCTCGTAGCTTTGGTTGCTTGCTCTGTCATTTCCAAACAAGAAAGTAGAAAATAGAAACCACAAGAAAAAACTAAAACCACCTCTGGAACGAGTTTCCAACTAAATGAGAAGAGAAATCTCTTCTCCTAAAAAAGATTTAAATGGCCAAAACACAGCATTTATGCTCAGTTGTCGCTGCCAATCCCATGACCCATGTAATATATATTTAGTTTCCAACTAAATATAAATTTTCTTATACGATGAAAACTAAAATCTTAGAGGATGGTTTTGTTGAAGGCCATGACCCATGTAAGGTTTCTTACCGAAATCGAAAGGAGCAAGATTTCCCTACATCAGCAACATATTTCCTCTGAACAAATCATTCATGTGACTCTGTCCATTCCTCAATCTCTTCAAGGCATTGCGCCATCGAACCCTAAATTTAGACAGAAACTTGCTTCTTTTTCTAAGAAATATTCTCAGTGCTGCAACACGAAGCCTTGGCCTTCTTCTACCTGCTAGAGCCCGAAACTTAAGCCACGCCCTTGCTTTTTTCACTTCTTTCCTTACTATCTCTTCTTCCAATTCTTCATTTTTCAGTCTTCTGTAAGATTGTTTGCCTACTGAAGCCATTGCGGAGCTACCCTGCTTCAGAATGCCTTTATTGGTTGTTAGTTGGGAATAGATATGTTTCTTGGATGATTTTGGAAACTAAAAGTAACTGCATGTGCAAATTAGTTGGCTGCAATTAATGGGACTAATGGTGCTGGAATTTATTGGTAAAACTCATTTAATGGAATCATTGCACCCTTCTCACATACTATTGCATATACAATCTTAATCAAATTATCAGCCAGAAGACCGAAACTCTTCTACTTCCTTTTTCTCTCTAAAATTGTACATTTGTGTCAGCTTTAATATGACAATTGACAAATGCCTATCATTTCAATTTGATAAGACAATTGGAAGTATAGCAATAAAGGTTGGAAACTTTATTGGCTTTTCATTTCAAAAACTTTTCAATATACTTTCGGTGGTGATGTTTTGCTTCTCATTTCAAAANTTAATTTATATTATTTAATTTTTTTAATATTATAATTAATTTNCAATATTTGAATATACATATTTTTATTTAGTATACTTTCGATATTTTTTATTTAAAGTTGTACTTTTAATTATGTACTTATTTAAATATTATAATTAGTTTATAATATATATATATATATATATATATATATATATATATATAAAATATAGGTTCGGAATTATCATTAAAAAAAACTCATACGAAGAAACGTCCGTACAGTTTCTTAGTATATGGTTAAGAATATTCTTTCTCACCTACTTCAAGATAACAATAAGAGGAAAAATGTAAGCTAATCATTTTAAAACATTTTTTGTTAATTAATTTGGTGATATAAGACATTACAACATGATATTATATAGTTTCAGAAGATATTATTTAGTTCAGATTCAAACACTTACATTTATCATATATTCTTAATATGTTTCACGACTATAATAACATTGAATCTTCTTACTTAATATCACTCTATACGTAATCAATTTTGTAATATGTCTACTAATATGCAAAGACTCATTAATTCAACCCTCACAATTTACCATATTATTATTATTTATTTAGATGCACTCAATCAATACCATAACTCATACAAAAATCATTATTTTGCCTCCGTCAATCTATCATTTCTTCAATTTACTAGCATCAAGATAATCAAATCTTAAAATTTTAAATTCTAATTAGTCTAATATCCAAATCTAATTCCAACAATCTCCACATAATCAACATTAGGTTAAAAGTACCAAATTTTGTTAATAAAAGATGTCAAAAGTCCATATATAAAAGAAAAACTTAGAATACTTTGATTATACTTTTTAAGGTAAAATTTAGTTTTAGTCCTTGAAATATTTTGTAATGGTGACATTAATTGTTATTCATTAAAGAAGAAAAAAAATGTATTATATATTTATGGAGTGTCAAATAACATCTGAAAACAATTTGAGATAACAAAAAATATATTTGTTATTAGGCTAAAAATAAAGAATAGTAACTTATAAAATAAAATAAGAGAAAAATATATTAGGCTAAAAATAAGTGTTAAATTTTCGTGTATTTGGAAATTGAATGAGAATTTCTCTTCATGTAATTAGACTTGATTATGTGTAATGGTTACTCTACAATTTATTTGTTTATTACATGTTTTGTTAGTTATTCTATTTATTTTTGGATGTAGAATGTTTTGATAATTTATATTATATTTAAATATAGTCATAGAGTGAATTTTAGTACCCATTTGAGAACTTAAAATGTGATAATGATGGAGTTTGTTACCAACATAGTTATGAATCGAAGCTGGATGAATGCACGTCGCATTAGTGAAGACTATGAAAAAGGGGTTGCTATATTCTTGCAATATGCTCAAGAACATGCAAGACCTGTGTGTGGCACATACTATTGTCCTTGTGTTCGTTGTTTGAACCAAATACGTCAACATTTGAGCGAAATACGTGATCACCTATTCGTCTATGGCATAGTCAAGACTTACACAATTTGGACTTGGCATGGAGAAGTATTAGACAACCTTGGTACGTCACGAACAACATAATATGTTGAAGAATGGATGAATGATAATTTANAGGATATGATACGTGATGTTGGTGAAGAAAACTTTGGAACAACTCATTTGTATGATTCTTTGAAGTCTGATTCAGAGGAACAATTGTACCCANGATGCACTACCTTTTCACGATTATCTGCAACTTTAAAATTGTTCAGTTTGAAAGCAAGAAATGGATGGACTGATAAAAGTTTCACAGAGTTGTTAGAATTGTTGAGGGANATGCTTCCAGAAAAAAACACGTTACCTAATCGTAACTACGAGGCAAAAAAAGTTCTTTGTCCAATGGGTTTGGAGTACAAGAAGATACATGCATGCCCTAATGATTGTGTCTTATACAGAAACAAGTTTGCTGCATTGAAGGTTTGTCCAACGTGTGGGTTGTCCCGATTTAAAAAGAAACTTGATGAGAATAATGTTGATGAAGAAATAGAAGCCCCCCCCCCGCTAAAGTTTTATGGTACCTTCCCATAATTCCTAGGTTGAAACGATTATTTGCTAATAAAGAAGATGCAAAGAACTTGACTTGGCATGCACATGAAAGAAAGTGTGACAATNTTCTTCGACACCCAGCTGATTCTCCCCAATGGAAGAAGATTGATGAAATATTTCCAGAATTTGGTGTAGAATCAAGAAACTTAAGACTTGGACTTGCTACAGATGGTATGAATCCTTACGGAAACTTAAGTAGCAAACATAGTTCGTGGCCGGTTTTGTTGATGATTTNCAATCTTCCTCCTTCGTTGTGTATGAAGAGAAAATATATGATGTTGTCTATGATGATATNTGGACCCAAACAACCAGGAAATGATATTGACGTGTATCTGAAGCCCTTGATTGATGATTTAAAATTGTTGTGGGAGGAAGGTATTGATGTGTTTGATTCATATCGTCAAGAAAATTTTCGTTTGCGTGCAATTTTGTTTTGCACAATAAATGACTTTCCAGCATATGGTAATTTAAGCGGTTATAGTGTGAAAGGTCATTTTGCATGTC
>NC_028358.1:14743152-14747800 GCF_000741045.1 Vigna radiata var. radiata
AGACTTAAAAAGCCCAAAATAACATACTTAAAAAGCCTATTTTGTACTAGTGCTAGTAAGTAGCTAGAAGCATATTTGGCAAGGACAAGGCTTGGTACTTAAGCAACCCTAGTGGTTCACCTCCCTTACCTGGAATATTGCTTTCTAAGTGAACTCTTTAGTCTTTATTTCAAGAAAACATTTAAGTCCATCATCATGTCTAGAAGGCATTCTCCTAGAATTAGTGATAGTGAAAATCAAAAAGAGCAATTCACTCTCCAAACTTTAGTCAACCAACTCAATGAAATTGAAAGGAAAATGAGTCAAGAAAAAGTAAATAGAGAGCTTCAAAATTCTATGATTCAAGATGAGTTGAGATTGTTAAGAGAAGAACAAAATAGGTCTAGGGGAAGTCAAAGTGACCATTCTCAAGTGGAGGGCATACATCTAAATATAGGGGATTATTACAATCAACCTTCTTCTTCTAGGAAATCTAGGAGAAATGTTCATGTGCCCCCACCCCCTAAAGAAGTCAATGTTGTTTTGCCTCACTTCCATGGAAAGGACAATGTTGAGGCCTATCTTGATTGGGAAATGAAGTTGGAACAATTGTTTGCTTGCCACCAAGTAAGTGAAGAAAGAAAAGTCTCTCTAGCTACCCTAAGTTTTCAAGGGTATGAAATGTATTGGTGGACTGCCTCTGTCCAAGAGAGACTTAGACATCAAGCTCCTCCAATTCATTATTGGAATTATCTAAAAACTGCCCTTAGGAGGAGACACATTCACTCCTACTACAATAGAGAACTCATGGATAAACTCCAAAGATTACAACAAAGGTCTATGACAGTTGAAGAATATAGACAAAAGATGGAGTTGTACATCATGAGGGCAGGAATAGTGGAGGCTTCAGAAATTACTTTGGCTAGATTTTCAAGTGGGCTTAATTTTGAAATTAGAGATAGGGTTGAACTACTACCTTATAGAGATTTGAATGATCTTGTTCAAATGTGTATCAAGGTAGAACAACAAAACTTGAGAAAATCTTCTTCTAAAAGAGTTCAAGTTCAACCTATTTTTGAGAAGAAAATTTTCAAAGAAAAAGAGCCTTTTAAACCTCTAGCCAAAATAAATGAAAAGCCCAAACAAGAATCCTCTTGACAGACTCACACAAGGGACATCAAATGCTTTAAGTGTTTGGGTAGGGGTCATGTAGCAACTCAATGTCCTACTAAGAGAACCATTATTCTTAGAGGTAGTGACATTTATAGTAGTGAAAGTGAATCACCCACTAGTGAAAGTGAGAGTGAACAAGAGAAAGGAGAGGAAGTCTTTGCTGAGGATTGTCAACTTCTCATGGTGAGAAGAGTGCTCAATAATCAACCAAGCTTGGAACACCTATCTCAAAGAGAGAACATCTTTCATACAAGATGTAAAATTCAAGATAAATATTATCCTCTCATTGTTGATAGTGAATCTTGCTGCAATTGTTGTAGTGCCAAGCTAGTTGAAAAGTTAAATCTTGAAGTCATACCCCATCCAAAACCTTACAAGCTTCATTGGCTAAATGAAGATGGGGATATAACTATCAAGAAACAAACTAAATTGGCAATTTCCATTGGGAACTTTAAAGATGAAGTGATTTGTGATATAGTTCCCATGGAAGCTTGTCATGTGTTATTGGGAAGACCATGACAATTTGATCATGAAACCATACATCATGGTCTTACCAACACCATAGTTGTGCACAGAGGAAACAAGAAATTTGTGCTTCATCCTTTGACACCTAATCAGGTTGCAAAAGATCAAGCACAAATGAAGGCAACTAGGTACCAAGAGAAACAACAAAAGAGAAAACAAGGTCCCAAGTACAAGCAAGAAGTAGTCCCTAGGGATGATAAAGAAGAGTGGGGGTCTAGTGTTCCCTCCCACAAGGTTACTCAACATGAAGTCCTTTTAAATAAAAAGACTTTGATCAATACACTTCAAGTTGAGCAACCTTCCTATCTTCTCCTTTGTCAAGGAACCCTCACATGTACATCTAGTAAGTCTAAGACTTCTACTCTATCTCTTACAATACAAAATCTTTTGAAAGAATTTGATGACCTATTCCCCAAAGATATTCCTATTGGGCTTCCACCTTTAAGAGGAATAGAACATCAAGTTGACTTTATGCCAGGGGCAACTCTTCCTAATAGGCCTGCCTATAGGACCAATCCCCAAGAAACAAAAGAGATTGAGTCACAAGTCCAAGATTTACTAGACAAGGGTTGGGTTCAAAAGAGTTTAAGCCCATGTGTTGTACCTGTCTTGTTGGTACCCAAAAAGGATGGCAAATGGCAGATGTGTTGTGTTGTAGGGCTATCAACAACATCACAATAAAATATAGACATCCCATTCCTAGACTTGATGATATGTTGGATGAATTACATGGGGCTCAAATCTTTTCAAAAATAGATCTTAAAAGTGGATATCGCCAAATAAGAATCAAAAAGGGTGATGAGTGGAAAACTACTTTTAAGACTAAGTTTGGATCATATGAATGGTTAGTAATGCCTTTTGGTGTTACTAATGCCCCAAGTACATTCATGAGACTTATGAATCATATCTTAAGGGATTGCATTGGGAGGTTTGTAGTTGTTTATTTTGATGACATATTGGTATATAGTCAAGATTTGCAAATTCATGAAAAACATTTAAGAGTTGTTTTAACAATTCTTAGAACCAATAAATTGTTTGCAAATTTTGATAAATGCACCTTTTGTGTTGATAATGTCATCTTTCTTGGGTTTGTGGTTACTAAAGATGGGGTTCATGTGGATCCTGAGAAAATCAAGGCCATTCAAGATTGGCCAACCCCAAAGAATGTAGGAGAAGTTAGGAGTTTTCATGGATTGGCAAGTTTTTATAGAAGATTTGTGCCTAACTTCTCTAGTCTTGCTTCACCTCTCAATGAGTTGGTGAAAAAGGATGTTATATTCCATTGGGGGGAAAAACAACAGAAAGCTTTTAAGCTACTCAAAGAGAAGCTCACTCAAGCACCCATTCTAGCTTTACCCAATTTTTCCAAAACTTTTGAGTTAGAATGTGATGCTTCTGGATTTGGCATAGGTGCTGTATTATTACAAGAAGGACACCCCCATTGCATATTTTAGTGAAAAACTTCATGGTGCCTCTTGTAATTACCCCACCTATGACAAAGAACTCTATGCTCTTGTGANCCCCATTGCATATTTTAGTGAAAAACTTCATGGTGCCTCTTGTAATTACCCCACCTATGACAAAGAACTCTATGCTCTTGTGAGGGCTCTTCAAACTTGGGAACATTATCTTGTTTCTAAGGAATTTATCATTCATAGTGATCATGAGTCACTCAAATATTTGAAGAGTCGACACAAGTTGCAAAAGAGACATGCTAAGTGGTTAGAATTCATTGAACAATTTTCTTATGTTATCAAATACAAGAAAGGCAAGTCTAATGTAGTGGCGAATGCTTTGTCAAGAAGGAATGTTTTACTAGCCACTCTAGGAGCTCAAATTCTTGGGTTTGATAACATAAAAGCATTGTATGCTCAAGATAGTGGGTTTTCCACATTGTATGAGGAATATTTACAAAAACCACAAGGAGGATTCTATGTGAAAGAGGGATATCTTTTTAAAGAAGGAAAACTTTGTATACCCCAAGGTTCACATAGGAAACTCCTTGTCAAAGAGATGCATGAGGGAGGATTGATGGGCCATTTTGGGGTAGATAAAACCTTAAGCATGCTAAAAGAGAAAATCTTTTGGCCCCACATGAGAAGAGATGTCCAAAGGCATTGTTTTAAGTGCATTACTTGTTTAGCATCCAAATCTAGAGCAATGCCTCATGGTCTTTATACTCCCTTGCCAATTGCTTCAATTCCTTGGGAAGATATTAGCATGGATTTTGTCTTAGGACTACCAAAAACTTCAAGGGGTTTTGATTCTATTTTTGTGGTGGTGGATCGTTTTAGTAAAATGGCACATTTTATACCATGCCACAAGGTAGGTGATGCAAGCAATGTGGCTAGGTTATTCTTTAGAGATGTGGTTTGCCTTCATGGATTACCTCGAGTCATTATTTCGGATAGAGATTCAAAATTTCTTAGTCACTTTTGGAGAACCTTATGGTCTCGATTAGGAACTAAGCTTTCTTTTTCTACTACTTGCCATCCTCAAACAGATGGTCAAACTGAAGTAGTAAATAGATCTCTATCTACTTTGTTGAGAGTAGTCCTTAAAGGAAACCATAAATCTTGGAATGAGTACCTTCAACATGTGGAGTTTGCTTACAATAGGGTAGTTCATAGAACTACTAAAATCTCTCCTTTTGAGGCTGTATATGGTTTTAATCCTCTCACTCCTATGGATTTGATTCCCTTACCTTCTTCAAATGCATTTGTTCATCAAGAGGGAATTTCTAAGTCCAAATTTATTAAAACTTTTCATGAGAGGATTAGTAATCAAATACAACAACAAAATGAGAGATATGCTAAGTACAACAATAAGGGTAAAAAGGAAGTCATTTTCAATGAAGGTGACTTAGTTTGGCTTCATCTTAGAAAGGATAGGTTTCCTATTCAAAGGAAGTCCAAACTAAGTCCTAGAGGAGATGGTCCTTTTAAAATCCTTAAGAAGGTCAATAACAATG
>NC_028358.1:14748335-14763644 GCF_000741045.1 Vigna radiata var. radiata
TGGCACCAAAGCTTATTTTTCAGATTTAACACATTTAGAATGTGCTGCACATGCTTTTCATTGTAGAATTCACTCACAGTTTCAGCATTGCTTGTACACGTGGCAATAGATCCACACCATACGGATTTCATCTCTGCCACACATGCTTCATGAATTTTCTATAAATTCATAGCATCACTCATGTACATCACTTTGGATATTATGAGAAATTTTCTCTTCATTGCTGAATTCTTATCAGCCAAGAAACTCTGACCAAAGTCACCTTGCTCTAATCTTCTCTCCACCTCCAAGCTTTCTTCCAACCATTGGAAGTTGTCTGAAGCTTGAGCTCTCACCATTCCGATCTACAACCACCATTCACTTCCACGGTTCATCCATCATCAATGTAGTTTTCATCAACTCTCATGTGTCACGGGTTTTACACCTATACTTTGCTGGAGGAACTCATCACTGATGGTTCGAAAAAAATACTGGTGGGTGTAGTAGAAGATGTTATTGTATGAGCGGAACAACTATAATTTTTGGCAGACTTTGTTATCATGGACATGGACGCTGACGATGAGTTTCCTGTGATTTTGGGAAGTCCCTTCATGGCAACTTCCAAAATGCTTATTAGTGTCTACGATGGGCGAATAATGATGAGAGATCTAGATCACTTGTTTCTTTATACTAGGTATGACGAGAACAAGATCAGAGTGAAGAAAAGACCCAGACGTGAGGAGCCAGAGAAAGATCCTGAGCAAGAAGAAAGCACGTCAGATACTAATTATTCTGATAGTTGCAATGTTTTGCAGGCACTTGTGTATAAAGGAAGGAGAATCATTCACCCAAAATCAAGAAACGAACCACTCCGACGGGGAAACAAAGTGAAGTATAAAAGGAAGGAGTGGATAATAAAGGAGCTAAAGGAGAAAGGGACAGTGGAAATTGAAGCACCGTACAATAGACACATCAAGAGAGTGGACCGAAGACAATTGAGCCGGTGGGACGATGAGGATCCCAAAGTGAAGAAAAAGAGTTAATTTGCTGGAAATTATTTTTTTTTGTAATCTTATGAACAATTTTCATTTTCTGTTATTTTCGTTTTTACTTTCGTTGGAACATGTAATTTTTGAATTTTTGGAACAATTTTTGGGTAGCATCTACTCAGGGATGCTAAAATAATTTGAATCCATTGAAGGATCCCAGGAAGGCACATCCACTGATGGGTGTTGTACGAAATTGCACTTTCGGACAAGTGCTAAACAGGTTTGGGTCAGGCTCGTGACGTTAAACAAGCGCTACTAGGAGGCAACCTAGTTTTCTCTCTTTTACTTTTGCATTTTAAATTTTTAGAATAGGTTGAATTTTATTTTTCAGTGTGTATGCTTGGCCTAAATACTTTTTCTGAAGATGTTTGACTGACTAGTTTGCATGATGAGCCTATTTTATGATAATTATGTGATTGATAATTGAGTTGTATTGCATGTTGATTATTCAGTGAAACAGGTGTATAGTAAATTATGATTGTGGTTATGATGCTAAGGAGGATGTATGAACGAATGTTGTGTGAGAAAGCATGTTGTGTGAGGTTTTGAGCTCCAGAGTTTTTATGAATATGAATTGTTCACAGGAAAGCATGAATGATATTGCCTTAATCTTGATGATTGATTGAATTGCATGTGAATGTCATATGATCAAGTCCATTTTTGAAAGCCCTTCTCTAGCCAAATTTTCACCCACTGAGCTTAAAATATTATACCCTTTTTGAAGCTTAGCCTTCAACAGGATATAATCCCTTGTCTTGAAATTCTTTACCTTGAGTTGGGATGAGCTTAACTGTATGTGATGAAAAGGTTCAAGTTTGGGGTTGCATGGGGGAAATTGAAAATTTGTCAAGAAGCATCGAGCTCAAATGTTGAAAAAGAAAAATGCATGAAAAGAAAAATAAGAAAAAGCATGAAGATGAGCTCAATGAAAAGAAAAAGGGAAAAAGTTGGGAATGTTTTAAGGAAGAGAGTTGTGCTTAAAGGTTGAATATTTTGATAGCTTTCTTAACTCAAGGATTTTGTTTTCCAGAAAAACCAATTTTTCTTGTTAGCCTAACCTCATTACAAGCCTTGGAAAAGTCTTTTTGATGGCAGTTGCATGTAAAGAGGTTGATTGTTTGAGATGAATGGCAATGGTATTTCTTGTGACTTGTGAATGATAGAGAGTTGGAGTGTTACCCTAAACACTTGAGTGATTGAGTGAAACACTTGCTTGGTGTGAATTGTTAATTTTCATAAGTACATTTTTGCTTAGTGGATTGGTCATTCATAATGTGTAACATCTGTTGTGCAATCTCTGAATTGAAAGCATGCATGCATCTTAATTTGATCTCACTGAGAACTTGAAATTGAATAGTGTTTGTCATGTACTTTAGGAATGTTGAATTATTGGATGAAATAGTATAAAGCCAAGCTCTATTTTGTTTTGTTTGCTTGAGGACAAGCAAAGTTCTAAGTTTGGGGTTGTTGTTAACGGTTGAAAAACAGTTATTTTCATGTCAATTTAGACCGAATTACTCCCTTTAATGCTTAGAATGAGCTTAGAATCAAGCAAAACTCAATAAATGAGTCTGTAGAGAGTCAAAAGCTATTTTTAGCGATATTATGCTTGTTTTGCATTGTTTTGTAGCAATTTTGAGAAAGTGAAGAATGGAGCTAAAGATGAAGGTCTTAGACTCAAGTAAAGGAACGAAAAATGAAGAAATGAAGAGTCAACGCACCGCCCAGAGGCACAGTTGCATCGCCGGGCGGTCCAGTGCGAGGAGTGGGCATCAGGCGTAGACGCTGGGCGGATTTACGATTAGAGGAAAACTGCCGGGCGGAAGACCCCTGCCGTCGGGCGGTAGCGCGGCTTGAGGGAAACCGCCACGTGGCATAAGTGTGACGTCGGGCGGTTGTCTGCTGGGCTTGGGCCCGTTTTCTGTGACGCTCCTCAGCTATAAATAGTCCTGTTGCGATTTCAATCTCATTCTTTTGACAGAAGGGGGCGGCCAGACCTAATTTCACTCTTTGGAGAGGATTTCTTGGATGCTTAGGCTCCATTTCTTCTTATCTAGGGTTTGCTTTTCCATTCTTCATCCATTTTTCATCTAGATTCACCATGACTATGGTGAACTAAACCCTATTGTTGTTGGGGGAAACAATGTAATCTTTTGATACTCTCTTTTATTGAAACTCTTGATTAATTTATATGATTCTCATATGCGTTGATTATTAATTGTTGGGTTCTCGTCTGTGCTTAATGCNTTTATCGTTTAACTCATTCGATAACTGTTGTTTGTCTTTATTNATACNGGGACGTACAGTNNTGTCATGAACTGGTGAGTAATTCCTTGATTAAGCAATACTACCTAGGGATAGGGGTAGGGCGGTCAATTGTTTGTCACTTCTGTTCTATAATGCATTATTAATTGCTAGGGGAGGCTAGGGATAGCAAGCCAGTAATTAGTAATAGGCTCTTTTTGTCGAGGGATCGGGTTAAGGGTAGGCCAAGAAAGATGCATGACAATTAGATAATCAAGCTAATTAATCAAGAGGAGTAAATAAGAGAGAGCGGATAAGATGAAATTGTAAACCTCCAACAACTCCATTCATCCATTGTTTTCTTCTCGTCAATTGAATCAATCTCTTTTGCATGTTCATATGTTATTCTCAAATCCAATTTATTAAATTTTATTTTCAAGTCTTACTCTGTTAATTCATGCGAACGATAAGGCCTTTCGAGTCTCTTGGGAAACGATACTTGGACTTACCATTTTATTATTACTTGAACGATTTGGTACGCTTGTCAATTCGTTAACAGAATGCAAACATAGATGTAAAAACGGTATCAACTACAGAATAAAAGCGCTTGATCATTAACTCAATTACTATGCTTCCAATCACAGATTAATGATAAGTACACACTACCCTAATCCAAATCTTACACGAATCACCCAACTAAGCGAAGTATAATTCGGTCTTCAAAATTGCAAACTAAGCGAATGCAATGCACAAATTTAATCAGTCATCCACCATGCATTCTAATCCACTAAGCGAAGATTAAACACCGATTAGGCAACTAAGCGTATACCTAATCGCAGGCAGACAACAAATTAAATATTGAGCAGAATCAAAGTAGCAGTATGACAATTAGAGTTCAAAAGTCTCAGGGAAGCAAAGTAACTTTATTAATAACCAACCCGACTAACCTAAGCTAATATCACAATTAAATTAACACAATCAAACATAACAGGCAACATAGCGAACGAAAAAGTAAATTGAACAGTCCTAAAATAAAATATGCGAACTAATTAAAATGCAATAAGAAATCTAAAATTCATCTCATTAAATTAAAAAGGCAACACGTAATTGTATGATGCAGTGGTGAATTAACAAAAAGCCAATTAAAATATTAGAAGGTCGTTTCTTCACCCGCATTGAATCACCATGTGCTTCTAAAAAAAACGAAAATGAAATGTGCGTAGTCCCTTTCATTGCCCAGGTCGTGACAGCTGCTCAACGTGTGGACACTTCTTTCAAATGAAATTGACACTTTGGATAAAGTCACCGCTGCTGCCTCATGCATTTCCTTTATTCAACATTAAACAACTACCAAACCAATTAAATGTGCAGTTATGTGCTTAATTTACAGCAAAGAAAAGAAAATGAAAGTGCTTAATCAAAAATGAAATCAGCGTATGTTCTCCAGAATAAAAAATTAAATAAATCACATGAAGTCACCGTGAACCACTTTTCCCAAAGAAAGAAAATGAAGGAAGTTGATTAAAGATGCAGTAGTGTAAGGCCTTGCAAAAATGCCATTTAAGTGTGTGTACACGTGGCAGCATAGGATAGGTTGAATACTATTAGTAAAGGGAAATATACTTAGCATTCTAAATCTTAGTCATTCTCCTAAGACAGCAACCATCTCCTTCTACGTTTCTCTCCTTCCTTGCCTTGCCACCCCTTCCATCTCAACTCAGATTCTAACCGTTAGTTTCTCAAATTGAAGCTACATAAGCATTCAGGACTCCAAGAGCTACGTTTCTACCGATCGATTTTCTGTTTCATCCAACCGGTAAGAAAACCCTCTTTCCTCCTTTTGCCCTAGGGTTTCAAGCATGAGATTCTTATTTCATGCAACCCATTTCGTTTCCTTCCACAATCTAACTTCAACTTAATGCTAAAATTCGTTCTCCATCATCAATTGATGATTTTAGGTGATTCTCACACTTTGGGTTCAAAGTACTTGGTCTATGATCATTCCTTGAGTTGGCCGTGCACCCTAGAGGTAAGGGGAGCTAGCTTTCTTTCCATTTTTATAGTATGTTGTGAATGTATGATAAATTTTAAAGTTGTATGTTGTTGGAAGCATGAAATTGGTTGAATTGGTTTGAAATTCATGTATGGAAATGGGTATGTTATGTAGAATTGATGATTGATGATTTTGGACTATTTGGAATCCCTTGGTATGTTGAATTATGTATGATTGGGACTGTGATGATGATTGAAATCTATTGNGGTAGTGTTTGGAAGAAAACCTAGTGCTTTAGAGTCACTTTTTGGCCATTTTAAGGGAAATGAGGTAGTGATTTTGAGTATATGCGGTTTGTTGTGTTTGTGGACTGTTGAGACAGTTTCACTGAGTGTATTGTGACTTGTTTGAGTCACTAAATCAGCCAAAATGAGTGTAAAATGGTAAGATTGGGTTTTGGGTCCCTCAGTGGGGCAAATGAGTGTTTTAGAGTTGAAATGAAGCTTAAATCACTTTAGAAAGGTGTCAGAAATGTTTAGAATCACTTAGGTAAGTTTAATTATGTCTAAAACAAAGATTAGGAGTGTTAGAAGTTGGCAAAATTTGGTTGAAAATGGTCTTAGTTGGTTCTGTCGAGTTCTGCATAATTCTGCAGAACTCTGCATAATTCTGCAGAGTTTGGCCGTCCGGTTTGGATGGCCTTGGTCAGAGAAGGTTCTCCCTTCTCCTGACCGTTCGGTTTTGTAGGCCTGGTCAGGGAAGGATGACGCTTTCCCTTGACCGTCCGGTTTGGAGGTCTTGGTCAGAGAAGATTCCCCTTCTCTTGACCGTTCGGTCTGGTCTTCTCGGTCAGAGAAGGATCCCCCTTCTCTTGACCGTTCGGTCATGGAGCCTTGGTGAGGGAAGGAGGTTTCCTTCTCAAACCGTCTGGTCATGGAACCCTGGTCAGAGAAGGTTCTCCCTTCTCTTGACCGTTTGGTTTGGCACTGCAGGTCAGAGTGAGAAGGTCCTTTCTTCTCTTGACCGTTCGGTCTGGCAGGTGTGCTTTCGGTCAGAGAAGGTATTTCTTTCTCTTGACCGTCCGGTCTGAGTCTTGGTTAGAAAAGGAGGTTTTCTTCTTAAACCGTTCGGTCTGGTGAATCTTCGTTAGAGAAGGAAGTTTCCTTCTTAAACCGTTCGGTCTGGTGAGTTTTGGTTAGAGAAGGAGGTTTCCTTCTTAAACCGTTCGGTCTGGTGGGTCTAAGTCAGAGAATGATGTTTCTTTCTCAAACCGTTCGGTTTGGTAGGTTCTGGGTCAGGGAAGGTGATTCCTTCTCATGACCGTTCGGTTAGATACTCTGGGTCCGAGAAGGTTATTTCTTCTCATGACCGTTCGATCAAATATGGTTAGGGTAAGTTGTCCTTTCGCATGACCGTTCGGTCAGTTATACTTTCGGCCAGGGAAGGATTGTTCCATCCCGTAACCGTTCGGTCTGGCCAGGGTGCCTGTTAATGGTACCCAATTCAATCCCAATGGTTCGGCCACTGCTACTAGTGTTCGGTTTATTGCTTAGAGCTTGTGGTTGGTTGGTTTATCTNATTGTTTGTGGCAAATTAAGGTGTGTATGATTTATATGACTTGGAAAATTATCAAGTAAGTGGATTGGTTGGATTCGGTTGCGAAATTAAGATCTCTCGGTGGGATCAATTAGTGTATTGAATGTATGTAAGAGGCTTCCACTATGGGGGGGTTATCCCTAACACTCTAACGGTCTTTCATTCTCACTTAGAGAGGATTGACGCGTGTGGTGAGAGTAGTGGGAGGTCCTAGGGTAGGCGCTTTCACTGTAGGCCTATACTGGGGTAACGGACTAGCCTTGTGTATGGTCGGGTGGAACCCCTCGGCAATGGCTTTGCAAAGCAGTAGGGCCATCACAAGTGCACAACCCGCCCCCAGCTCTACATTCATTCTATGTCTGGACGTGTCTAGGAGTCTTCGCATGATAAGATGATTGATCGGTTAAATTATGAACTAAGTGCCTGTGATTATGATGACTTGTATGTTTGCATGTGAAATTATGTTTTCGGTAATGTTTGATCAGTTTGCTATGATTTGTATGTTCGTTTGAAACCTAGCTCACCCTTGCAATTGTATGTTGTGTGTGTTTGCTTCCCCCTTTGCGATGATCATCCAATCCTTTGGATGTGAGCAGTAGGTGATGATGAACCTCTGGAGCAGGCATTAGAGACCGAGGAAGATCCAGCCCCTAGTACTTAGGGCGTTTATTAGTTCTTATTTCTTTAGCTTGTTAATTTTTGGAAACACTCTCTAGGCATCCTTCGATCTTTAGTTTATTTTGTATTTTGGAGAACTTTGGGGAACTTGTACTCAAGTTTTATTTCGTTTTAATTTCCACTAAATTTCGGATGACGGTATAAATATTTAAATACTATCATCTTTATCTCTTAACTGCTTTCACATATTGTAATAGCTGAATCCTATTATATTATATGTGAATATGATATTTTTAGGATGTCACAAGTAGCGTCAGCATAAACACAATAAAACGAAAATATATTGAATGGAGAATGCGTGAATAAATGGCAACGCTTCAGCAGAAACACAATACATGTGGAAGAGTGTGGCGGCTGGAAGCTCCCATTTTCCTTCAACCAAAATCTAAGTGCTAAAACATGGTTCCAGCAGAATACTTTCTCCCAAAAAAAACAACGTTCCAGCCAAGGTGCTCTTCTCCCAGCAATGTCCGCGTGCTATCTAAAAAGTAAAGTGCCCTCCATTTCTCAGTCCGTGTGTTTTTTTTCTAGCTCAACCATAACCTTCCATCTTCTCCTAATGTAACAATGTTCTAGAAAAGCTTCCCCCTTCAATTGAATGTTCAATCCCTTATATATGGTGGCTATCCCTGGAGCAATCCCGAGACCTACCTATACCCTACTCATTTGCTTTGCTGCCAGCTTGGAATGTGAAGAGGGCTGGGCTTGGTCCGTGCTGCTTCCATCAATGCATATTCTCCATGAATCATCAAGTGCGTGTGCTGGCTGGACGTGTCTTGATTTCCCAATGGGCCGTGAAGATGTTGTTGAACTCGTGCAGATGCTGGTGGACGTTGTGTGCAGACCGTGAGGTGCTACTAGATCGAGAAGCATGGGAGCTGCTGCATGAAAAATTAAGTTGTTGCACTTTGGGCCGTGAAGCTTTTAACGCGCTGCTGCACGCAGTTTTATGTGGGCCATTTGCTGCTGTGTTATTTTTCTTCCAAGCTTGTTGGACGCTGCTGACCTCCCATACCACGTGCTGCTCTCGGATAAAGTTGCTGAATGCTTTGCTGATGCTGGGCCGAGAAGATGTGGACAGCTGGCTTTTTTATTTTTCTGCTTCACGTGGACGTGCAGGCCGTGAGCAAGCTTTCTGCACCAGCATTTTTTTTCAATTGAAACAAATCAATGGACACGCTCATTCTGGACACGCTCATTCTAGTTCAGCCCTTGCACATTTGGGCCCAATCACTTTAAGCGTTGCTGCATTGGGCCGTAGCACTTTTAGCTCCTTGAACGAATGAGCTTTGTCTTAAAAGAAAGTAAAGGTGCTACTCCTAATTCCCATCCCGAGGTTGTGACACACTCTTCTTCAAATCTAACTTTCCGTTGCAGCCATGACACAATTGACACAATGTGAAAGATCAAATGAAAATATAATTTAAGAGAAAAATTCTCTTCCTTTCAGCAGCAGCGTCATATCTAAAGGAAAATGAGCTCCTTCTAAGAAAATAAAAGTGTCTACATGTGACACCAACACACTTTTCTCCAATTAAATGCTTATTTAATCCCAAATATCCAAAATTGTATTTTCAAAATTTTCCCTGCAATTAATAGTGCAAATAATTAGCTCAGAAAATTCAAATTAATTAAAATTAGAATTTCCAGTCAAATTAGGCACAATTAACAGAAACGGGAAAATACCGGACAATTAAGCACAATTCCCTTATTTATTTAAGCGCAATAAACTAAATACAGTTAATAAAATATTGACTCATGAGAGAGCAAGGAGAAATCCTCTCCAATAGGAGGGAGACAAGTGGCAAAAATCCTCTTAAATGAGAGAGTGACATGTGACCACTACCTATGGAAAAACTCTCTATTCCTAGAGTGACACATGACCACTAACTAGGAGGAAAACTCTCTAATGGGAAGCTTCCACATGTCTAGGACGAAATTATTTTCCCTTGTTCTCCAAGCTTAGCCAAAATGTTGACCCCTTGGTCAACACACCCATTTTGGACATCCAAGCATAGTCAACTTTGGGCCTTGACCCTTTGTTGACTTGTTTGGTCAAAATCCTATTCTACTTGGCCAAAAATACAAGGCCCAATTGAAGTTCTACACTACTAGACCCATAATACAAAGCCCAAATAAAATCTAGACTACTTGGCCCAAAATACAAAGTCGAAATAAAATCTAGACTACTTGATCCAAAATACAAGGCCCAAAATTATTCTTACTCTACTTAATTTTCATGATGACTTAATATGGCCCAACAGAAAGAGTCTAGGCCCATATTCAATTGATGCCTCCAACTCTTCATAAATGTGCTAGGTCATGGCAAGGGGTATGCCATCAATACGACAAGAGGCTTGGGCATCAATGCTGAGCGTCTAAATGAGAGTGCCGCAAACCGCTGAGCGGTGAAACCATCGTGAGCGCTGTACTTATGGGCCTGGGCCAAAATTCTGTTATTTTTCTGTATTATAAATAGACCCAGTGCGAATAAGAGATGGATCTTTTGGCAGACAGAGACGTCAGAGCACCTTCTACACTCCTTGGAGGCGACTTTTGGATGCTAAGGCTCCAATCTACCAAATCTAGGGTTTATTCTTTCATTCTTTTCATTAAATTCATCTAGTTTCACCATGTCAATGGTGAACTAAACCCTTTGTTGTTGGGGAACGATGTAATCCTTTTGAAACTCTCTTATATTGAAATTCTTATTTTATTCATATGCTTTTATTATCAATAGTTTGGGTTTTCTTCTCTGTACTTTAAAGCTTGCATCGTTTAACTCATTCGGTGTCATGACCTTTGATTTTGTCGATACAAGAATGTACGGGGAAATCTAGAACTGAGGAATATTCTCTTGATTATGAAATATTGCCTAAGGATAGGAATATGACAATCAATTGCTTTAAGCTTCTGTAATTAAGGCATTAGTAATTACTAGGGAGACTAGGGATAGTAAACTAGTAACTATGGTAATAGGCTCTTTTCTACGAGGGATCGAGTTTAGAGTAATTTAGAAAGTTGTATGAACATTGATAATAAAGTGGAATTTAAGAAGAAAAGTAAATATAAGAGGGTGGAATAGGATGAAATTTTAAACCCCAACAACTTCATTCATTCATATATTTATTTGCCAATTGATCAAGCTTTGCATTTTCATGTTTAATTACGTTTTTGCATCACAACTTCAAATAATTCTTCTTCCAAGTCTTATGTGATCAATTCACATGCACGTCTAGGCCACTGAGTCCCTTGGGAAACGATATCTGGACTTACTGTTATATTATTACTTGATACGATCTGGTACACTTGCTAGGGTTTTAACAAGTTTTTGGCGCCGTTGCTAGGGACTCGTGGTTTGACTTTGCTATTAGTGTGAATTTGATTAAATTTGACTTGGTTTTTGTTTCTATTTTTGTTTTATTTTTTTTATAAAAAAGTGCTTTTAGGGTTTTGTTTCTTGTGTATGCAGGAAGCAATTCACACCAGAAGCAAGAAAAATCAACCTCTTCTTGAAGAACTGAGTGACAGGAGGGGGAGAAAAGTCATAAGACCATCCCGAGAATTGTTCCCCTCTCCTGAACGAATTGTACAATCCTCACCGGAGGTTTCTACTCAAAATACAAAAGAGATGGCAGAGGAAGCTCCTCCTAGACGAACTCTTGCAGACACATGAAATGTTGTTGGCCCACTACACTTTAATAGTATTGCCATGCCAAGGGACAACACAGTAAATATGGTGATGAACCCGTGTAAATATGGTAATGAATCCCGTGTTAATTCAGTTTCATGGACTGTCGAATGAGAATCCATACGATCATCTCACAACATTCAGTGAGATATGCAACACAGTAAGGATGAATGGAGTATCAGATGACAGGATCAAACTTAGCTTGTTTCCTTTTTCACTGGGAGGCAATGCTAAGTTATGGTTGAATTCTTTCCTATAAGGAAGCTTTAATACGTGGGAGACTTTTGCGTCCAGATTTATGAGTAAATACTTTCCATAGTCAAAAGTCACTCAAGGAAAGTTGAAAATTGCTTCCTTCAGACAGGGCATGGAGGAGACTCTTGGACAGGCATGGGACAAGTTCAAAAGTTTATTGAGAAAGACACTTGTTCATGGTTTTGATAGAACGACGTTAGCTCTCACGTTTCTGGGAGGTCTTAGCGTACAGTCCAATCTTATGTTGAATGTTGTAGCTGGTGGTAACATTAAGAACAAAACTGCTGAAGAAGCTTATGAGCGGATAGAATATATGGCGGCTAGTAACGATGAGATGAACAGTGAAAGTACTGATTTTATCCAACAACAAGAAGCTTCATTGTCACAATATCATGATGTTATATTGGAGCAACATAAGGTGATCACTCGACAGTTGGAGACAATTATACAAAAATTGTCTTTATTGCCGCAGGAAATTAGAAAAGCTTCAAGAACTCCAAAGCAGCCACAAGTCATGCCAGTCAAGAAAAATGCAGATTCTGAAGAGTTATTTCAGCAAGTTATGAATAGAAGTGTATTTTATATTAAGAGTTTGGAGGACATGAACACTAGATTGGAAGAGCATGGTTGTGAGGGGAATGAGAGAAGTGTTGCAAGAGAAGCACGTGAGACTGTTGTTACTAGGAGTGGAAGAGTGCTAGAAGAGAGAAAAATTGAGAGAAGAGAGAAACAAAAAGAGAGCGCAGAAAAAAATAGTGATCAGAGGGAGAAAAGAAAGGGAGAAGAAAGTGTGGTTAGTGAAAAAATGAGAGATGAGGGAGAGATTTAGAAAGAAGAGGTTGAAAAATTAAAAGAAAGAGAGTATGAAAAACCCCTTCCTTATCCCAAGACATATTCAAGGAAGGAGAAAGAAAAAAAGTTTGAGCGATTTATGGAGATTTTTAAGAAATTGGAAATCACCATACCGTTTTCTGAGGTACTTCAGCAAATGCCATCATATGCGAAATTTTTGAAAGAACTTCTCATGAAAAAAAGAAAGTATATTGAGATGGAAATTATTGAAGTGCAAGGTAATTGCAGTGTTGTCATACAAAAGATGTTACCTCCTAAATTACAAGATCCAGGGAGTTTTACCATTCCATGTACCATAGGGGAGTTAGAAGTTGGAAAAGCTTTGATTGACCTGAGAGCTAGCATTAATTTAATGCCCCGCTCTATGTTCAAAAGAATTAAAGGATTGGAACTTAAGCCAACAAGGATGACTCTTCAATTGGCAGATAGATCTCTCAAATATCCATATGGAGTGGTTGAAGACGTAATAGTAAAGGTGGATACATTTTTTTTACATTTTTTTCCAGTGGATTTTGTCATAATGAAGATGGAGGAAAATGGAGATGCACCTTTGATTCTTGGAAGACCTTTTATGACGACGGCCAGGATCGTGATTGATGTAGAAAATGTCAAACTTAAAGTTAGAGTGCAAGATGAAGAGGTGGATTTTGATGTGTTTCAAGCAATGTCACATCCTAAAGATGATAAAGCATGCTTTCAAGTAGACATTGTGGATGAACTCTGCATGATGCAAGGGAATAGGGTGTGTGATGCATCTTCATTAAAAAGAACCCTTATTAATGAATGTGAAGACTTAAATGAAGAAGAGGAAAAATTGATTGAAGGATGTGTTCGAGATTTGGAGGCAACAAAAGAAATTCCAGCAGAAAAGGCTAATTTTGAAAAATTGAGCCCAAAGAGAAAGTCAAAGAAAGCAAGATTTATTTGAAAGAGTTGCCACCCCATTTGATGTACGTGTTCTTGGAGTATAATGGAGGAAAATCGGTCATTATTAGTAACTCATTATCTCCAGAAGAAGAAGATAAGTTGGTGGAAGTCCTGAAAGCTAATAAAGGTGCTATAGGCTGGTCAATTTCAGATCATAAGGGTATAAGTCCCACATATTACATGCACAAAATTCTTGTGGAGGATGATTATAGGCCAGCATCTGAACCACAGAGTAGGCTTAATCTTCTTATGAAAGAGGTCTTAAGGAAGGAAGTATTGAAGCTTTTGGAAGCGGGTATCATTTATCCAATTTCCGATAGTAAATGGGTGAGTCCAGTACAAGTGGTTCCAAAAAAGGGGGGATGACGGTGATTTATAATGAAAAAGATGAGCTGATTCCTACAAGGACAGTTACGGGGTGGCGGATGTGTATTGATTACAGGAAGTTAAATAAAACCACTGGGAAGGATCATTTTCCTTTGCCTTTTATGGATCAGATGTTAGAAAGATTAGCTGCACAAGCTTATTATTGTTTCCTAGATGGTTTGATAACTCTCAGATTTTGCACTTTTATTTGTGCTTAGGATTCCATGTTAGATCATTTTTCTTTTTAATTGTTTAGAATTAAGTTAGTTTTAGGATTTTTCTATAAAATTGTAGATTTGTAGAATTTTAGTTAAAAATAGGTTTTTAGATGTAATTTTTAGTTTATTTTAGTAAGAAAATAATATTTTTCTAGAAAATCTTTAATAAAAAACAATCTTTCTTTTAAGTGTTGGATTTCTTTTTCTTAATTTTGTGTTGATTATTTTTGCAGATCTGAAATAAATTTGGGCTGGCTGTTTTATATTGGACCAGAGATGCTGATGCTAAATTGGGTCAATTGAAGTGGGCTGAATCTTAGCTAAAAAAAGCTGGCTGACCTCGAGTTGCATTATTGGTCGCTGGGAAGCAAAAGTTAGGCTGACGACGTTGCTTCCATACAATGAGAAGCTGCAGGGGCTGATTCTGAATCTAAGAGGAACAACGTTGTTTTGGAGTGTTGCTGCAATTGGGCTGCCAAAGCAATTAGGCCGCTACTGACACTGGATTGGGCTCCCACTTTAATTGGAACGGTGCCGTTTTGGTGCGGCTTTGCAGCAGATGCAAGGGGTCTTCGTGGTACACACTTCATTTGGCAGAATGAAAAAAAAAAAACACTAGCGTTTCATTTAGAGAAACCCTTCGAGCTAGGGCAGAGAAAAAAAGAGCAAGCAAGTTGAAGCTGAAGCTGGAGTGCGTCTCGTCCTGCCCAGAGATGATTGGAGCTGCGTTGGAGAGGATCGGATGGACAAAATGTGAGCTCGTGAGCAAAGTGAAGAGGGTTGTCCGATTGAAGAAAGAAAGCTTCACGAACAAGTTTCTTCTTCCCTATTCCCTCTTTCATTTTTTTCTTCTTTCTTCAACCCTATAAAAAGGGTGCTTCTGCCTTGTAAATAAATTTTTAGAGACACTTTCACAGTCACTTTCAGAAGCTACAATTTTAGTTAGTTAGGGTTTTGAGATGTCTTCTAGAGTCAGAGATGAGTCCATTCAATAAAGATTCATCAGTGTTATATTTTTGTTTCTTGTATTTTGAACATTGGTTCGAGGAATGAGTGAGAAGAGTCAGTTTAGGTTCTAAAATATGAACCAGAATACCCCAAGGTGGGATTCACTTAACAGGATGTCTTCCTGACGACTCTCAGTACTCTTTTATTCATATTAATGTGCATTTCACCTGTCAATTGATAACGGTCTAAAAACCGTTATTTTCATGCTTAAATTTGATATCAAAACACACCCTTTGTGGCTTAGATTGAGCTTAGTGTTGAGTCGATATTTTATTGATTTCACTTAGTTTATTGTGCTAAAATTAATCAGGGAATTGTGCTTAATTGTCTGGTATTTTCCCGTTTTTCCTAATTATGCTTAATTTGACCGGAAATTCTTATTTTAAATAATTTGAATTTTTTGAGCTAATTATTTGCATTATTATTTTCAGGAAAATTTTGGAAACACAATTT
>NC_028358.1:14764904-14768823 GCF_000741045.1 Vigna radiata var. radiata
TTCATTTATTTTTCTTTTAGTGTTGATTCCGTGATGAATATGAGTTGATAGAATGTTGCATTTTATTTTTCTGCTCAATCATTGCAATGTGATAGCGTAAATTTCATTGCTTATTCTCTCTTGCGATTTAATTAGTTCACACATCTTGTTTTAGGACCGTTCGGGGTTTATGTTTCCCATATCTCTTCCAGCATTTTCAATTCTGTTTAGTTATGTTTAATTTCCATGCTTTAATTCAGTTTAATTATCCTCTCAACATTTTTCAACAACCCCCCCCACTTCGTGTCTGACCTAATTCTCGAACCACATTTGGTCCTTGAGAGACGACCTAGGAGTCATTCCCTAGCTATACTGCATTTATATGCACATCAAATTTGCATGGGCCACGACACCCATCAAATTTTGGCGCCATTGCCGGGGACCAACGGTTCGGTTTTAGGTCTTTTGTTGTGTTAGTGTGTGTTGTTTTGTCTTGTGTTGTGAGTGTGATGTTCTGTATGTGTGTCGTCATGTGTTGTTGCATTTAGTAACTTTAGTTGCATATTTTCATTGCATTCTTCTTTCCCCCTTTCTTTCTACATGTCTACCTATTTTCATTTTGTGAATACTGCTTCTTCTACCTGTGTCTATGATTATGATTCTCCTTCTGGATCTAACTCTGATATTACTTCTCATGCATTTTCTGCTGACTTTTATGTTGAGAACAATATGACTCATCCTCCTATTCTTGAGAGTGCTCCTAGGGAGCCAACTTCACCTAATGAGGATGATGTTCATTGCGTTCTTACCTCTGGACTGATACATTTGCTGCCTAAGTTTCATGGTTTTGTAGGTGAGTGCCCACATAAACATTTGGAGGAGTTCCACACCATTTTCTCTTCAAAGAAACCTCCTCATGTCCTTGATGATCACATGTTTTTAAGGGCATTTTCGCATTCATTACAAGAAGCAACAAGGGATTGGCTTTATGGTCTTCCTCTAGGATCCATCACCTTTTGGGAAGATCTTAAGCATATGTTCTTGGATGAATTCTTCCCTGCTCAGTATGGTTACAACAACGATCCTGGATGGAATGACCCTAGCTTGGGATGGTATGATGCTCCACAGCAATATCAGCCATTCCAGAATTCTTGTATGTCTTCTCCACCAGCCCAAGAGCTACAGCAGGTGCAGTCACATCAGTCTGCCCAAGCAACTCCTCATCCTTCCACTACTTCTGAGCCTACATTTAAGGAGTTGTTGAGACAGATGACTGCTCAAAATATGCAGTTTCAGGAGTTTCAACAGGAATTTAGAGATTCCATTCAGAGTTTGACTGATCAGATGAGGCAGATTGCCACTCAGTTCACTGAGGAACAATCTTATGTTTCAGAGGAATCACCATTTCAGGCTGTTTAGCTTCCAGATGATGTTGATGCCATCCACATAGGAGATGGGGAGCAGAGTCACGATCTCACTACTGTGCCACCTACTTTCCCACACTCCTATGTCCCCACTCTTGCACCTGAGGAGACTGATGAAGAATTGGAGGACCAGGCAGATATTAGCAACACTTTTGAGATAGGTAGACCAGCTTCACCTTGCACCACTCTACCAAATTTCAGGGAAGTGGAGGTAAACATACCTGTGATTAATTCTATTGTTGATGAGCATGCTTTTAATTCTCTCTCTTTGCATGATGAGAACAACTTTTTGCTATCACATATGAATGTTTGTTCTCCATGCACTGAACATGAATCTGAGCCTGTTATTGATATTGTTTATACATTTGAAATTGATTCATGTTCTGAGAGTTTATCTGAGGTTCAGCCTGTTACACTGGGATTGGGTGTTATACCCTTGCATGTTATTTCTGTGGAACCATATTGCACTAACCATGTTGCAGGAGGTACATATGAATTTGATCAACACACACCCATGGTGGAAGACAAAGGTGCCGACAGTTGGAGATCAATAGGCGTCAGCTGAACCAGCTCATAAACAATCATTGCTTCTTACATCCAGCTGTGGAGGACATCTCCCTGCTTGATCAAATCTGGAGGATGAAGCAGTTCTTCCTCAACACTTCCTTCTTGAATCGAATGGTGGAAGACCTCTCCCTGAAAGTCCAAAATTGGCAACTGCCACCATGATCACGGGAATCTCCTTTTCCCTTCTCCCCCTTTCCCGCTTTTATTGCACTTGTCCATGATCTGCAGGCTGTTCTGATTTCTGATTTGATGATTATGGCACACTGAGGACATTGTGTAGTGTAAGTGTGGTCAATTGGGGGAGATTCTGAATTTTCTTTGATTAATTTATATTTTTTGAGTCAAATTTTTTTGTTTTCTAGTAGTTTTTGTTGTGTCTTGTGTACAATTTTGCATGTTTCTCTTGATTTCTGGACTTTGCTTAGGTTGTAGACTTGTCTTTCATTTTATTGATACTCTGATTAGTCTGAATTCTTGCTTTTCTTTGCTTGGAAGATGATTATGATGTTTGAGAGGTTGAATTGATTGTGACAAACATACCCTGCGTGAGATTTGAGCCACTTTATGTTCTTTCTTGTGTGATGTCTCTTGATTGCTTGCACATATGCCTTGGCTTGACTCTGTTGATAATTCTTGATTTATATGCATGTTTGGAAGTGATAAAGGCAATTTTGTTGTTGAGCCTCTCTAGCCAAATGAGCCTACCTTGTTGTGATCCTTTGATAGCCCCTTTTGAGCCCATAGTTTCCCCTGTTCTTTGTTTTCAAGCTCATTAATTACCCTTAAGTGAAAAACCATGATTACCTTAACCTTAGGAAATTTTGGAGCTTTGGAATTGTTTTGGGAATAAGTGTGGTCTCCTGGGAGATTCAGATGAGTTGGCTAGTTGGTTCCTCTTCTTGTTTTTGTTTTTCAAAATATGTTGTGTATCTTGTCTCTTAGAGTTGTGTTATGAAGAGAGAGAAAAGAAAAGAGATAAGATGAAAAAAAATAAAAAAAAGAAGAAACAGAGAAAAATAAAACAAAATTGTGAATAATGGAGACAAGAAGAGGATTGAATTAGAGGGTTTTGCGTGTGCGTATACTGTGTTTTCACTTATTCCCCATTGCTCCTCTATTTCCCTTTGGTTTGTAACTTCTCATCCATATCATATCCTCCCTTGTTCTTGGCCCCATTGCATCCATAAAAGACCTTTTGATTTGAACATGCATATGCTCTGAGTGTTGATATTAGAGGCTTGCCAAGACTGTTTGTTGCTTGTTTTCTTGAGTGCATTGAGTTGACATTTTTTTTTACCTTATACACTGGAGAGAAACACTGATAGTGTGCATATGTGAGGTTCTGTTGCTTTTGATTCACCTCTTGAACTGATTGACTATTTTGCCATGCTTGGAATTGCTTGGATGATTTCTCTGAGTATTTGTTTTCTCTGATTCTGTGTGGATACTGTCTACTACTTTTCCTTGCCCAGATTTCTTGAGGACTGTAATTCTGTTTGTTTCCATCCCTATCAGTCTTTGTTGTCTGTGTCAATTCCCTGATGTTCGTTGAACTGTTCCTTGTTTTGTGTCTTGATTTTGCCCAGGAGTGCAAAAGACTAAGTGTGGTCTATTTTGATGAGTCTATATTTTATTGATTTCACTTGGTTTATTGTGCTAAAATTAATCAGGGAATTGTGCTTAATTGTCCGGTATTTTCCCGTTTTTCCTAATTATGCTTAATTTGACCAGAAATTCTAATTTTAATTAATTTGAATTTTCTGAGCTAATTATTTGCATTATTATGTTCAGGGAAAATTTTGGAAACACAATTTAGGACATTTGGAGGACACCAAATAAATTCAAGACTCTCCTTTTAGACATTTTAAATTTTAGTTGTATTGTAATTTTAATTGTTTAAACTTTTTAGACAAGCTTGTGCACATTGGGCAAATTTTTGACAAAAACAT
>NC_028358.1:14769858-14773548 GCF_000741045.1 Vigna radiata var. radiata
GAATTAAATGCATCCTCTTACTGTTCATTTATTTTTCTTTTAGTGTTGATTCCGTGATGAATATGAGTTGATAGAATGTTGCATTTTATTTTTCTACTCAATCATTGCAATTTGATAGCGTAAATTTCATTGCTTATTTTCTGTTGCGATTTAATTAGTTCACACATCTTATTTTAGGACCGTTCGGGGTTTATGTTTTCCACATCTCTTCTAGCATTTTAAATTTTGTTTAGTTATGTTTAATTTCCATGCTTTAATTCAATTTAATTATCCTCTCAACTTTTTTCAACAACCTCCCACTTCGTGTCTGACCTAATTCTCGAACCACATTTGGTCATTGAGAGACGACCTAGGAGTCATTCCCTAGCTATACTGCATTTATTTGCACATCAAATTTGCATGGGCCGTGACACCCATCACTTAGAATCAAGTAAAACACTTAAGTTGAGTCACATGTGAGTCAAAAGCTGTTTTTAGAGATATTATGGTTGTTTTTCATTGTTTTGTAGGGTTTTGATGGAAATTGAAGATGGAAGTGAAGTAGGAAGGTCTTAGACTCAAGAAAGAAGAAGAAAAAGGAAGAAAAGAAGAGTTTATGCACCGCTCAGCGTCAAAATTCAACGCTGAGCGCCAGGATTCGAGGAAGAGCCACTGATGAGTCGATATTTTCTTGGCTGCATTTATTTTATTGTTCTAGAATTAATCAGGGAATTGGGCTTAAATGTCCGGTATTTTCCCGTTTTTTCTAATTGTGCTTAATTTGATCAGAAATTCTTATTTTAATTAATTTGAATATTTTGAGCTAATTATTTGCATTATTAATTGTAGGAGAATTGTTGGATAATATTTTTGGGACTTTAAGAGAAATTCCACATCAATTATATTTTATGCTAATAAAAAGAGGAGGTGTGGATTTCAATTATAGGGGTGCACAAGGAATGAGCACGGTTATTTTGGAAGAAATGGACTCAAGAGACAAAAAAAAAAAAGGGTACTTCAATTAGGAATAAGCATGTGTCACGGCATGGATTTGTTTTTTAAGCGGAGTGCAGCACGGACACATCATTTTATAAAGCTAGGAGGAATTAAAAGGCTGGTGGGCTTGCTTAAAAAGAGGTACGTGGGACGTCCAAAAGAAAAAGCCACCGAGAAAAGCGAGAAAGTGTGCAGCAATGTATAAGTCTGCAAGCACGTGATGGTCTAAAATGCAAACAACTTCTTGGGCTTGAAGGGAGGTGCGTCCAGCAACTTTTTGGGAGCTAACGGCCTGCATCCAATGATTGAATATGCAGTGTTGGAGAGCACCACCAACACGGCCAGCAGTGTTGGATTCACTTGGCTGCAAAGAGCTGCAAGTCTAATCTTCACACGGTCCAGCCTTCATCACACACCACGCTGCAACACACTTGGAAGCACCATGGCCCAACATGTTTCTTCATCAGCAAAGCCCGTGAGGAATGGCTTCATTCAGTGTCCAGCAGCTTGTGAACGGATTAGGCAGCAACAAATGGATAAGCACGAAGGTAACAGGGCCACTTCCTGAAGGAGCTTCCAGCACGTGAATTCATCCATCCAACACACGTTCAGTTGCCACCCAAGCAAGAAAAAAGAAGCGGTCCAACATCTTCACGTCCAAGAGCATCACGCGATCCATTCAGCAAGAAAATCCAGCAGAAGTAGTCTCGGCCTAGCCCAGCAACAACAAGCGGTCTAGCAACTTCAAGAGAAAGCTCCACGGACCCAACTCTACACGGGCAGCAGCTTGGAGCTCCACGTTAGCAGGAATATTATCCTTCATACAGCCCATTCATCATCTTCGGTCCAACAGGCTCACAAAGTCCCGCAAAGGTCCAACATGCTGTCAATGAGGAGCGTTACTGCGTCGGTCTACCACGTGAAAAGCTGCAGCCCATGATGCCATCATCCAACATGTCCAGCTGCTTTACACGGTGCAGAAGAGTATGTTGCGGTGCACACAACAACAAATTAAAGGGCCCAGCAGCATATGGATGCAGCCCTTGCACACGGACATCAAGTAGCAACACGCACGTCATGGAGGTCTGTATCCAGCAGTTTTGAAGAAAAGTAGGTGTCACAGCCTGGACACACTCCAACAACTTGAGTGATTAAATTGATGGGAGGAAATCGGAGACCCACGGCCCAATGAGCTGCAGCCCACATCTTTTCCTACAATAGTACACGGCTGCAGATAGCTGAATCATCTTGGGCTGCCACATCTGGGAAGCTTTGTACGCTGCATGAAGGCCCAACAGTAATTACACGGACATCTAGCTTTAACACAAAAGCCTAGGAAGATACCTAGGACAGCTGTCAGAGGGAGATATCCTTTTCATTAAAGAGAGCACACGGGACCTTGGAGAAGAATGGAAGGTTACGGGTAGAGCAGAAGAATTTTCTTCAATTTTTTTATTTGTTTGAACTGTAGCCAGCCGCCACACTTTTTGGCTATGAAGAGGAGACAAACACATTTTTCTGCTTTTGTTATTTTCGGTGCTGCAATGGAGAGACGTGTTTCATTTCTTTACTTGCTTTACTTTCAAAGAATGATTAGCTTTTTACGTGAAGAAGTGTGCACATGGTGATATACTTAGAGAATCACATTTTCATTTGCTAGAATAATGAGCTACGAGTCCTTGTATTTTGCACTCAACCAGCGGCCATTTTAATTTTAATTAATTGCTTAGAGATGTTGACACTTAAATGTTCCTTTACTTGAAGCATGGTAACTTTAGTTTTAGCATTGCATTTACTCATTTGCATTTATGATTTTATCACTGTAGGCTAGTTTTCTTTTTATTTATTATTTACCAAGCTCATGTTTTTATGCTTCCTATGTCTTAGTTGGAATGTGGGCATTTTTAAATGTCGCTAGGTTATATTCTTTAATTACTTATGCTTTTGTTGTTGTTTTATTTAATTTTGATATTTACTTTAATGATGTCTAGTTTGTTCGGTCGTGATAATTTAACTGTCATGGTAGCGTAGGTTAGTCAAGTTGGTCATTAGCGTGCTCCTAGGGAGTCGTTTCCACTTGATAAGGAGGATATTCATTGTGCTTTCGACACTGGACTGATACATTTGCTGCCTAGGTTTCATGGTTTTGCAGGTGAATACCCACGTAGACATTTGGAGGATTTCTACACATTATGCTCTTTAATGAAACCTCCAGATGTACCAGATGAGGATATGTTATTAAGGGCATTTGAGTACTCATTGCATGGAGCGGCAAGGAATTGGTGTTGTTGTCTTACTCCAGGATCCGTCACCAGTTGGGAAGATCTTGAGCATCAGTTTCTTGACAAATTCTCCCCTGTGCGGTATGGTTATAGCAAAGATCCTGGGTGGAATGACCCTAACCTCGGGTGGTATGGTACTCAACATCGCCAATATCATGAACCAACATTCCAGACTCCTTGTATGCCTTCTCCACCTGTCCAGGAACCACATCAGTTGCAGTTTCATGAGCCTGCCCAGTCTTCATCAACTGCTGGTAGAAAATTGGAAAGCAAGATTGATTCTCTTTTGAGTTTGGTGACACAGCTGGCATCCAACCAGAAACCAGCACCTCCATCTGCATCTGTTGCGCGGTTGTGTGCTATATGTCTTTCCACTGACCACTATACGGATGTTTGTCCTTCTTTGCACCACTGTTGACAAATTGGCAAGTGT
>NC_028358.1:14782882-14784354 GCF_000741045.1 Vigna radiata var. radiata
TCAAAAGTTGAACCTCAATTATTTTTAATATTTGGCACAAGTAACTATTTTAATTAGGATTAAAAAAAATATGAATTATCAATGCGTAATAAGTAAATTAAAGAAATATAAAAATAATTAAAAACTGACTAAATTTTTAATATTACATATATTACATTAAATACAAAAAAAAAAATGAGCCAACAACATTCTCAAAGTTGATAAATAGTACGTTCATCCAAAATCATACCCTTTAGAATATGGTGCATTAAATAAGACTTACATAGATAAAACCATATATGTTCTCTACCCACAGGTTGCTTTCCCCAAATCTAGAATGAAGTTATAAGAAGTTAGTTCCTTCCTGTAATAAGACATTATGTACCAAAATTATAATCATTTAATTTCACTGAATAATTNTGAATTAGAATTATGCATATGCTTTCAATACTACAGACAAAAGAATGTAGTACAAAATAAAATAAATTCAAGGAATATTCATATAAATTAATCATACAAGTGTGAACATAAATTTATTCATATGATGTGGTAACATCAATAGACAACAATATTACTATTTTTTTTTTAATTTATAAAACCTAAAGAAGATTGAATGACACACCAAAATAATTATTCTCATATATGAACTTAAAATATATAAAATAGAAAATTTGTTATCCATAATATTGTAAGACAAATATAATCATACCTATCCATGAATCATTTTTATTGAAGTTATCATCTTGATCACTCTCAACTTCATGCAAAGATCTAGTCTCCATGCTTAAACATCTTGGGATGTATACATTATGGTAGTAATTTACCATGCATTTCAATATTTAGATGGAAAATGTTTCATGGCAAGCTTCCAAAAATTTCTGGTCTTTGAAGATTTATTAGATTTCATTAGAGATTCAAATTTCTTATCCTCTTCTAATGTCCATGACTGTGAAAATTCTTCTCCTATTTCATCAAACTTCCAACTTGAAAATGTCGTGCCAATCTCCAATTTCAAAAGTTCTCTTGCTTCCTTAATGTGTAGTTTAACACATTCATCTGATCCTGAATTTTTACAGTAACATGAGTCAGGCTTACCTTCCCCAATTCCTTCTGTGCAGCTTTCACTAATATTAGGCATTGGCCAAACTTGAACACCTAGCCACTTTGAATCATCATCATTATTTACATTTGTTGTGCCTTCCCACTTAGGAATTTCAGCTTGAAAACGAGATCCAATAGGAATAGCTGGTCTTGGAATTTCATTATCCTCTGATAATGACTTGTTATGTGTTTGATGTAGCTCAATATCTTCATTTTCTAAGTATGAAGAATGTAAAGATTCATTTGACTTATCAAAATCCCAATTGAGCGATGATTCTAGAGCTTTTGAAAATTTCGAAGTTGATTTCTCCTTCATTGATGTCTTGGTACTATTAGTAGTAGCAATCACCAAACATTGACTATAATTAGTGCAATGTTTTATTTTATCATCT
>NC_028358.1:14787162-14788592 GCF_000741045.1 Vigna radiata var. radiata
TTTTAAAATCCTTCCATTTATATGTGTTACTATCCATATCCAGACCTCTATAAAATTCAATCCCAGAATACAATCCAAATAATCAATAACGAACAAAATGATAAATATGGTTTCTACTATTAACACATCAAAATAGTTTCTAAGAAGCATCATGTATTTGATTTTAAATAGCATAGTCACATACTCTAAAGAACTAAAGGGAAAAAGGGAAAAGGGAAAAATAAAGTTTTAAATAAAGCAGACACTATAATGATAACGATCGAACGATTGCACGAGAATAATGACAATAACTGAACAAGTGAATGAGAACAATGTTAATCAAAGAAGGAGTGAACGAGGAAGAAGAAGGAGAACAAATGAATGAAAACGAAGGAGAATGAAAACGAGAAAAAAATAATAGAAATGATCGAACGAGTGCACGAAAACAATGGCAAGCACGGAACGAGTGAACGAGAGCAATGGCAATCATGGAACGATTGAACGAGAACTATGTCAGCCAGAGAACGAGTAAACGACGATGAAAAAGAAGGAAAACGAATGAAGGAAAACAAAGGAAAACAAGAAAAAAATGACATAATAGAGTGAAGCGAGAAAGTAAAAATTGAATAGAATAAAGACCGTTAGAACCAATATGAAAAAATAATCTACACTCGTTCTAAGTTTAAGAAGTATAGAAAAAATTAATTTCTATATCTATATTGCAACCCATGTAGAAATATTTGTATTGTATTAAAATTTTGTCGCCACACCACTTTCTTTACCTGTTATCAGTACGACTAGTATAAAATATTTCTCATATTTACAAAACGGCAACCATGCCATTTGCTATACCTAGTAAATTTCAACATATATATATATATATAAAATTGCTATAAAAAATAAATTTTCCGCTAGCTGTAGAATCATAGATATATATTACTTTATAAATAATCAAACAAAATTAAGTGTTGTAAACATACTTGTTGGTGATAGCAAACAATAAATCTCCCCTTGACACTCTGAAATAAGAATGGTTTAGCCAAGAACTTGAGAAAGAGACAGTTAGAAATNGTTGCCTTTCACTATGGTGTGATTCTTGCTTTTCCAAGTACAATGACTGCAGCCCAATAAGAATAAATTGTTATTGCTTTTCCAATGATGTAGAATCCCTAGACTCTCACATAAATACAGAAGACTATTGACTACTTATAAGGTCACTATTTAGAATTTAACTGTTACCAAATATTACAAAATCAGAAATTTTGTTAGTAAATAATTTATCTTTTAAGAAATAAAACCTTAGCTATAACAAACAAATCCTTAATATATCATCAAAATATTCTTAAAATCGGTAACCTTTAATTGATTATTTCATCTTACTTTTAAAATCTACTTTAATATTATAAAAGATTGTAGTAAAAATGATGCTATATCATTATATACATTGTTTA
>NC_028358.1:14790367-14793900 GCF_000741045.1 Vigna radiata var. radiata
TGTTACACATTTCCAAAGAAAAGCTCACAAGTACTTTTATGAACTTATATTTGTTGTAACAAAGGTTCAGTTCAGTCGACTACACTAGTAATGGAGTCGATTAAGCTAAAATATTTGTACAGATTTTGTACACGTGTACTTGATGAGATTTTGAGATGAAAAGAATTTCAAAGTGTTTTTGCATGAGTTGGTCGACAGTGTGGATCACTCATTTGATTGTATTATTGTTGCATTTGGAATTCTGTTTTGCCTACTTGCTCCAACGACTATATTTTCAAAAGTTAGTTAAGATTAACTAACTGGGTCAACTGTCATAAATGTGACTTAATTATGTTGACTGAGGAGCCTGTGTGTTGACTATTTGTTATAACTGATTTAATATAGTCGACTCTATTAGTAGGTCATTCAACTGAGGTTGACAGGAAAACTATAAATAGAAATAGAATACGATTTGTTCTAAGACTTTTGTGATNTAACATTTTCATTGTCCTGTTCCAGTGAAAGCTCTCAGTTTCGCTCCAAGAATTCTCCAAGAAGACGGTGGTGATCTTTCTTGAGAGAGATTCATATTGAGGAGTCAATTGCGCTTACTATTTGATCAACATTTGCATAGAGAAGGTGCTTCTGATTTGATCTTGAAGGCTTGGCAACCTATGAAGACTGTTGCATTTGACCGAAGGCATGGCAACCTGTGAAGCGTGTTGTGATAGGCTTGGCAACCTGTGAAGTGTGCTGTGATAGGCTTGGCATCTTGTGAAGACTACTGGTGACACGTTGAGGATTGTTCAACGTGGGTGCAGATTCCAGGAGAGGGGATTCTTGCTGCAATTCTGGTTTTTGTGTGCAACTACATTTGGTTTTTGATTAGAGAGGAGATTTATATTTTTGCGTGGTGCTTCTATAAATTCCTTATTGTAAAAACTGCAACCATTATAGTACATTTGCTTCCAAGGTTGGAAGGACACTGGATGTAGGCATTGTTGGCCGAACTAGTATAAAAATCAATGTTTGATTTTTCTATCCCTGCACTCTTTTAATTCAGTCGACTATATCTGTCTAGTAGTCAACTACGTTTTTCCGCTGCATTACATTTTTCAATAACTTGCATTTCAAGGAAAGATCAAAAGCTTTGAAATTTCATACCAAGATTGCGAAAAGATTTTAAATTTGAACTAACACCAATTCACCCCCCCTCTTGGTGTAAACCGAAGCCAACCTGTTTCCTAACAATGTGTTATTAATAATGTGTTGTCATCACCATAAACCAGAGTGATAGCACTGTGAGATTAAAGCTAGTTAAACCAGTGTTTCCCTTATCAACAATTTCAATATGTTTTTCCCTCAGCGTTGATCCATGATGTGGTTGGACGAGCTTTAGTGTTTTGCTAACACTTAATGAGGATTTTTGTTGTTTTGTGATTGGTATTTGATGCANGGATGACTTCTTCTTTTGGTAAGAGAATTAAGACAGTTGGAACCTGTTAACACCCTGGCAAGTGTACTAGATCGTATGAATTAATAAATAGATAGTAAGTTCGAATATCGTTCCCCAAGGAACTCTTAGGCCTAATCGTTTATGTGAATTGATTTCTTAAGACTTGACAAAGAATGAATTTGGAGTTTGTAATGCAAAAACTAAAATAAATGTGCAAATGCAAAAGCTTGATCAATTGACACATAAAGATATGGATGAATGGTTTTGTTGGGGTTTACGATTTCATCCTAATCTACTCTCCTATATCTACAATTCTTATTCAATTCAACTTTGTAATCAATGTTCACGCAACTTTCTAATTTACTCTAAACCCGATGTCTCGGCGAAGAGAGACTACTCCCAATTACTGGTTTACTATGTCTGGTCTCCCTAGTAATTAGTCATGCATTTCAATGTACAGAAGCTTAAAGCAATTGACTGTCCTATTCCTATGTCTAGGAAATATTACTAATCAAGAGAATTCCCCTCATGTCTAGATTTCCGTGTATGTGTCAATATCGACAAAATAAATGATCATGACANTTAACGAGTTAAACAATGCAAGCATAAATTATAAAGAAGAAAACTCAAACTGTTGATAACTAAAGTATATGAATAAAATAAGAACTTTGATATAAGAGAGTTTCAATAGGATTACATCGTGCCCCAACAACAAAGAGTTTTAGTTCAGCATTGTCATGGTGAAATTATATGAATTGAATGGAAAATATGAAAGAGATAACCCTAGAATTGAAAGGTTGGAGCTTTCGCATCAAAAATCCGCCTCAAAGGTGTGAGAATAGGTGCTTCTGTGTCTTTTCTATGCCAAAAGATAACCCTAAGGTTCGCACAAATCTATTTATAATCTATGAAAAATTACAGAAAACAGGTCTAAGCCCAACTACAACACTCAGCGTTGGTTTCATCGCTCAGCTGTAGGTGCGGCACTCAAGTGGGACGCTCAACGTTCACGTCCAGGTATTTGGTAGTGCTATCCAAATCAGACGCCCAAGCCTTACATGACCTTCAATTCTCACTCGGGCGTCCTTCCTGCGACGCTTGGGCGTGATTTTACTTGGACCGGGTCCTGTTTCTGCTCTGTTTTGATTCTTTTGNACCGGGCCGCACTCTTGGACGCATCTGACACTATTTAAAGGACTCTGGGACTCTAGGTTTTGCATACCTGGCAGAGAAGAGCATAACAATACACTCTTAGCTAATTCTTAATCTTCCATTCTCTTTCTTTTTTCCATTGTTCATAGAGTTCNCCCATGTCTATGGGGAACTAATTTCTATTTGTTGTTGGGAAATGATGTAACCTTGTAAACTTTAATGTATTTGAATTGATTCTTAATTTCATATGTTTTTTCATTAATTGTTAGAGTAATTCGTATGTTTTTATTCTTTCTTATACAATAGCATGATCTATGAGTTGCATGAGTGCTGGGAGGTTCCTTTTTATTTAGGTTCTTGTTGAATTACTCCTAAGGGTTATACTGCTCAGGGATGAGGGTATGAGTCTTAGTCGTCTTAAACCTCTTGATCTTCACATCTTTTTACCAGGAACGCTAGGAATTGTATGAACTGGTAATTAAGGACAAGCTTATTTACCGAGGGATCGGGTTTAAGTGATTTAGTGAGGGACGTTGGCATTAATGCATAAAGAAGAATTCTTATATACATGAGAGGGCACTTGGTGAAATCTAACCCCAACAACATACCATCTCATATAAATCAACCTTCATTCATCTTTATGCTCTTTTGCTACTGATCAACATTATTTTGTTTTATTTTATTATTTTTGCTAAACCCAATGATCTCTTTTTTTATGTATTAATTAATCTTGTTTCCACACAACTGTTTAGCGCCAAGAATCCTCTGAAATACGATACTTGGTCTTACCATTTTATATTACTTATGCGACTCGATACACTTGCCGATTTGCCCCAACAATAGATAATGAAGAAGGCATATAAGAAAGGAGAATTGGTTCACCAACACCCTGATATGAAAATGGTGAACCGAAACCTGGCACACCAGTGAAATTAAAGAATAGGTT
>NC_028358.1:14794240-14812824 GCF_000741045.1 Vigna radiata var. radiata
TTTGTGAGGTTTGGATTTGATTTTTGTTTTGCAGTAATGACAACATCTACTGATGGATGTTGTACAACATCCATTGAGGGATGTTAGGAGGACTCAGATGATAGCATCTACTGATGGATGCTGCTATGACGAGGACGATGAATGATAACATCTATTGACGGATGTTAGGGGATTAAGCATATACTGATGGATGTTGAGAACGGTTGAAAAATAGTTATTTTCTAATGTCATTTTAGACCAAATTACACCCTTTAAGACTTAGAATGAGCTTAGAATAAAGTAAAACCCAATAAATGAGTCAGCCAAGAAGATTGGGGTTGAAGATGAAGGTCTTAGACTAAAAACAGAAGAAGAAAATTGAAGAAAAGAGGAGTCTAGGAATCGTCTGACGACAAAATTGCACCGCTGGGCGGTCCAGTGCGAGGAAGAGGCACTTGGCGTGGACGCTGGGCAGATTTGCGATTAGAGGCAAACCGTCGGGCGGTATGGGCAAACCACCAGGGTATGGGCAAACCGCCGGGCAGCATAAGTGTGCCACCGAGCGGTTGTCCGCTGGGCCTAGGCCCTGTTACGATTTCATTCTTAGTCTTTTGACAAAGGAGGGCGGCCATACCTAATTTTCACTCCTTGGAGAAGATCTCTTGGATGCTTAGGATCCTTTTCATCCTATCTAGGGTTTGCTCTTCCATTCTTCCATTATTTTCATCTAGGTTCACCATGACAATGGTGAACTAAACCCTTTTGTTGTTGGGGGAAACAATGTAATCTTTTAAAACTCTCTTTTATTGAAACTCTTGTCTATTTATATGATTCTTCATATGCTTTGATTATCAATTGTTGGGTTCTCATCTGTTCTTAAAGCTTTTATCGTTTAACTCATTCGATAACTGTTGTTTATCTCTATTGATTCGGGAATGTACAGTACTGTCATGAACTGGTGAGAAATTCCTTGATTAATGAAATACTACCTAGGGATAGAGAGGTAGGACGATCAATTGTTTTTGCTTCTGTTCGGTAATGCGTTGCTAGTTGCTAGGGGAGGCTAGGGATAACAAGCCGGTAATTAGTAATAGGCTCTTTTCGCCGAGGGATCGGGTTAAGGGTAGGGTAAGAAAGTTTGCATAACAATTCGATAATCAAGCACATTAAACAAGAGGAGTAGATAAAAGGGAGTAGATAAGATAGAATTATAAACCCCAACAACTTCATTCATACATAGTCTTTTTCGTCAATTGAATCAAACACATTGCATGTTTATTTTCTGTCCTTGCATTCCAAACAATTAATTTTTCTCTACAAGTCTTACGATCTCAATTCACACGAACGATAAGGCCTTTCGAATCTCTTGGGAAGAACGGTATCGGGTATTACCAATTATATTACTTGAACGATCTGGTACACTTGCCAATGAGTCA
This sequence comes from Vigna radiata var. radiata, assembly GCF_000741045.1. NCBI lineage: Eukaryota > Viridiplantae > Streptophyta > Magnoliopsida > Fabales > Fabaceae > Vigna > Vigna radiata. The sequence goes on from NC_028358.1 coordinate 14,795,656, forward strand.
ATAGATGCTATGTTATGTGATTAGGCATCTACTAATGGATGCCAAGGAAGATGAGAAAGATTGGTGTCTACTGATGGATGCCGATGAAGATAAGAAAGATTATCATCTACTAATGGATGNTATGTGATTANACATCTACTGATGGATGTTACTAACAACATTTACTGGTGAATGCTACTAAAGCATCTACTNATGGATGCTATGATGATGAAGATTCAGATGACAATATATACTGATGGATGCTGTTATAACAGGGGTAACGATGAGACATAACATTGTTAAGACTCTAGCAAGTGTACCGAATCGTATCAAGTAATATAAACGGTAAGATCAAGTATCATTTTTCCTAGAGACTCATTGGCCTAGACAATCATGTGATTTGTTGATTATTTAAGACATCAGAAACGAAATTTAGTGTTTATAATGCAAGAACAAAAATAAACATGAATTCAAAGGTTGATCAATTGACCAAAGAATATACGCAGGTGAATTATATGGATGAATTATGCTGTTGGGGTTTCCGACTTTATCCTATCACCTCTCATATATTTATGAATTCTACTCCTTCATTAATGTTAATGTCACTTTCTAATTTATCCTAAACCCGATGTCTCGATGAAGATAGCCTACTCCTAATTGCTAGATTACAATGTCTTGTCTGCCTAGAAATTGATCATGCATTACATTCGCACAGAAGCTTAAAAGCAATCGGTCCTCTTATCCCTATGTCTAAGTAATATTGCTTCCGAGAGAATTTCCCCATGTCTAGATTTCTGCGTAATTGTCCATATCGACAAAATCAAAGATCACGCTGTTGAATGAGTTAAACAAAGCATGCATAGGGAATAGAGGAAAAACTCTAACAATTAATGAAGTAAAGCATATAGATCGAGAATCAATTCAATATATGAGAGTTTCAAAGGATTACATCGTTTCCCCAACAACAATGGAAGTTTACTTCACCATGGACATGGTGAAACTAGACGAAAACAAAGAAAGGAATGCAAGATAAAACCCTAGAATTTGTAGATTGGAGCTTCCTGATGGGTGTCGCNGCCCATACAAATTTGATTGCATATTAGGAATGCAGTATAGTGCTAGGAAGTGACTCCTAGGTCGTCTCTCAAGGACCAAACCATGGTTCAGGAATTAGGTCTAACACGTAGGGGGGGTTTGAAANTGTTCTTGCAAGAAAAATTAAATTAAATTAAATCTGAAAATTAAATACAACTAAACATAATTGAAAACATTAAAATAAAAGAGGATGCTAAACCTAACACTGCAAAAAAACAATTATCCAAACATAATTTAAACTATTAATATGCATCACTAAATTAAGAAGATGAAAAACAACTCAAAATACAATGTGAAATAATTTAAGGCAAAAGAAATAAGAAAACATAAATTTATCTACCAAATCACGTGACCATTGTGCACCTTCCAAGAGAAATTGAAATTGTAATTGCTTCTAAAAAAAACTCTTAAGCTGTGACATCCTTGCAGCAAAGACAAGATTCCAGACTTGTAAATGAAANGGAAAAGTAAAATTTCTTCTTGATTCCATAAAAAAAAAACATTCCCCTTGCATCAGCACTCAACACCGTACCTCATCCAACCTCTCATCTAATTCACTTCTCACTCAATAGAATAAAGAAAAACTAAACCATGCTATATGACGTCAATACATCCTTACAGCGTGAATTAAAGAAAATAAGGTGCTAGAATTAAATGCCTATCACTGTGCACTACTATTCAAATGGGATCACATATTCTTAAATGGAAAATGAAATGGAATTTATGTAGATGCTATTGAAAGAAGAAAGGATGAGTCATAATGATGAAAACACGCAACACTAAAGACAATTGCAATGTGAATATAAATTTAATGAAAACCTAGTGTAACTTCCTACTCAAAGTGTCAAAGNTGAAACCTTAGATGTGACAACACATTCTCATTCAAAGTAAAGATATGAACTTAAAAAAAAAAGAAAATGCTCCGTGGAATTTCTGTTGCGCTGCCAATAAAAAGAAAAGAGGAAAAAAATTCTTCCTTCATCCAATACTCCTCACGGAGAACATGTTTCAAAAGCCCCTAGAGTTTTGTTCCAGCCGAGAATATATGTCCTCCCAGTGGCGGCTATTTTTTTTGGTCCTAATATCCTAGGGTTGCGTGCTCTAATTCAAGTGGTGTCTTCCCTTTTTCACATGGCTGGATCGTGGTCTTTTGTTGGGCTGCAGCGAGGAAATCTTCCTTAAGGTTGTTGGACGTGTAGAAAATACTGCTGGATGGACCACTTCAATTGTTGTTGCCAGCGTCAGAATTGTGGGATGTGGGTTGTTACTGTGTGCACCCCTTCATGTTGGACCAAGCTTCCTGTGGGTGCTAACTTAAACTCTGTTGGGCTGAGACGTGCATCATGTGTGCTGCAGCGTCTTCTATTGAATCACCGAGGTGCATCCAATAGGCTATGACAGCCCATGTGCTCACCATTTCCTCTTCTCAAGGTGCATCCAATAGGCTATCAAGCAGGGAGATGTCCTCCATAGTTGGATCCAAGAAGCAATGATTGTTGAAGAGCAGGTTCAGCTGGTGCCTATTAATCTTCAAACAGTTGTGCATGCTGACACCCTTGTCTTCCACCATGGGTGTGTGTTGGTCAAATTCATGTGTAACTCCTGCAACATGGTTAGTGCAATATGGTTCCAAAGAAATGACATGCAGGGGTACAACACCCAATCCTAGGGTAAGAGGCTGAACCTCAGATATACCCTCAGAACATGAATCACTTTCAAAAATAGAAACATTATCAACAATAGGCTCAGATTCATGTTCAGTGCATGGAGAACAAACATTCAGACAAGATTGCAAAAATTGGTTCTCATCATGCAGAGAGGGAGAATGAAAATCATGCTTATCAACATCATAATCATCAATAAGATACTTATCAACAACATGATCATCAACAACAGAATCAATTAAAGGTATGTTTACCTCCACTTCCCTAAAGATTGGTAGAGTAGTGAAAGGTGAAGCTGGTCTACCTATCTCAAAAGTGTTGCTCATATCTGCCTAGTCTTCCAATTCTTCATCAGTTTCTTCAGATGCAAGAGTGGGGATATAGGAGGGTGGGAAAGTAGATAGTGTAGGAGTAAGCTCATGACTCTGCTCCCCATCTCCTATGTGGATGACATCAACGTCGTTTGGAAGCTGAACAGTCTGAAATGGTGATTCCTTTGAAAGGATGCTCTGAAAGGAGTTGAGTGATTCCTCAGTGAGTTGAGTGGCCATCTGCCCCATCTGATGAGTCAAACTCTGAAAGGAAGCTCTGGTGTCCTGCTGAAACTCCATGTTCACTTGCTGGAACTGAATGTTCTGAATAGTCATATGCTCCAATAACTCCTTTAATGTAGGCTCAGAAGTAGTGGGAGGATGAGGAGTTGCTTGGGCAAGCTCATGAAACTGCGACTGTTGTGGTTCCTGAACAGGTGGAGGCATACAAGTACTCTGGAATGGTGGTTCTTGATATTGGGATTGCTGTGTGGTACCAAACCATCCCAAGTTAGGGTCATTCCATCCAGGATCGTTGCTGTAACCATATTGCGCAGGGAAGAATTCATCCAAGAACATATGCTCAAGATCTTCCCAAGAAGTGATGGATCCTGGAGGAAGACCATAAAGCCAATCCTTTGGTGCTCCTTGTAATGAATGCAGAAATGCCCTTTAAAACATGTGATCATCAGGGACATGAGGAGGTTTCTTTGACGATCAAATGGTGTAGAACTCCTCCAAATGTCTATAAGGGCATTCACCTGCAAAACCATGAAACTTAGGCAACAAATGTATCAATCCAGAGGTGAGAACGCAATGAACACCATCCTCCAGCCCATGTGCTCACCATTTCCTCTTTTCTTTTGCAAGATAAGCGGTGCTTCTTCTAGTTCGGTAGTGACATCACGTGCCCATTTTTATCATCATATTCAACGCATGCTTTTGTGCTGCTGGACATCCAACATTCTCCAAAATTAATTGCCACATGGGCCATGAATGTGGAGTAATCTTTTCTCCATTTCAACAAGGCTGAGACAATTATTTTTCTCTCCTCCAAGCCGTCACACAAACATTTGCTTTCAAAAGGTAAATGCACATGCTTGCTTCTCTTCCCATGACGCCGCACATTAACTCACATTTCATTCTCAAGCCAAATTGCTAACANTGAGTACCTCTTCTCCCCTTTGCTGGACGTCATCATGTGCCCACCAAAATGCAATTAAAATTTCATACAACTCTTCTAAGTTGGACTTGTCTATTTGGATACCTCCAGTTTGTGCACACATCTTTTATCATGCTGGGTCATGGAAGTGTGGAGTGAGGCTGGGTGCTGGGCCGTGGCTGAAATTGTTTCCCCCATGGGTTCCACTGGATGAAAGGCTATTAAAGTGAATATCCTGTGCCAAGCCATCACCGTGTGCACCCCCAATTATTAATGTGTTGCACCCTCTTCTCCTAAGCCCAAAGAGTAAAATTACTATGGCGTCCTCTTTCTTATGCACACTTCTTTTTTGGAGAGTCTTAAATGGTGTGGCAACCCTTTAAATGTTCCAAATAGTATTTCTGAAATTTTCCCTACAATTAAAAATGCAAATAATTAGCTCAGAATATTCAAATTAATTGAAATAAGAATTTCCAATCAAATTAAGCACAATTAGTGAAAATGGGGAAATATCGGACAATTAAACACAATTCCCTGATTAAATCCGGTACAATAAACTAAGTGCAGTCAATAAAATATCAACTCATCACTTTCGCATCCAAAATCCAACTCCAAGGGGTGAAGAGATTGTTTCTACACCTTCTTCTGTCAAAAGATACCCTTTCTGGGTCATGCAAATCAATATATAGTTCATAAAAATCAGCAGAAATTAGCCCAAGCCCAAGAGACGGGCGCTCAGCACTAGATTACTGCTCAACGGTAGGCGCAGTACTCATAAATGTCGCTAAGCATTGTCGCCCAGGCGTCTGGTAGTGGCTTCTCTGAAGAGGTTGGCGCTTAGCAATGAAAGTGTTGCTTATCGGTGGTTGCGGCACTTGATTGTCCCCTCAGCGTTGGCGCTTAGGCGTTGGTCAGAGAATTCCTCCACGAGGTTGGCGCTCAGCGGTGGATTTGCGCTCAGGGTGCCGTCTATTATTCTTTTAAGCACTCTTCCTTCTTCTCTTGAGTTCAACTCCTTACTACTTCAACTTTTTTCATTCAATTCACGTTAATTCCTGCAAAAACAGGGAAAACCAAGCATAAAACCAAGAAAACCATTTTTTAATCTTTTATTCTCTAACTAAAGCAAAATGCATGATTTCAAGGTAGTTTCTAAGTCATAAAGGGTGTGTTTAGTGTCAAATTTAAATATAAAAATAACGGTTTAGTGTCAAATTTAAGTATAAAATAACGGTTTTACAATCGTTATCACAACCCTAAACTTAGAACTTTGCTTGTCCTCAAGCATTCAAGATGAAACTTAGTCTTCCACTAATCTATTGGAAAACAGGTAGGCTTCCTTTTAAAGCAAAAGGAGGGGTGAATTGGTGAGTTTTCAAAATCAGAGTCTTTTTGAAATCTTTAAAACAAAGTTGAAAACTTTACAAGTCTTTATTGAATCGCAAGTAATGAAAATTGTGTGCAGCAGAAAATCGTAGTTGACTATGCAGATAATACAGTCGACTGAATCAAAAAGTGCAAGGATAGAGAAATCAAACACTGGTTTTTATATTGGTTCGACCAACAATGCCTACATCGAATGTCCTTCCAACCCAGGAAGCAAATGCATTATAATGATCAAGCTTATCTTGTATGAATGTAATACTCCCCCTGTCATTATGCATAGATATCAAAACCAGATCAAATGCAGAATGCAGTACAGATAATCAAAGTATACAAATAGTATAACACAGAGTTGTATCAAAGATAAGATATCAAATAATTTAGTCATGCAATGATACAAACTTCAACAATCTCACAATATTATCTCAATCAAGATATGCATAATCAGATTATATTAGAGATAATTTGCAGATAATCAAGATAAAGTAATCAATCAACGAAAGATAACCAAATTCCAAAATTGGAATTTATAACCCTGTTATGATGCAATTGATTGAATTAATTTCCCAGTTGAATACTTTGTATGCAATTGATTGAATTAATTTCCACATTTGAAAGATCTTCTGTAGATCAAGCATTTTAGTTATGCAAGAAATGTAATAAAAAGAAGTCAATATGTAACGATGTGTAACAGATCAAGCATAATCGGCTTCACACATTCCACAGTCGAATCAATAATCATTCAGCACAACAAAATTCAATCAAGCAGATTAAGTAGCTAAAATTGATTCAAACCATATTTCGTTTCCTTGTTAAAATGATATTACTTTTGGATAAACACAGAACAAGGAACAAAAAGCAAATGGCACTCTAAGCCATACTCAAAAGAAAGAAAGAAACACAAAGAGTAACCTATGACTCTAAACAAAACAGGGAACACAAGACACAGAGAATTCCAATACGTCCTAGTATGAGTTAGGGTGACCTTGATGATTCTTCCTTGACCAGATTTTCTCCATAAATCCCTGAAGCATCCTTACAATCTTTTCCATGATTGTTAAACTTTTCATGTAGAATTCTGATTTGTCGGGCAACATATTTCTCAAATTTTGTTTCAAGAAAGAAATTTGAGTCATTCAATTTTTCAGTAACACAGTATTTTTAGCAGTGATCAACAATGTTTTCTCCCATGAAATTCCATCCATTTATGGTCTTCACTAACCCTAGTGACATTAAGGAGTCTTTGCTAAAGCTATTCGAAGACCCCCAAAACCTTTTCTGTTCATTCCTTATCTCTACTCCTTGAAGAACAAGAATCTTGCTTGTCAAACATGCGTATGGTAGATACAGTGGTCTCTTCAAAGCAGAGTTCTTCATGTGATCTTTTATCCCGCGTAACCAATTTACAGGTGTGTTGTTTCTCACAGCATGAAGTAGATAGATGTCTTTTGAACTCATTCGGTCCTTCAAAACTCTTTTTGCTAGCAAATGAGCCATAATTTTTTTCTCTTTTTGCAGTCCCTCATGAGCAAATATGTTTTCAGTATCATATATTCCAGGAAACCTAAGCCAATCTTTGTAAAAAAATTTCTTGCTCAATAAGGCACTGACTTCAGCAGTTGGAAGATGAGATAATGCACCATCTAATGGTAAGTTTGTAATAATATTCCAGATAAAGTCATTAATGTAGATATCAGTACCTTTCACTTTTGAGTAGATAACATCGTCTTCTACCTTCAGATTCTGATAAAAGACCTTGACAAGGTCTGGATACCAATAACCCTCCATTTCAACGAAAATGTAAAGTCCTTGTCTCTCCAACCAATATGGGAATGTGAATCCTTCGTATTTGAACATAGACAGGTTGACATTCATAGGGTCAACAATGATTTTTGGAGTTGCACTGAGAAACTTTCTTTGACTTTCTTCGTCACTGATCCAACCCATAGGATCAGAATCTCTGATTGAAATACTCTCCTGCAAGCGGACCGACTTGATGAAGCCGTGAAGAAATGGGTTCCTTGTTGAATCTTTCTAACTCAAACAAGGTTTCTTGAAGATTTGACAAGACACTGATTTAAGAATTTTTTGTTTAACTCAAGAAGACCCATATAAAAAGGGCACGAAAAGGATATTCCATAAGAAACCAAATTTGATAGGATACATCGTACCTAGACAGTTTTTAAAACAGAGACTTAGTTGAATTCATTAAACACATAGTTGACAACTGTATGTCATAAGAGATTTTAAAACAGAGTTTAAAACATACAGAGTGTATAGTCGAATGAATTAAAATTTTAGTTGACTAATCATCGTGAAAATAGAGTTTTATCAAGCATACAAACAAACAATCATTCATTCAGTCATCATCAACCAATCAGTTTAAGCATAATGTAGTTGATTGATATAGTTTTACCAGTTGTAGACTCTCAAGATTTTGATTTTTCCAAAGTGATCCATCCTTGAGTTCATACTGCACCTGCTATGTATCCTGCAAAACAATTCAAGCTTTGTTTGTTGGTACCCATTTAACTTTGGGTCCATGATTGTCAGTCTTTGTCACTTGTTCCTTTGGTCTCCATACACATAATACTTTAAGAACAACAACATTTCTATAATAAAAATTTCTAACATAGTGACTAACACAATTACAATAGAAACATGCATTTTTAGCAGGTTTACTTAAATTAATAAATCTCTTAGTATTGGTTTTGTGAGATTGAGTTTTCTATCCTATTCCTTGCCTGTATATAGCTCTGCCAAAGGATTTTAAAACAACATTCAAATTGTCTCTACCTTGAGTAAACTTAGCTAGCGTCCTAATAAAGTAATCTATATTTTCAATATGAGTAGGATAATTTTCACAACGTTTTTCAATTGTGACAGTTTCAATTTTAATTTCCTTAGCAGATAAAAAAGCATCATTCAATTCTTTCTCTATTTTTAATTTTCAGAAACAAGGTTGTTAATCCTATTTTCATAATTTGGTTGAAAATAGGTAGGCTTCATTTTTACACCAAGAGGGGGGAGGGGGGGTAAATTGGTGTGTTACCAAAATCAAATTCTTTTCGCAATCTTGAAACCAAAGTATGAAAATTTTCAAACTTTCTTGAAATGCAAGTAATGAAAATTCGTATGCAGCGGAAAAACGTAGTTGACTGCATTAAATGTAAAGTCGACTGTAAAGTAAAAGTGCAGGGATAGAGAAAATCAAACACTAGTTTTTATACTGGTTCGGTCAACAATGCCTACAACCAGTCTCCTTCCAATCTAGGAAGCAAATGCACTATAATGGTTGCGGAACAAGGAATTTATAGAAGACCTCCACGTCAAAAATATAAATCTCTTCTCTAACCCTTAACCAAAATATAGGCAACAACAACAGTAAGACTTGCAGCAAGATATCCCCTCTTCTACAATCTACCAACCACTCTGAACAATTCTCAAAGTGAACTATCCCCTGTAATCAAAATAGGTCCAAAACAACAGTCTTCAAGGATTGTAAGCCAGAATCATTGCAGCAGTCTTCAAAGATGCCAAGCCTCAATGTGATCAAACTAGAAGCACCTTTTTTGTGCAGTATATGATCAAGCAATGTGTGCGTAGTCAGTCTCCTTTTGAATCTCTTTCAAGAAAGATCACCATCGTCCTCTTGGATAGTTCTTGGAGCTCTCAAAACAGAGAATTCAATCTGAAACAGAAATGAAAATGTTAGATCATCAAAAGTCTCTGAAAAGATTCTTGTTCAGCCTATTTATAGATTTCTGTTTTTCATATAGTCTGACATTCGAATATGCTACTAATTCAGTTGACTTGATTATGATAGTTATAACAGTTCAATCAACCTGGTAGCATATAGTCAACCAAAAATAAAACACATTTAAACAAATTGATCATGTCATCAATTCTCAACTAACTTTTGAAAATATAACCGTTGGAGTGCAAGAGCATAACAAAATTTCGAAGCAGACAAATAATACAGTCGAATGTGTGGCGCACATAGTCGACTTCAACATGCAAAACATTTTGAAATTATTTTCTTCTCAAAATTTTACAGAGCACTTATTCTCAAAATTTGTACAAAGATTTTAGCATAGTCGAATCTATTAATATTGGAGTCGACTGCACTATAGCTTTGTCACACAATGATAAGTTCATAAAAGTAGTTGTGGTTTTCAGCTTAAAAACATGTGCAGTAAAACATATGTAATGATGCATTGCACATAGCGCATAAAGCACATAAACATGTTCAACAGATATATCAATCAGTAACATAGGAACATGTAACACAGTACATAAACATGTTCAACTGATATAACAATCAATCAACATAAGAACATGTAATTCATCAACAACATATGTGTCTTATTAAGCAGTGTGTTGTCATCATAAAAAATTAGAGTGATATAGAAATTGTGTTGTCAACAATCTCAACAATCTCTCCCTTTTTTGATGATGCACAACCATGATTAATAACCAACCATGTTTGCACAATCAAATACAAAACAGAGTAACAAAAGATATATCACAGTTGAAGTACTCTGCATGTAACACAATTAAACAACAAAATATCAAGCAGAATATGAGACAGAATAGTCATTCTCCCCCTTTCATAGAGCTTTCATAAATTCTCTCCCCCTTTTTGCATTAGCAAAAAAGGAATGCTCTAGATACTCATGCTGATATTCAAACAGAGATGCATCAAAAAGTATATGCAATTTTCAAGATGCAATGATGCTCTCCCTATCGCATTTAATCAAATGTAAATGATAACTCCCCCTGAAATGTAGGCATGTGAATAAAAATGTGTAAAATGTAATACTCCCCATGTCATTTTGCATAAATATCAAAACCAGATCAGATGCACAATGCAGTATATCATAGAGTATACAAACAATATAGTACAGAGTTGTATCAAAGATATGATATCAAACAGTTTAGTGATGCAATGATACAATCATCAACAATCTCACAATATTATCTCAACCAAGATATTTAAAATCAATTTAGATAAGAGACAATAGGATATAATCAAGATAAGAAATCAATGAAAACAAAAAACAAATTCCAAAATTGGAATTTATAACCCTGTTATGATTAATCAATTGCATTATTTCCTTAGTCGAATACATTGCTTCCCAAGGTTGTTGAATTCCACTTGTAGTTTCCAAAGCAATGTTCTTCCTGCAAAACCTTTCAAAGAGCTTTTCTAGATCAATTCTTTTAGTTATGCAAGAAATATAATCAGAAACAATAGAAGTCAATATGTAAAGATGTGTAACAAATTAAGAATAATCGACTTCAATCATATTATAGTCGAATCTTCAACATTCAGCAAATTAGATTTCAATTAATCAAATTTAACGCAGCTGAAATGGATTTAAACTGAATTTCATTTCCTTGATAAAAGATATTACAATGATAGGAGAAATCAAGGAACAAAAACAAACAAGAGATAACATTCTAAGCCATACTAACAGAAGAGAACATAGCCTATGACTCTAAACACTACAGGGTAAACAGAACTTTATTTTGATTCAGAAGATTTCTCAATCTTTTTGTTAGCACTGTTTCACCATTGTCGGTGTTACCAAATGATGATTCCTTGAATGCTTTTATATGTACCGCATAATCCATTTTTCTGTGAAGCTCGGATAGAGATTTCTACATCATAATCAACTTATTATCCAATCTGTCAAATCTACTATCCACATATCCTTCAAATGTGCTTAGAGGATGAAACTTATATCTTGAAGCATCGATATTCTGTGGATCCACTTCAATTGTGGATTGAATGTCATCAACCATGGTCAATTCATCCCTTAATTCGATGATTCCAACAGAATTTAAGAAAAGTGTTTCCATAACATTACTCTTGTTGTAATGAATGACCCTTTCGTTTGTGAGATCCACTTGTTGCACCTGTAGCACTTTGCTGATGAAGACCCCATATGATAGACATAGTCCTTTGCTTTATATGAACTTCATCATGTGGTCCCTAATTGTGAAGGGCCAATTTTCTGGAGCATCAAATAGTAGAGCACAAATTAAGTTCATGTCTTCTTCATTTAGTAAGGATTGATCATCCTCTATAGGAAGAAGAATCCAAGTAATTACGTATGCGCAAAGGCACTCATCCATCAGCAGATTTCTGACACTGAATTCTTTATGTTCTCTTATAGAAGCAAGATTTCTTAAAAGACATTTGTAAACAGCTTTGCTGTTAAAACCAATCATTTCATGTTGTTATAAAATTCCTTATTGTTGAACGCCTGCTAAACTTTCCCAGACTGATTGATCAATGATGATGTCAACACCTTTCACTTTAGATTTAAGTCCACTTCCATCCCTCTTCAGGTTGCAGTAAAACACTTTGACTAAGTTTGGATAACAGTCTCCTTGCATCTCCACAAATTTTGGCACACCATCCCTGACAAGCCATTCTTGAAATTTGAATCCTTCATTTCGATAAAAGGAAATGCTCAAACATTTATGTCGCATAACTTCTTTAAAACCCAAATTTCAGATATAATTTGTTCTTTGACATCGTCACTAAACCAACCAAAAGGATCAATTTCTCTTCTTCCTGACATAGGTCTTTTTCCAAGTCTTGATGAAGAAGTAGCCATTTACTTAGAATAAGGAAGAGGTCTCTCTTGGATCAGAATAGACGCGCCAAAGATTTTGCAATTAACCCTCAGATTCAAATCCTAACGTTCTAAAAATAGAGTTTTAAAAACACATGCAGAACATAGTCGAATGAATTACTAAAGTAGTCGACTAAGACATATGAAAAACAGTTTTAAACTCGAACAATCAATCAAGCAGACAAATAATATATTCATGTTATCACACAACAACAACCAATCAAATTTAGCAATATGCAGCAGATTGATACAATTTTACAAGTTGTATATACTCAAGATTTTAATTGTTCCAGATTGATTCATTCTTGAGATCATGCTGCACTTGTTGTGTATCCTGCAAAACAATTTAAGTTTTGGTTGTTGGTACACATTTAACTTTGGGTCCATGTTGTCAATCTTTCTCAATTGTTCCTTTGGTCTCCATACACACAATCCTTTAGGAACAACAATATTTCTGTTATAACAATTTCTAACAGTGTGGCCAACACAATTACAATAGAAAATGCATTTCTAGCAGGTTTACATAAATCAATAAATGTCTTAGGTTTGGCTATGTTAGATTGAACTTTGTATCCTATTCCTTCTGATGCGGTTCACTCCGGCGAGGAACCGTCGATCGGGCGCAGATCGAGCTGAGGAGACGACAATAGACGCAACGGAAGAAAAAAGCCCTAGGTTTTGGAGTTTGATCGGTGGAAAAGGTTCGGGTTCGAGGTAACAGAGGTTTTAATCGGTGGAAGTTTGAAAGAAATGGAGGAGTAGCTATTTCAATGGTTAAACCAAAGGTTTCACCGATTGAATCGACGGAAGGAAAGGATTCTCGGTTTTTGAACGGTAAAGTGAAAGAGAGTCCAGTGAGGGAAGATCTCGTGATGAAATGGTGAAAGGCTGGCGATCTGGAACAGAAAATGGAGCTTACCGTGGTGGTCGGCGGTTGGCTATGAGGAGCGAGAGAGAGAAGGCTCTCGAGAAGAAACCCTAGGTTTGTGATGAAATGTGAGATTGATTTGGTCTGTGGTGTGAGAGCACGAAGATGTAGCGTGAAAGGTAAGTGTAGGCATGGCAGTAGATCTGGTATGCCACGAGGACGCTCTAGATTGGTGGAAGAGGTATGCGGTGGCTGAAAGAGAAATCTGAAGTGGAAAATGTATGACGTGCAATGTGAAAGGAAGGTGGCTGAGAGAATCCCTTGGATTCTTCAGCCTAGACTTTCAAGGAATTAATTCTGGAGTATTCTCAATAGGAAATTAATTCATTATCTCAAAAGTGATTACAAGATGTGTTAGCATGCCTATATATAGGTCTAAATGTACCACATGCCTAACACATTGTACACATGTGTATTACAAGTAAAAGAAATACTAGACTAAGGAAATTGGGCTTGGGCCCAGGTCATCATCCCCTCCCCCTTGGAAAGGATTTGTCCTCAAATCTTGATGGTTCTCCTGAGGACTTATTTTTAGTTGCCTCTCTGCAAACTCCTCCTGGGTCAAAGGTAAATCTGCAATAAACATCAAACATAACACTAATTAGTTTTTTGTGACCCAAAGTATATAAAAGAATATTTTTAGAAAAATGTTTCTTAATTTTAAAATTTTCAATATAATGATTACAAAGAAACCATTTCTTTCAATAAAACCCACTTAAACTTTGAATGAATGATGTACCCTCATGAATGAGTTCTCTTAAAAACTCTTGATTTTGTTGATTCTTTTGTTCCTCTTGCATGACTCTAAGTTCATTTTGGATAATTGAGGTTTGCACCTCCCTATTAAACTTATCTTGAGTCAAACTTTCTTCCAAATTCCCAATCTGTTTCTTAATTTTCCTAAGAGTATGACTACACGTGATTCACACACAAACAAAGATAATGTCGGACTGTAATGACTCCCTAAAACGTTGTCGGACTCTAATGTGATAAGGAAAAATCTTCTAGCCTAAATCACCCCTAAACGTGAACACAATCAAACAATTAAAAACGAAAAACAAATAAAGTTGCCAAGAGTTGGAAAGAGCACTAAGAACTCTTCCAATCTTGGACTTTATAACAGGCCCTTTACAAACACAAAAAGCTAATCTAACAATGACAGTTGGGCTGCAAGCCCATCGAATACAAAAAAAAAAAAAAACAATACACTAAACTAGGCTATTGTCCGGTCCACTTCATCTTGCTGCTACTACAACTCAATGCGGCTACAATCCCCTTGGTCAACATCCTTGCTCAAGCATCAGAAAAAATTCTTGTTCCAATTCTTCACATGCCCACAAAACTGCTACGGCCCAATTTATTGATGAAGAATCATGGCCCAGATCTTGTTATCAACTCTCTCGTTCTATATCACGAAACTGTCTGGGTCCAATCCTGCAAACACAAATTCACCAAGCTTCGTCACTTACACACTTAATCAAGCTCAATGCACAAAAAGATAAAGGTAGTAAGAACTTCCCTATCTGTGGTCTTCATGTATGCACTTGTTGATCCTAGCAGCTAATAGAAGTGTAAATGCTCTCAAAGTATAATTCCCTTTTTCTTCTCGGCCTGGCTACTTGATGCAGTAAAAAGACTCTTTGTTCTCACATGAAACCAAGAAATATCTTCAAAATTTGATACTGCACCGTTTAAACAATCCACAATCAGCAGAGCATACAATTCTATTTTCCAATTACAAGTACAACACACAATTTGAACAAGCAAGAGAAACTTCCCTGATCACTGGATGTTCCCAGTTGATGGTTTGCACAGTATTAAGCTCACACTTCTACAATGTATCTCAGCAGTACTGTTGCAACAAATAGGTTATGGAAACTGCACAAGCAATCAGTTAGCACACAGTTCAAATTCAAAACCTAGTACAACACTCAAACTAGAACACCTCTCAATCAAGAAGATTGGCTTTTAAATGCAGCCCACAAAGCTCACACTCATGATACTCTCTAACAGTTTAAGACTCTCAAAGGGTGGGTTTAAAAGAATTTTCAGTCTAGGCCAAAGAATCCTGTGGATAACTTCCACCTAAGATGCTACCAATCACAATTGCCTTCTTTCATTTTCCAGAATAACATCAGATTCTCAATCAAAAAAGAATGGCTAGGCTAAGCAAAGGTATTGATAGAATGGCCACAAGGTAATGGAATGAACAGATTCAAGAACAGATTCATAAAGCAAAGAAAAGCTCAATTATAGTTCAGCTGAACAGAAGTCACCTGTGTGGTACAAAACCAAGACAAATCAATGAAGACAAGCAAGAAACAAAGCGATCAAGAAAGTAAGCACTCAAAATGATCCTAAGAATGGTGCTAGAATAGCTTTTAAAAACAACAAAAGACACAACAAGAAATCACAGAACTGGTTGTTGAAATAAGATTTTCAAAAACAAAATTGAACTTGCCCAATAGCTAAGGTTACCATTTTCAATTCTGGACACAATTGCATACAGAAATCCACTAGAGCAAGTTTAATGATGCCTATTTTGATCACTCAAGGCCAGTTTACACAGTTTCATAGGCTTTTACTCAAATTCACATGCTTGGTTCCTTGTTTTTCTTTTCAGCATTTGCCTCTTTTGACTGATTTACTCAACTCATATGCCTTTATTTCTTTTTGGACCAAAACGATGATTAACAAGCATTGAAACAACTTAGTTCTGCAGTTTAGAAAGTGACAAAAAAAATGGTTTGCAATGACTCTAAGATTGAATACACAGAATTCCAGCAATGATCTACTACTGAAATGAACAAAAACAAAGTAAATGACTCAAGCAAAGAATGTGCAGATCAACCAACTACAGAATGATTGCAATCAGAGTGTTCCTAGAATGTGTCGACACTAATTGCAAGCACATCTAAGTACTGATACAGTGTGCATCTTGTACTAGCTCAAATGATGCATTCCATTCACAGATTGTTTTACAGTATCAGCAAATGAATCAATGAAAACCAAGATTCAAGCAGAGTCAATACAAGTGAATTTAAACTTTTCAGATCTGATTGCACTGGTTGCCATCGAGCTCATTCCATTGAATTTCACAGCTCTGAAATGATGGACATGTATTCACGATCCAGATTCATTTGATGCAAAAACAAACAAAGCAATAAGCAGCAGATTACTCAGAATTTTGTGACAATTTAAAACAATGCAGAATGCCCATGACTTGACAAAACATGATCAGATTAAAAAAATAAAAGTACTCAATCAAACACAATTTTGGACCGATTAAAAATGAAGATACTCAATCAAATTAAAGTTGGCACACATAAAAGACTCAACACAGAAAATAAGAAATCCTAATGACAGAACACCACAAGATAAATCACACAAGACAATGAAAGAATCACAATGAACAACGCAAAATATTGAATCTCAAAACAGAGAAGACAAAGAATAACAGATCAAGAAAAGATTCCAAACAAAACTAAAAACAGACAGAAATCGCGAACTTATCTTTGAAGCCCGTGGAAGAGAACCTTGCTCTGATTACCACATGATGTGGTTCACTCCGGCGAGGAACCGCCGATTGGGCGCAGATCGAGCTGAGGAGACGGCAATAGACGCAGCGGAAGAAAAAAACCCTAGGTTTTGGAGTTTGATCGGTGGAAAAGGTTAGGGTTCGAGGTAACAGAGGTTTTAATCGGTGGAAGTTTGAAAGAAATGGAGGAGTAGCTGTTTGAACGGTGAAACCTCTTGTTTCACCGATTGAATCGATGGAAGGAAAGGATTCGCGGTTTTTGAACGGTAAAGTGAAAGAGAGTCCGGTGAGGGAAGATCTCGTGATAAAATGGTGAAAGGCTGGCGATCTGGAACAGAAAATGGAGCTTACCGTGGTGGTCGGCGGCTGGCTATGAGGAGCGAGAGAGAGAAGGCTCTCGAGAAGAAACCCTAGGTTTGTGATGAAATGTGAGATTGATTTGGTCTGTGGTGTGAGAGCACG
>NC_028358.1:14813324-14817193 GCF_000741045.1 Vigna radiata var. radiata
TCATTTGAAAATTTATTTTTGTCTTGAGTTAGTGATAACCAAAAAGGTAACTCTAACTCAAGCTTTTGATTGCCATATGTTAAAAATTGCAACTTTTGAAAAGATGTGATGGCAATGTTTTGGAAAGAAAAGATGAATTTGGAACATTTAATTTCAATTGAAGGAAAGTTAAAGGATAGAAAACCTCCCCTTTTGGGTTCTAGATTAGGATATGTTATCATGAATTTCTTTTCTTCCCTTTTCTTCCTTTCAATTTCTTCCTGCTCTTTCTTTTGTAGTCTCTCTTCCTCCTCTCTCTTTTCTTCCTCGGCCTTTCTATCTTTCTTTCTTCTTATTCTCTCTTTTTCTTCCTCTTCTTTCCTATGTTGCTCTCTTCTTTCTTCCTCTTCTCTCCTATGTTGCTCTCTTCTTTCTTCCTCTTCTCTCCTATGTTGCTCTCTTCTTTCTTCCTCTTCTTTCCTATGTTGCTCTCTTCTTTCTTCCTCTTCTCTCCTATGTTGCTCTCTTCTTTCTTCCTCTTCTATCCTTGCTTGCTCTCTTCTTCTCTCCCTTTCTCTTCTTCTCTCTTCTTCTCTCTTTCTCTCTTTCCTTCTCTCTTGTCTTTCCATTCTTTCTTGTTGTTCCCTATGTTTTCTCTCTAAATTCTCTTTTACTTCTCTCATTCAATAACTTCATAAGTTTATCTCTAAATTCTCTTTTCAAAATCTTGATATTAATTTCTACTTTGTCAAATATCTTCTTGAGAGCCATGAGATGATTTACAATATTAATGAATCATTTCTGCACATCATAGATGGTTTCTCCAGCTTTCATTATGAACAATTCATACTCTTGTATCAGGGAGTTCTTTCTTGCTCTCTTGATTTCATTTGTGCCTTATTGAGTTACCTCTAAGACATCTCACTTGTCCTTTGCAGATTTGCATTGAGATATCCTGAAAAATTCATGAACTAACAGTCAGTGCAGAGGCAATAATATTTCTAGCCTTAATATCATACTGAGCTTTTCTATTTTCATCAGTAGTCCACTCACTAAAAGGTTTTAAAACAGTTTTCTCTTCAATAGTTTTCGTAGGCACAAAAGGACCATTTAAAGTGGCATCCAAAATTCCTTTATCTTGCGATTCAAGAAAGATTTGTATTCTAATTTTCCAAAAAGGATAATTTTCACCAACAAATAGAGGTGGTTAGTTTGTTGAAGCACCTTCACCAAAAGTTTGAAAACAGGAAGCCATCCCCAGGTTTATAATCGAACCAAAGAAAAACAGAGTCGACTAGTTTTTCAAATATCTTATGAAAACCAGCTTTGCTGCTAATTGTTGGAAAACAGGTAGGCTTCGTTTTTACACAAAGAGAGGGGGGGGGTGAATTGGTGTTTTATCAAAAAAAAATTCTTTTCGCAATCTTCAAATCAAAGTATGAAACTTTTCAAACTTTCTTGAAATGCAAGTAATGAAAACTTGTATGCAGCGGAAAAACGTAGTTGACTGCGTTAAATGTAAAGTCGACTGTAAAGTAAAATAGTAGGGATAGAGAAAATCAAACACTGGTTTTTATACTGGTTCGGCCAACAATGCCTACATCTAGTGTCCTTCCAATCTAGGAAGCAAATGCACTATAATGGATGCGGTTTTTACAACAAGGAATTTATAGAAGACCTCCATGTCAAAAATATAAATCTCCCCTCTAACCCTTAACCAAAATATAGGCAACAACAACAGCAAGACTTGCAGCAAGATATCCCCTCTTCTGCAATCTGCCAACCACTCTGAACAATCCTCAAAGTGAACTTTCCCCTGTAATCACAACAAGCCCAAAACAGCAATCTTAATGGATGCCAAGCCAGAATCAATGCAGCAGTCTTCAAGGATGCCAACCTTGAATGTGATCAAACTAAAAGCAGCTTTTCTGTGCAGTATATGATCAAGCAATGTGTACGCAGTCAGTCTCCCTTTGAATCTCTTTCAAGAAAGATCACTATCGTCTTCTTGGAGAATTCTTGGAGCTTTAAGTCCTTGGCAAGTGTACCAGATCGTTGTCAAGTAATATAAATGGGTAAGTCCAAGTATCGTTTCCCAAAGCACTCTTAGGCCTTACTTTTCATGTAAACTAATCGCATAAGACTTGAGAAAATAATTAAATTGGTGTTTGTATGCAAAAAACAAAAATAAACATGAAAATGCAATGATTCAATTGGCTTTAAGAAACTATGGATGAATGGACTTGTTCGGGTTTATAATTTCATCTTATTCAGCCTCATATATCTACTCTTCTTATTTAATTTGCTTATTTATCATATTNTCATGNAAACTTTCTTAGTCTACCCTTAACCCAATCCCTTGGTGAAAGGAGCCTATTACTAATTACCGGCTTGTTATCCCTAGCCTCCTCTAGTAATTAATAATGCATGATCAACGGAAGCAAAATACAATTGATCGTCCTACCCCTATCCCTAGGCGGTATTAACATAATCAAGGAATTCAATACCAGTTCATGAAATTAATGTACCTCCCCGTATCAATAAAGACAAACAACATTTACTGAATGAGTTAAACGATAAAAGCATTAAGCAAAGGTGAAGAACCCAACAATTGATAAATCAAGCATATGCAAGCATAATAAATAAATAAGAATTTGGATATATGAGAGTTTTAAAAGATTACATTGTTCCCCAACAACCTAGGGTTCAGTTCACCATAACCATGCTAAAACTAGATGAAATATGATGAAAAAATGGAAGAAATAACCCTAAACTTGGTAGATTAGAGCCTAAGCATCGAAGGATCCTCCTCCAAGGTATGAGGAATAATGATGAAGGTTGAAAAACAATTATTTTCATATGTCAATTTGGACCAAATTACACCCTTTACTACTTGGAATGAGCTCAGAATCAAGCAAAACTCAATAAATGAGTCTGGAGAGAGTCAAAAGTTGTTTTTAGCTATTTTATGCTTATTAATGGGTGTCGCCGCCCAATCAAATTTGATTGCATAATAAGAAATGCAGTATAGCTAGGAATGACTCCTAGGTCGTTTCACAAGGACCAACTGCGGTTCAGAATCAGGTCTAACATAGTGTGTGTGGGGGGGGGGGTTGAAAAGGTTTCACCATGCATGAAAATGAAATTAAAACAATAAAAATGAAACTGCTATAGTAATTACGAAAATTCACGCTGGAACTGGACAGCTCTGACCTTTGCTCAATGTTTTACCCATAAATTTTTCTACAGAGCTCTAAATGAGATGAGGTTTTTTTCTTGGAAAGTAGACTCAATTATCTTTCATGTGATATATAAAACGTAGCATTTGGACCTCTGGTGTGGTTGCGGTTATTTTTTTAAAATCGAGTCCAGAGAGTGAAAATGCTAAACCCAATACTAGAGCAAACAAATATCTAAGCACAGTTAAAACTATTAAAATGCAACATTAAATTAGAAGAGGACAAATAACTCAAAATACAATGTAAAATAATTTTAAGCAAAAGAAATAAACAAATATAATTTTCTCCACCAAATCACGTGATGATAGTGCACCTCCCAAAAAAAAATAAAATTGCAATTGGCTTAAAAATTAAACCTTAGCCGTGACCTCCCTTCATTTCTCCAAGAAAAGTAAAATCAACTTGCAACTCCTCCTTAAACATGCTGCTGCAACTAAAAACAATGACACCATTTGCAAAAAAATAAAATAAAAAGCTTCTACAATTTCTATCAACCACCGTCACATCAAATCAACTTCTTCATTTTACAAAAAAAAAAAATAAAAGACATAAATAGAATAAAAGAAAGTGCTGCACCACCGTACCACCTAAACACTTCTTCAATCACATGGAATTTTCGGTGCAGCACACCAAACTCAAACAGCCACCAAA
>NC_028358.1:14823743-14832995 GCF_000741045.1 Vigna radiata var. radiata
TAACCAAAATAGGTAGACATGTGAAAGAAGGAGGGGAAAAGAAGAATGCAATGAAAATATGCAACTAAAGCTACCTAAATGCAACACACAATGACAAACACACAAAACAGAACATCACACTCACAACACAAGACAAGACAACACACACTAACAAAACAAAGACCTAAAAACGAACCGTTGGTCCCCGGCAACGGCGCCAAAATTTGATGGGTGTCGCCGCCCAATCAAATTTGATTGCATAAGAAGAAATGCAGTATAGCTAGGAATGACTCCTAGGTCGTCTCACAAGGACCAACTGCGATTCAGAATCAGGTCTAACATAGTGTGTGTGTGGGGGGGGGGGTTGAAAAGGTTTCACCATGCATGAAAATGAAATTAAATCAATAAAAACGAAACTACTACAGTAATTACGAAAATTCACGCTGGAACTGGACAGCTCTGACCTTTGTTATATGTTTTACCCATAACTTTTTCTATAGAGCTCTAAATGAGATGAGGTTTTTTTCCTGGAAAGTAGACTCAATTATCTTTCATGTGATATATAAAACGTAGCATTTGGACCTCTGGTGTGGTTGCAGTTATTTTTTTAAAATCGAGTCCAGAGAGTGAAAATGCTAAACCCAATACTAGAGCAAACAAATATCTAAGCACAGTTAAAACTATTAAAATGCAACATTAAATTATAAGAGGACAAATAACTCAAAATACAATGTAAAATAATTTTAAGCAAAAGAAATAAACAAATATAATTTTCTCCACCAAATCACGTGATGATAGTGCACCTCCCAAAAAATAAAATTGCAATTGGCTTAAAAATTAAACCTTAGCCGTGACCTCCCTTCATTTCTCCAAGAAAAGTAAAATCAACTTGCAACTCCTCCTTAAACATGCTGCTGCAACTAAAAACAATGACACCATTTGCAAAAAAATAAAATAAAAAGCTTCTACAATTTCTATCAACCACCGTCACATCAAATCAACTTCTTCATTTTACAAAAAAAAAAAATAAAAGACATAAATAGAATAAAAGAAAGTGCTGCACCACCGTACCACCTAAACACTTCTTCAATCACATGGAATTTTCGGTGCAGCACACCAAACTCAAACAGCCACCAAATTCAAATAAAAAAAATGCAAGGTGCTCTTTAATTGCTAATGAAAATCAAGAAAGGTAAAAGATAAAATCAAGTAATGATAGAACAACTCCCAAGAAAAGAAAAGGGTCNGGCTTTTTCAATGAGAAGTAAAAAGAGAAAGACATTCCACCAACTTCCATCAAATCATTTCTTCATTCATCAACTAAATAAAAAAAATGAAAAGAAAAGGACAAGCTACTATACTACTTAATTGTTGCAGCAGTGCATAATAAAAGAAAAGAGAAGAAAAAAAACTTCATTCAACCAATGCCATCTTCCGTCAACAACATTTCCAAGCTCCTAGAAATANTGTTCCAGCCCCCACCTAATAAAAAACGCTGCAGCCCCCTTCAATTCTCCAATTGCNGANAGCTCTCCCAAGTAAACGTTCCTCANCTGGCCAAAAAAAACATTGCCGAGAGAAAGTGCATCCTTGCAGCCCAAAANTGTGTGACGGNTGTTGCTATTCTAAGGGGCCATGTGTCCCTCCAAATAANGGTGGNGTCNACCCTAAAATAAAAGGGAACCCTAGGCCTAGTGTNCTACAATATTGGGCCTAGTCTACTCNACCAAAATTAGCCCAAATTACAAACATTTGTCCAAAAAGTTTAAACAATAAAATTATAATATAACTAAAATTTAAAATGTCTAATATGAGAGTCTTGAATTTATTTGGTGTCCTCCAAATGTCCCAAATTGTGTTTCCAAAATTTTCCCTGCAAATAATAATGCAAATAATTAGCTCAGAAAATTCAAATTAATTAAAATTAGAATTTCCGGTCAAATTATGCATATTTAGGAAAAACAGAAAAATACGGGAAAATTAAGCACAATTCCCTGATCAATTCTAGCACAATAAACTAAGTAAAGTCAAGAAAATATCGACTCATCACTTATATTGCATTGTTTTGTAGCTAATTTGAGAAAAGTGACAATGGATTTAAAGATACAGGTCGTTGACTCAAGAAGAGAGCAGAAAAATGAAGATTTGAAGAGTCGACGCACCGCCCAGCAACACACATAAACCACTGGGCGGTCCAGGACGAGAAGTAAGCATGGAAATGGGCACTGAGGGAATCGCCACCGCCGGGCGGTGGCGGCAGGTTATGGGAAACCGCCGGGTGACACACTTAAACTGCCCGACGGTGGCTCGCTGGACTTGGGCTTGTTTTCGACACACTCCTCACCTATAAATACCCTTATTACGAATTCAGAGTCATTCTTTTGACAGGGGAGAACAACCAGACTTAATTTTGCTCTCTGGAGAGAATCTCTTGGATGCTTAGGCTCCTTTTCATCTTTTCTAGGGTTTGCTCTTCCATTCTTCTTCCATTTTTCATCTAGTTTCACCATGTCTATGGTGAACTAAACCCTATTGTTGTTGGGGAAAACAATGTAATCTTTTGATGCTCTCTCTTACTGAAACTATTGAATATTTATATGGTCTCCATATGTTTTGATTTATTATTGTTGTGTTATCATCTGTGCTTAAGGCCTTTATCCTTTAACTCATTCGGTACATTGATCTTTGTCGTTATTGATATGGGGACGTACAGTAATGACATGAACTGGTGAGTAATCTCTTGATTTTGCAATACCACCTAGGGATAGGGGTAGGACGATCAATTGCGCTAACTTCTATTTATAATGCAGTATTAATTACTAGGGCAGGCTAGGGATAGCAAGCCAGTAGTTAATATTAGGCCCTTTTCGCCGAGGGATCGGGTTAAGGGGAGGCTAAGAAAGTCGCATAAGAATTCAATCAATCTATTATTCAAGGGTAGTATGTAAGAGAGAGCGAAATAGATGAAATTGTTAGTACCCAACAACATTCATTCCTCCATTGTTTTCGTTTGTCAATTGAATCAACTTTATCTTTGCATGTTAATATATTTTGTCTCAAAACCAATTTATTAATTTTTATTTTTCAAGTCTTATTATTTTAATTCACACGAAAGAGAAAGCCATACGAGTCCCTTGGGAAAAACGATACTTGGTCTTAACATTTATATTACTTGTACGATTTGGTACACTTGCCAATTTGTCAACAAATAACTATGGACGTTTCTTTCTATTGAAAGAATATGTTTTGATTCACACTGGGCTATATATAAGCCCAAAAAGATTACAAAGTCTAGCTAATAAAAACAGACAGCCGCCTAGGAGCCTAAGTTCACCACTCAGCAGTTTCCCTCTAGCCGCTTTGACCGTTGATGAGTCGATATTTTATTGATTTCACTTAGTTTATTATGCTGGAATTAATCAGGGAATTGTGCTTAATTGTTCGGTATTTTCCCGTTTTTCCTAATTATGCTTAATTTGACCGAAAATTCTAATTTTAATTAATTTGTATTTTTTGAGTTAATTATTTGCATTATTATTTTCAGGGAAAATTTTGGACAAACAATTTGGAGCATTGGGAGGGAGACAAAATAATTCAAGACTCTCCACTTGGACATTTCAAATTTAATTATATTGTAACTTAGTAGTATAGAATGTTTTTAATTAAACTTGTGCACAATTGGGTCAATGTTGAAAAATTTATGATGGGCCCAAATAGTAGGACACATGGCCTAGTGTTTTTCTTTTGGGTGGACCCCACTCATCCTTAAAAGATGACACATGGCCCTAGGGATTAGAACCCTACATCCATCATTTTCTACAAGCAGCCGTCACCCTCTTGTGGACTCTCGGTTCTGGAACGTTTTTGGTGGCAAAGAATTTTTCTTGAAACAATGCCAACATTGATAGATAATGGATGAATGGATAGATATAATTTGTTTCCTTGCTTTTCGTATGCACTTGAAAAGAGCTTCCACACGTTGTAGATTTTAAGAAATCGGTGTTGTCCTTGTTTTGTGGCTGCAACCAGTTTTTTTCCTTTTACTTTTAAAGTTGTTTCATTATTGTTTTGTTGTAGCATTTGGCTTTCTTGGAGAATTAAGCATGGCTGCCACGGGTCTGAAACTTTGCCTTGCTTGGGTTCAGATTACTTCTAGACTTGACACTTATTCCATTTAGAATTTGCAATTTCTTTTTTTGCCTTATTGGTAGGTGGGAGTAGGTGTTGTCACGTCCCACAAAAGGAGAGCACATTTTTGTTATAGTACACTTGCTCATTGATTTTCTTGGATTGCACACGGTCCATTAGTTTTCTTTCATCTTCTCGGTGATGTGATACATTCATTGTTGGGATTTTACCTTCTTTTAGATTGCAAAAGCACGGTGATAATAGGGAATGATGAGAGATTTTCCTTTATGTTTTTTATTGAATGCTAGTTACAGTGAGTGATTGATGGTTAGTATTTCTTTAATTGTTCTTTTGTTTTGTTGAATTGAAAAGTGCTTTAGAAAGATTAGATGATGGACGTGTGGCAGCTGATTGTTGGAGCTAGCATTTTCTTTTATTTATTTTGAGAATGAAGAAGTTTATAGGATGAATTAGGTGTGGTGCAGATGGTGATTGAAATTGAGTTACGTTGCTGCAGGAGGTTGTGCTTTCATATTTTTTTTGTGTTATTCTTCATTCATGATGTGCGTTGAATCAATTAGGAAAGCAAGGGTTTATCAATTTTTTTTTTAAATGGCAAGATGCACTAGGTCACGGCCATGATGATTTTTGAGAAAGCACTACAGTAAAAGCGGTGATTACTTGCGGCATTTTATCGACGACTGTAGAGCCCTCGGTAATGACTTAGTGAATTAATTTACCGACGGTGTTGGAGCCTTCGGTAATATCCTCCATTAATTTTCCTCGCATCACTGTATTCCCGCTCTGCAAAACATTCCCACGAACAGTCGTCCCTTCTCCGAAATAAAAAATGCTAAACCCTAACGTTAACAAAAATAGAAGGCTTGGTTTTTGCTCGAAGACTTGCTCGAAGACTTTGCAGTGATTGCTCGAAGACTCTCTCTTTGATTTTGTATTTTACTTTCATTCTCATTTTCTTTCATTTGCTCGAAGAATCTCGAAACCCCTTCTCATTTTCCCCCATTCTGATCATTTGCTCGAAGACTAGGGTTTGGTGGTTGGCGGAGGCTTCGTGGTTCATCGACGTTGGCGTGAGGAGGCGACGTTGTTGAGGGAAGGCTCTGTTCAGCGAGGTGGACGAATAAGCCGTCTCGTCTCTGCAAATCGAACCAGGTTCCAAAACATCCAGGTGTTCGAGCCAAAAGGTCGTCGGTAACGTTTCCGACAAGCAAATTACCGACGGCTTTGGAGTCGTCGACAGGTCGTCGGTAAGGTGGGTTTACCGACGGCTTTTGGTCCGTACCGAGGGCTTTTGTCCGTCGGTAAATCCCTTCTTTTTTGTAAGAAAAGCAATTTCATTTTAAATTCCTTTGCTAGAAACACATGTGGTCACGTGAGTAGTTAGATAAATTTGTCTTTTTATTTTCTTGTGCTTTAATTTAATTTCACATATTTTGTTGAATTGGGTTTTATGTTTTTAATTTAGTGATGCATATTAATAATTTTAACTATGCTAGATATTTGATTAGTCTAGTATTGGGTTAGCATTTTCACTCTCTGGACTCGATTTTAAAAACATAACTGCAACCACACCAGAGGTCCAAATGCTACGTTTTATATGTCACATGAAAGATAAATGAGTTTACTTTCCAGGAAAAAAAACCTCATCTCATTTAGAGCTCTGTAGAAAAGGTTATGGGTAAAACATTGAGCAAAGGTCAGAGCTGTCCAGTTCCAGCGTGAATTTTCGTATTTACTGTAGCAGTTTCGTTTTTACTGTTTTAATTTCATTTTCATGCATGGGGAAATGGTTGTTGCATTTAGTTTCGTTTTAACTAATTTTAATTACGTTTTTACATTTGCTTTTTAATTTAAATTCCATCTGCGTTTTAATTTTAATTTTTCTGCACACCAAACAAACTTTCAACCCCCCCCCCCACTTTGTGTTAGACTCGAAACTCGAACCGCAAAATTGGTCCTTGAGAGACGACCTAGGAGTCACTTCCTAGCACTATACTACATTTTTTTTATATGCAATCAAATTTGTATGGGCCGCGACACCCATCAACCGCTCAACGGTCAGTTTTGCCGCTGAGCGGTTTCCCTCTAATCGCTTTGAGCACTCAACGGTCCATTGTGGTGCTCAGCGACTCACTTGACCCTTCTTTTCATCCTTTTTCTCCTTCTTTCACGGGTGGAGGTCCACCTTACTTCACTTCCATCTTCAATTCACCTTAAAACCCTACAAAACAATGTAAAACCAAGCATAATATCTCTAAAACAAACTTTTGACTCTCTTATGACTCAACTAAGTGTTTTACTTGATTTTAAGCTCATTCTAAGCCATAAAGGGTGTGTTTTATTATCAAATTTAAGTATAAAAATAACGATTTTTAGACTGTTATCAATCCCAAGCCTGAATCATTGCAACAATGTTAAAGGATGCCAAGCCTCAATGTGATCAAACTAGAAACACCTTTTCGTTACAGTATATGATCAAGCAATGTGTGCGCACTCAGTTTCCCTTTGAATCTCTTTCAAGAAAGATCACCACCGTCTTCTTGGAGAATTCTCGGAACTCTCAAAACAGAGAATTGAATCTGAAACAGAAATGAAAATGTTAGACCATCAAAAGTCTCTGAACAGATTCGTGTTTAGCCTATTTATAAATTTTTGTTTTTCATATTGTCTTACAGTCGAATAGGCTATTAATTCAGTCGATTGGATTATGACAGTTATAACAGTTCAGTCAACCTGGTAGAATATAGTCAACCAAAAACAAAACACATTTAGCACAGTTGACCAAGTCAGCATTGCTCAACTAACTTTTGAAAATATAGTCGTTGGAGTGCCAAAGCATAACAAAATTTCAAAGCAGACAAATAATACAGTCAAATGTGTGGCACACATAGTTGACTTCAACATGTAAAACATTTTGAAATTTTTTTCTTCTCAAAATTTCACAGAGCCCTAATTCTCAAAATTTGTACAAAGATTTTAGCTTAGTCGAATCTATTAATAATGGAGTCGACTGCACTATAGCTTTGTTAGACAGTGATAAGTTCATAAAAGTGCTCGTGGTTTTCAGCTTTAAAACATGTGCAGTAAAACATATATAATGATGCATTGCACATAGCACATAAAACACAAACATGTTCAGTAGATATATCAATCAGTCAACATAGGAACATGTAACACAATACATAAGCTTCTTCAACAAATATAACAATCAATCAGCATATGAACATGTAATTGTTTTGTCATCATAAAAAACTAGAGTGATATAGAAATTGTGTTGTCAACAATATCAACAATAATCTCTCCTTTTAGAATTTAGTCAATTAACCTTGTACTGTAGTCGTATTGCCTCAGCAGATCATACTTGATTTCTACTGGTTCATTTGAGATGTCTGCATCACTGTCGTAATCGTACCATGTTACTTCAGTCATATACACATGTCAGAATCTGTATTCTCCTAAGCAATGCATGCTTCTTTTCATTTCATGCTACTGACTTGAGGGAATCTTTTCTTGCCTTTCTGCTTAGGCTTTAATTCTGGACATTCAGGCTTGATATGTCCTTCCTTTCCACGTTTGTAACATTGAACAACATTTGTTCTAAAGCTTTTCTTTTTGCCTTCACTTGCATGGTTAGTCAGTTGACTATCATTTTGTATAAGTCGACTAAACTTCTTTACCATCAAGGTCATCAATTATTTCTCGTCCATCTTTGTTTCTGAGTTGTTCTCGCTTGTAGCCTTTAGAGAAATGGACTTCTTTTTTTCAATCTCCTCTTCATCTTTTAATCTACCAAGTTCCAATTCATGTTCACGTAGCTTGGCAAATAAGGTAGACATATTCATCGTTTTAAGATTTTTGGATTCAGAGATTGCCGTGACTTTTGGTTGCCAATTTCTTTTCATACTTTTCAGAATCTTGATGTTGATTTCTTCTTTACCAAATGCTTTCCTGAGAGTCATGAGATGATTTACAATATGAGTGAATATTTTCTGTACATTATAGATGGTTTCTCCAGCCTTCATTCTAAACAGTTCATACTCTTGTATTAGGGAGTTCTTTCTTGCTCTCTTTACTTCATTTGTGCCTTCATGAGTTACCCCTAAGACATCCCAAATTTCCTTTGTAGTTTTGCAATTAGATATCCTAAAAAATTCATCAATTGTTAGTTTTTCATCTGTTGTCCATTCAGTAAAAGGTTTAATAACATTTTCTTTATCAACAGTTTTAGTAGGCACATAAGGTCCATTCAATGTAGCATCCCAAATACCCTTGTCAACTAATTCAAGAAAAATTTGCATGCGAATTTTCCAAAATGGGTAATTTTCCCAGCAAACAAAGGTGGTTTGTTTGTTGAAGCACTGTTAAGTCCCTGGCAACTGTACCAGATCGTTATCAAGTAATATAAACAGGTAAGTCCAAGTATTGTTTTTCCAAAGGACTCTTAGGCCTTAACTTTCATGTAATCTAATCTTGTAAGACTTGAGAAAAGAGAATAAATTTGATGGTTGTATGCAAAGGACAAAAATAAAAATGCAATGCAGTTGATTCAATTGGTTTTGAGAAACTATGTATGAATGGTGTTGTTGGACTTTACAATTTCATCTTATCCACTCTCATATATCTACTCTAATTATTTAATTAACCTATTTATCTAATTGCCATGCATACTTTCTTAATTACCCTTAACCTAATACCTTGGTGAAAAGAGCCTATTACTAATTACCAGCTTGCTATCCCTAGCCTCCCCTAGTAACCAATAACGCAATGCGTTTGGAAGCAATTACAATTGACCCTCCTACCCCTATCCCTAGGCGATATTGGCATAATCAAGGAATTTCCCACCAGTTCATGACATTATCGTACATCCCCATATCGATAAAGTTAAATAATAAAAGCATTGAGCACAGATGAGAACCCAACAATTGATAAACAAGTATATGACAAGCATATGAAATAAATAAGAATTTGAATATATGACAGTTTCAAAAGATTACATTGTTCCCCAACAACAAAGGGTTTAGTTCACCATAATCATGGTGAAACTAGATGAAAATAATGAAAGAGTGAAAAGATAAACCCTAGATTTTGACACTTATTCCATTTAGAATTTGCAATTTCTTTTTT
>NC_028358.1:14833530-14842430 GCF_000741045.1 Vigna radiata var. radiata
TGGCTTTCCACTTCTTCATCAAATAATTCACACTTTTCAAAACTCCTTTTTCTCATGACAAGTTATTATACAATTCAAATTTCAGTGGAATCCTACAAAGATGTATGCATATTTTCAATCCAAATTAGTTAACATAATCAATCTTTTCCAACAGATGTTTTTATTCATGAATAATCAATCAACTAAACATAGATGTAATCATGGATTTAACAATTCTCACCAAGCACGTATTTCACTCAATCACTTAAGTGTTTAGGGAGGTCACTCTACTCTCTACTGTTTACATGTCACATTAAACAATATTGTCATTCATCTTAAAACAATCAACATCTTTACATACATATGTCATCACAAGGACTTTTTCTAAGGCTTGTATTGTGGCTGGGCTATCAAGAAAAATTGGTTTTTCCGGAATACAAAATCCTTGAGTTAAGAGAGTTTAAATCTTCATTCAAAGTTCATGCACACTCTCTTTTTAACCAATCTCACTCATTCCCAACTTTTTCCCTTTTTCCTTTTACATTGTTCATTGAGTTCACTTTACATGTTTTTCTCTTTTCTTCTTTTCTTTCCTTTCTCATGTATTTTTTTTTTTCATCTTTTGAACTCAATGCTTTCCTTTTTCTTTTGCCTTTCACTTTCCCCATTCAACCCCAAACTTGAACCTTTTCATCACATATAATTATTCTCAACCCTTAACTCAAGGTAAATCAATTCAAACAAGGGTTTTCATATTATTTAAGGTCAAGGTTCAAAAAGGGTATATCATTTAAAATTCTTTGGGTGAAAATTTGGCTAAGGGCTTTTCAAACATGGCCTTGATCATATGACATACACATGCAATTCAATCAATTATCAAGATTAAGTCAATACCATTCATGATTCCCTGTAAACAGTGCACACAACAATAAAACTCTGAAGCTCAATAACTTGCATAATCAGGCTTTCTCACTTTTCACTTGAATCCTGCTTAGCATCAAAATCACAATCATGAATCACTTACTCATTTGTTCACATAGTCAGTGAACCAACAACCTGGATATCAACATTCACACATTCTCAATCATCATCCACAATCAATCATTAATAGTAAACCACTCATCATGCAAGAAATTGGAACCATTATCCAAATAAGTGTACAAGCCAAGCATAGACTCAAACATATATTTAACCTATACTACTAATTCAAAGTACAAAGAAAAACAAAAACAAAAATCCCTGTCAATGCTTGCATCCATCAATAGATGCCATCAACGAAGATCCTCATCTGAGTCATCATCATCCTCCTCCTCCTGGGCATCCTCAAAATATTCATCATCCTCTTAGTCATCATCCTGTCCTCCTCAAGTTCCAGCAGCTCCGGACCCACTACCGTGTGCCTGCCCACGAGGCCAAGCCATCACACTACGGAACTCATCCATAGTCCACCTGCGCACTGGTGGCTGGTCATAAAGTCCTATGATCATCTCAGCAGTGGCCTTCTGCCCTCTGTAAAGGGACTCCATCCTTGCCTCCATCATAGACATATACATGTCTCTCATTTGGAATGGCTCAGGCTGCTCTGTTGGTGCATCTGCAGGCTCATCCTCCTGCTGCACTGTTGCCCTCCTTGGATGTCTCCTAGGGACTGCTCCAGCTGGCTCATCACCACTACAATACTGACAAAATAGGAGGGATTAATAGCACTCCTCGGCCTCTCAAAGGGTGGAACAGAAGTGTCCACTCCTGCCTGCTGGCACAAGTATGTGATTAGGGACGGATATCCCAGTGGCATCCTACTGCTCATGGTGTTGGCACAGCTCATAATCTCACTGGTAATGATCTTCTCCACATTCACGTCCATCTACCTCAACATACAGTATATGACCAGGATCCGATGTAGAGTGATATCGGAAACATGAGAGCATGGCTGGACGTTGGCATGAGTGAATGCCATCCAGTATTTAGCTAGGGGAGTTAAATCTGCCCTAAGGATGTTCACCAGTGCTCCATTCGCGTTTCTCTGAAAATGCCTCCCAGGGATGCACATCACTCGCTCTATCTCCTCATAATCCCTGGCCTCCCCCAATATAGCAGCATACCTGCACTCCTCTCTTGGCCACTCAGTCCATAGAAAGGCGTTGATGGTGTCAAGATCATAGTTGATCAAGCGCCCACGTACATAGCTCGTGTACCTCCCTGCAGACACCCCTCCTCTCGGCAAGGCATTAGCATAGAACTCATTCACCAACTCAATACTGGCTGGTGCTGGGTAAGTTGTTAGTCTCTCCCAACCTCGCCTTTCAATCTCCAAACCAAACTCTAGAGCCAAGTCAGGGATATACATGGCTTTTCTCACCATCAGTAGTCACCTGTCCTGGACTATAGCAAAATGTTCTTCATGATTCCTCGAAAGGAACCTTGTAGAATAGAATCTTCTAGGTCTCTCTGATTCCTTCCTTTTGTTGCCCATTGTCTTAACTCTTTTTGAGGTAGACATTCCTGCATAAATGAATTTCATCCAACAAAATTCACAGGAACATCATTAAAGGTTAGTGCATCATCAGATCATACAATTTTGTGAGTAAAAATAAGGTTCCTCAACTTGCAAACATCCAAAAAATTCAACATTTACGCAAACAGCTGCAGACCGCTCAACGTCAAAAGAGACCGCCCAGGCGATTTACCTCAAATCGCGCCACTACTCAGCGCCAAAACATACCGCTCAACGGTGGCGGCTAGGGCTTTTCAAAATCCTTGCCTATTTGATCCTAATCTCCACTCTTTTGCTAAAATCATCAATCCAGATCAAAAGCATGCAATTTAATCGGTTCAAACAGTTCCTATTCTATCAATTCATGCATAGAAATCAAACGCCCTAATTTATCATGTTCCTAAGCATGTTCTTTAACAAATCCCAACATAAAAACCTTGAATAATGAATTTGCATACTTACTTGAGTGAAGATTATGAATGCTTGCAGAAAAATTGCTTAATTGATGATGTATGTCCTCTCCAATGCAAATCCCTCAACCAAAAACCCCAAACTTTGACAAAGTAATGGTGGAGAATTGAATTTTTGGTGAGTGGGTGAATGAGAAAGTGAGGAAATCTCTCTAAAATGCTCTTGAAAGTGAAAGAAGAGTGCTAGGGCTTAGGGAGACCGCTCAGGAGAAATGCAAGGAAGAGTTTCAAAGTGAAAAACTTGAAAACCGCTCAGCTTTTAAGCAAAGCCAAGACCACCAGCGCCGCAACCGCTCAACGGTAAAATGGACCGCTCAGCGGTTTGCGCCTGTTTTCACTTCTTCTTTTTGCTTTCTTTTGAGTAATCCTTCCTTCTAGCACTTACTTTCATCCTTCAATTTTCAAATATATACCTTTCCCCTCTCAAATGCAATCATTAACATGTAATGCACTTAACACAGGATTAAAAACAAAATAATCAACTGGATTGCCTTCCAGATAGCGCTTGTTTAACGTCATGAGCCTGACCCAAACCTATTTAGCACCCATCACTAAGTGCTTCTCCTTCCAACACCCTTCAGTAGGTGCACTAACCTTGTATCCTTCAGTAGATCCGTAAAAGATTTAGCATCCCTCAGTAGATGCTACCCAAAAAGTGTTCAAAAATTCAATAAAGTATATATACAAAATCAAATACCCTAAATCTACAAATGTTTATACAAAGTGGGATTTAGAGAAAATCAATTCATTCCATCCCGGTTAGGATCTTTATCAACCCAACTCATCTGTTGCTTTGTATCCACTCTTTTTATGCCTCTTGTGAACGGTTTCCTGATTTTCAGCTTGCCATCTTCTCTATTCTTAATAACAAGCGACTTCTTATCCTTGAATCTCACTTGTGCTCCTATTGGAAGTGGTGTATATTCAGCGTGGATAGTGCCTCCTTTGTCAACCTCCTCTTCTTTAGGTACCTGCAAATCATTACAACTATTAGAGTTGGTACCTGTTGTGTTGTTCTTTAATGTAGCTTCTCGTCTTGACTTCTTATGCTTGGCCCTCTTTTTAATTATAGTACTTTTCTCTTTAAAGCCAGTATAAAAGAGTATATTCTCTTTGTCCTTCATCATGATCCTTACATCATGGACACTGATAGACATCTTGGATGTGGCCATGAAAAGTCTTCCAAGAATTACTGGAATTCTTTCCGCATCTTCCATGCTCATGATGAGAAAATCAGCTAAGAATTCTAACTGCTCCACCCGAACAACCACATTTTCCACCATACGAAATGGTGTTTTTAATGAACGATACACCATATTCACTGTGAGATTAGATAGCTTTAACGTTAGCCCTCCAATTTTCTTAAACAAATGCATGGGCATCATGTTAATGATAGATCTAGAATCTATCATTGCTTCTCCTATATCAACCTCATTAATCTTACATACCAAATTCAAGCAACCTGGATCTTTTACTTTAAGCGGAGAATTCCTTGGAGGTTGAACCTTAAATTCATGCTCATCATCATCTTCATCTAAATCTATCATATCTCCAAGATAAAATTTCATTCTTGCAAGAATCTGTTTAATAATTGAAGGCATAATAGTCATTTGATTATAAATTTCTCTGTTGTGCTCATTATGACTGTCTCTTGCTTCCCCTTCTTCTTCTGCTCCACTGCTACTACTACTCTCAACGGCTTCACCTTCCTCCTTTTCATCACTACTTCCAATCTCTACAACTTCCTTGTCTGCTCTTCCTTCATTACTTGTCACCACAACTTTGCATTCTTCTTTAGCGTTAACATCAGTATTAGCCCTAAACTGGTTCTTTAGCGTTAACATCATTTGCTTTTCGGTAGCCTAACTCATAAGAACTCCATGGTTAAGCGTGCTTAGCCTAGAGTAATTATGGGATGGGTGACCTTCCGGGAAGTTTTCTCAGAAAGTGTGTGAGTGAGGACAAAGCAGACTGGAAAGCCTCGTGTTGATGTGTGGGGGCAGTTAGCAGTCCCTGTAAGTTGTTGGGGCGTTACATCCTCCACAAAGATCACATAACTGTTGTGCTTGAGAGACATTACGAAGCTCCTTTAGAAGTTGTGAAAGGATCTTTGTCAATGTATCTAGCTTTTGGGTCAAAAGATGATTTTGAGCTAGCATTGCATCATTTGCAGGTAAGTGCAAGACTCCTCTCTGTTGTGTCCGTACGCCCCTTTCACTATACGCTTCTTGACCATTAGCTACCATTCTCTCTATAAAGTCATAGGCTTCATCCTCAGTCTTCTGTTTGATATCACCTCCAGCTGAGGCGTCCAACATCATCTTAGACTGGATATTCAGTCCACCAAGGTAGGCAAGAACAATGGTTGTCTTGTCAAATCCGTGAATTGGTGTTTTTCTGAGTAGTCCTTTGAATCGCTCCCATGCTTGACTTAGAGTTTCTTCCATGCCTTGTTTAAATGATGAGATCTCTAGCTTTCCTTGAGTAACTTTAGACTGTGGAAAATATTTATTAACAAATGTTCTGGCCACAGCTTTCCAAGTTGTAAATGTTCCTTCAAGAAAGGAATTGAGCCACATCTTAGCATTGCCTTCCAATGAGAACAAAAGCAAGCTAAGCCTTACTCTTTCATCTTATACACTTGCCATCTTCACTGTGTTGCATATTTCACTAAATGCTGTCAAATGGTCATAGGGATTCTCATTTGACAGGCCATCAAACTGTTTGCTCTGCACCAGGTGTATAAGTGCTGGATTCATCACCATGTTGGTCGTTTGATCTGTAGGCATGACTATGCTGCTAAAATGGAAAGGGCCAACCGTATCTGATTAGTCTGCAAGAGTGAGTCTTGGAGGAGTTCTTTCAGCCATCTCCTTTGTTATTCTTTCTGGTGAAGGTGATAGTAATCTTTCAGGTGAAGGAAACAAATCCCTATATTGGCGTCTAACTCTCCTTCTCCCTCTTGCTTCGCTTAAGCCTTCAAGAAGAGGTTGTGTATTTTTCTTGCTTCTAGTATGTCTCGTCTCCTGTTGCATGCACAAAAAACACAAACCCTAGAAGCACTTCTTTTTTTAAAAAAAAAAATAAAAAGATAAAAAGATAAGATATATACAATCAAGTCAAACTTAATCAGTTTACACTGGCGCCAAAAACTTGTTAAGTCCCTGGCAAGTGTACCAGATCGTTATCAAGTGTACCGAGTATCGTTTTCCCAAAGGACTCTTAGGCCTTAACTTTCATGTAACCTAATCTTGTAAGACTTGAGAAAAGAGAATAAATTTGATGGTTGTATGCAAAGAACAAAAATAAACATGCAATGCAGTTGATTCAATTGGTTTTGAGAAACTATGGATGAATGATGTTGTTGGGGTTTACAATTTCATCTTATCCACTCTCATATATCTACTCTTATTTAGTTCACCTATTTATCTAATTGCCATGCATACTTTCTTAATTACCCTAACCCAATCGCTTGGTGAAAAGAGCCTAT
Source organism: Vigna radiata var. radiata (assembly GCF_000741045.1). Classification (NCBI taxonomy): domain Eukaryota; kingdom Viridiplantae; phylum Streptophyta; class Magnoliopsida; order Fabales; family Fabaceae; genus Vigna; species Vigna radiata. Next base: position 14,839,964 of record NC_028358.1, read on the forward strand.
TACTAATTACCGGCTTACTATCCCTAGCCTCCCCTAGTAACCAATAATGCAATGCGTTCGGAAGCAATTACAATTGACCGTCCTACCCCTATCCCTAGGCGATATTGGCATAACCAAGGAATTTCCCACCAGTTCATGACATTACCGTACGTCCCCATATCGATAAAGACAAACATCTTTTACTGAATGAGTTAAACAATAAAAGCATTGAGCACAGATGAGAACCCAACAATTGATAAACAAGTATATGACAACCATATGAAATAAATAAGAATTTGAATATATGAGAGTTTCAAAAGATTACATTGTTCCCCAACAANAAAGGGTTTAGTTCACCATAATCATGGTGAAACTAGATGAAAATAATGAAAGAGTGAAAAGATAAACCCTAGATTTGGTAGTTTGGAGCTCTNACATCCAAAATCCTCCTCCAAGGGGTGAAATAGCTCTGGACGTTTCTCTCTGCCAAAAGAATCCGCTTCTAATTCGCACTGCGGCTATATATAAGCCCAAAAAGATAACAGATAGATTACAGAAAGATTTACAAAATCTAACTAAAAAAACAGACAACCGCCCAAGCGCCTAATTTGACCACTCAGTGGTTTGGCTCTAATCGCTCTGAGCGCTCAGCGGACCATTCTGGCGCTCATCGACTTGCTTGACCCTTCTTTTGATCATTTTTCTCCTTCTTTCATGGGTCTGAGTCTAGCTTACTTCACTTCCATCTTTAATTCATCTAAAAACCCTGCAAAACAAGCATAATATCGCTAAAACCAACTTTTGACTCTCACAAGAAACAACTAAGTGTTTTACTTGATTTAAAGCTCATTCTAAGCCATAAAGAGTGTGTTTTACACTAGTAAAAAAAAGGATTATACAACGCACATTATGCCACAGTTCACTAGAAACCGCAGCATAATGCTGCGCGGTGGCAGTTTTGTAAATAAATTGAACTTATGTGCCGCGGTTCCCCACTTAACCGCAGCATATACCCATGTCCACCAACCCGTTTGACATCACGTCAGTGGAAAAAATTTAATGACAAGGGAATAGGCCGCGGTTGGTCAGAGAACCGCGACCTATTCCCCCTGCTACCTGCTGACATTCCCAATCAGTCAAGCCCTGCAATAAATTGACAAGGGAATAGGCCGCGGTTGGTCAGAGAATTGCGGCCTATTCCCCCTACTGCCTGCTGACATTCCCCATCAGTCAGCCCCTGCAATAAATTGACAGGGGAATAGGCCGCGGTTGGTCAGAGAACCACGGCCTATTCCCCTGTCAATTTATTGCAGGGGCTGACTGATCAGGAATGTCAGCAGGTCGCAGGAGGAATATGCCGCGGTTGGTCAGAGAACCGCGGCCTATTCCCCTGCTTCCTGCTGACATTCCCCAAAAAGTAGTTGGGAGGCAGTTAAGGGGATTCTGAACGTTAGGGAATAGGCCGCGGTTGGCCAGAGAATCGCGACCTATTCCCTGGTCTCAGTAAATTTTAAATTTTCAGAGTATATGCCGCGGTTGGGCGCTGAACCGCGGCATATAAGTTAAAAAAATTTTCAAAAATGCCATTTTGTATTATTTTTTTAAAATGAATAGGCCGCGGTTATGTGTAGAANCGCGGCCTATTCCCCCTTTATGCCGCGGTTAAGTGTAGAACCGCGGCAGATTCTCTTCTGAAGGTTAAAAAAACAAAATTCACCAACAGTTCGTCTTCCCCACGCGATTTCTGAAACAGTTCTTCTTCCCCGTGCGATTTCCGTCCAGGCGCTCTGCTTCTCCGTCCAGTCTCTGCTTCTCCTTCCATCTCCGCGCCGGACCCTGCTTCTCCGCCGCAACCTTCTTCTCTCCGGTGCCACACTTGTTTGTGAAGAGAACGAAAACAGGTATGTTGCTATCTTCATCTGTATTCAATACATGCTTCATATATGATTGATTCTGATGAAATGTTGTTTAAGTGATTTCAATTGTTTTTATGCGATTCCTTGAATTTAATTGTGATGAAATGTTGATTTTAATTGATTTCATTTGTTGTCATATTTGTAATACAAAAAATCCAAGAGATGAAATTGTAAATGGTTATCTCTAATCCACTATGTTTAACTAATAATTTTGTTTTATTGTTAGATTATTGAAACTTTTTAAAAGTTAGCAATATAAAATTTTGTATGATTGAATTTATCATTTAATTGCTTATTAATTGTATGATTGTTTGATTGAAATTATTGTATGATTTGATTTAATATATAATTGTGTAAAATTTAGGAATGGATCGAAATTGGATTAATTTACCACGTATTAGTGCTGAGTATGAGAGAGGTGTAGAGGAATTTATACAATTTGCACAACGTAATGAGGGGAGAAGTGACGATGAACTGAAGTTTAGATGTCCTTGTGTGAACTGTTTGAATGGGAGAAAGTTGAACGCAACTCAAATTAGAGAACATCTTATCTGTGATGGTTTCCTAAGATG
>NC_028358.1:14845277-14847090 GCF_000741045.1 Vigna radiata var. radiata
GTTCCATCTTTTGATCATGTGTCCGAGGTTGATCAGAACGTTATTTGGAACGATATATTGGTAAGTTAATTAATAGCATTTGAATTAAAATTTGTTTATATTGATAATTTTGTACTAATACAACTTTATTATGTTTATTTCAGCTGACATTTGACATTCCAAATGTCACATCANTTANAANTAAGTGTTTGTCAACTGTTGCAGAAAATTTCAGAAACTTTAAAAGCAAGTTGACATCAAGATACATCTATGGAAAGCAAAAAGATAAGACTCCATGTANTTTATATAAGTCCATTGATGAGGACACTTGGCAGCGTTTTAAAGAGAGTCGGTTGTCAGAGGAATGACAGGTTAGTATAGTTGATATTATTCAATTCTTCATTAACAAATATATATCATATGATCTAATTAATTGATGTGTATGTGACAGGCAATTAGAAGCAAAGCACAAGGAACAAGTGCTCAGAACAAAAACCCCCACCTATTATCTCGTGGTGGGTATAGGAAGCTTGAGGAGAAAATCCTCAAGCAAAAGGCAGATGCTATAGCACCATCTCAGGGTGGTAGCCCTCNTCAGCCTCCTTCTCCACCGTCTAGACATGAGAAATGGAAGTTGGCCCGTAAGCGACCATCGGGCACCTACTCTTCCGACACTGCANGAGAGATTTCTGAAAGAATTGTAAGTTATCACTGTTCCTAAAATAATAAGTATTGTCATTATACATACTACATTAAACTATTTNAAGANTAATGGTGTTTTGTAATGTTACAGGACGCCTTGGTTGAGCAGAGCTCCCAAGGCCAATTCACTCCAGAGGGTCGCCGGGATATTCTTGTTGCTGCGATTGGACGACCTGAGCACCTTGGACGTGTACGTGCTGTAGGTTCTGGAGTAGGAATTAAAGATTATTTTCGGAGCTCTTCTCGTCAGCGTTCATATTCATACAGCGATACACAATGGATGACAGAAGAGATCACAAAAAAGGTCNGAGAAGANCTTAGAGAGGAGATCAGGGCCGAGGTTAGATCAGAGGTGAGGGCTGAATTCCAAAGCATGTTCCAGCAGCAGTTTCAGAGCATGCGCTCGGTGCCATCTCCTATAGAGGAACATGTTATCCCTCCCCCTCCCACAGGTAAACTTAATAAACATTTATGTGCAATTATTTCTATCTTTTGTATAATCTAACATTTACTCTAACAGGGAGAAGCAGGAAATGAAGTTCTTCCGCATCAGCCATCCTAGAGGATGACATAGACGATGGTAGTCCATGTCTGCTATACATTTTAGATGATACTGAGATGGTGCTGGTAGCTCGTGGAACAGAGTTTAGGTCAGCGACTGTATGTCATGGTATGCAACTATTAGAGGATGAGGTGAAGGTCTCAGTGGATGAATTGATCATACTAGATGCCATGGTTCCTCTGTCCACGGAAGAGATTTTCACTGTGGAACAAGCATATAAGTCGTTTATCAGTTGGCCTAAATTTTTGGTTAAACCAGTTTCTGACCCCTCGGTATGAAATTCTTCTTTACACTTCTCAATTTTAAAGGTTTTTAATGCTCTATATTACTTATCTTATCTTTTCATGTTACAACAGACGCAGGCATAGGAGAAGATTCCTCTATCTGAGGATGATCCTCTTGCTTCATTGCATCTACTTGCTGACATCCTTGATGAGAAGCCTTTGGAGGTTGAGTATTATGCTAATGTATTTGGGAGAGGCTCTGAGGTCCCAATATACCTTCATAGCCAAGATGTCCGTGAGCTTGCGTCGGGAACACAAGAGTTGAATATTTCAATTATTCAGCTAT
>NC_028358.1:14848254-14856084 GCF_000741045.1 Vigna radiata var. radiata
AGGGGAATATGCCGCGGTTGTAACCTGAACCGCGGCATATAGTGTTTCATTTTATTTTATTTTTTTTAAAAAGAGACTATAGGCCACGGTTAGTGCAAGAACCGCGGCATATAACTGGGTCTTCTGCCGCGGTTCAACCGCGGCTCAACCGCGGCATATAGTGGACAATTTTTTTTTTTTTAAAAAAAAAGGATTTAGGCAGCGGTTCTTTGGACAACCGCGACATATTACGAAACTGATATACCGCGGTTGTAACCGCGGCATAAAGTCTCTGACTTACTACCGCGGCTGCATATGCCGCCATTCGTAAACCGCGACCTATAGTGAAAAATAATCGCGGTAAAAGCCCCTCGCTGCACTAGTGTTACTATCAAATTTAAGTATGAAAATAACAGTTTTTAGACCGTTATCAAGCACCTTCACCAAAAGTTTGAAAACAGGAAGCCATCCCCAGGTTTATAGTCGAACCAAAGAAAAACAAAGTCGACTAGTTTTTCAAATATCTTATGAAAACTAGTTCTGCTGCTAATTGTTGGAATACATGTAGGCTTCGTTTTTACACAAAGAGGGGGGTGAATTATTGAGTTCTCAAAGTCAGAGTGTTTTTGAATCGCAAGTAATGAAAATTGTGTGCAACGGAAAATCGTAGTAGGCTGTGAAGATAATACAGTCAACTACTAAAAACAGAAGCAAATAAGTTCTAAATCAAAAACAAAAGATAAGTTTAGAAAACTAGGTTGCCTCCTAGCAAGCGCTTCTTTAAGGTCACTAGCTTGACCCAATAAGCCCACGAATCTACCAACTTCATTATTGTGGAAAGTCGTTCCACTTATCCTCCCAAGTAGTGCTGGAGTCTTTGACCATGCACCACCCAACTTCTTTGTGGATCACTAGCAGCTGATCCACCAACTCGATTGCTCCACGATGATGTACGTTCCTCACTATAGAAGGCCTTGACCATTTTGACTTTAACTTCCCAAGGAACAACTTCAACCGTGAATTGAACAATAAAACCTGCTCCCCTGGGTTGAAGACTCTCTTTATCAACTTCCTGTCATGATAGAATTTTACCTTTTCTTTTTAACTCCTAGAGGATTCATATGCATGCAACCGCATCTCTTCAAGCTCCAACATTTTCCTTTTGTGTTTACTCTGATTTTCATAAGGATCAAAATTTAGAAATTTCAGAGCCCACAAAGCTTTATCGTCCATCTCCACTGGAAAATGACATGCTTTCCCATACACCAACTGAAAAGGTGATAAACCATGGATGTCTTCATTGCCGTCCTGTAAGCCCAGAGAGCATCATCCAGTTTCTGTGACCAATCCTTCCTTGATGAGGCAACTGTTTTCTCCAAAATCCTCTTTGTCTCCCTGTTGGACACTTCAACTTGGCCATTTGTCCGTGGATGATAAGGGGCGACCACCTTATGTCTCACACCATAATGCTTGAGTACCTTTGCAAGCTGGGAGTTACAAAAATGAGATCCCCCATCACTAATGAGTACCCTGGGAGTTCCAAAACGTGAGAAAATTTGCCTTTTCAAAAATTTAATCACCGTGCTAGCATTATTCCTAGGACATGCCAAAGTTTCCACCCATTTACTCACATAATCTACTGCCACCAATACATATTCATTGTTGAAAGATGGTGGAAGGGGTCCAACAAAATCAATGCTCAACAGTCAAAGACTTCAACCTCTAAAATGCCTTGTAATGGCATCTCATGACGTCTTGAAATAGCCCCAGTCCTTTGACATTTGTCACAATTTCTAGCATGATTATGAGCATCCTTAGACAAGGTAGACCAATAAAACCCTGACTGAAGAATTTTTACAGCAGTTTTCTCTCCATTAAAATGACCCAAATAAGGTGAATCATGACAATGCCAGAGAAATCCTTCTGCTTCCTCTCTTGTCACACATCGCCTCAAAAGATTATCTGCTCCGATCTTGAACAAGTAAGGATCATCCCATATAAACTGCTTGGCATCATGCAAAATCTTCTTCCTTTGTTGCCAATTCAACTCTTCTAGAATTACTCCTACAACTTTAAAATTAGCCATATCAGCAAACCATGGCCTTTGTTGAATATACAAGAGTATCTCGTCTGAAAAGGACTCCTAGATTTCTTTTTCCTTACTTGTGAATTCATTATTGACTAACCGAGATAAGTGGTCAACAATCAAGTTTTCACTCCCCTTTTTATCATGAATCTCCACATCAAATTCTTGTAGCAAGAGCACCCATCTAATGAACCGTGACTTTGGATCCGACTTTGTCAACAAATACTTTATAGTCGCATGGTCAGTGTAGATAATTACCATAGACCCAATAAGAAAAGGTTTAAACTTCTCCAAGGCATAGACTATAGCCAGGAATTCTTTTTCAGTAGTAGCATAATTCAACTAAGCTTCATTCAAGGCTTTGCTAGCATAATATATAGTGTGAAATACCTTCTCCCTTCTTTGGCCAAGCATAGCACCTATATCATAATCACTGGCATCACACATGATTTCGAAATTTTGAGTCCAATCTGAAGCTACAATCACTGGAGCCGAAACCAATTTGTTCTTCAAAATGTCAAAGCCTACAAGCATTCATTACTCATCACAAAAGGTGTATCTTTGACAAGCATGTTACTCAAAGGTTTAGCAATCTTTTAGAAGTCCTTAATAAATCTTCTATAGAACCCAACATGGCCCAAGAAACTCCTGATTCCTTTCACATTTGATGGTGGTGGAAGTTTTTCAATAACTTTCACTTTGGATATATCCACTTCAATGCCCTTGGCAGAAATCTTATGGCCCAAAATAATTCCCTCCGTTACCATAAAATGGCATCTTTACCAATTAAGCATAAGGTTTGTTTGGACACATCTTTTGAGAACAATATCCAGGTTGGCCAAACACTTCTGAAAAGAATCTCCAAACACTGAAAATCATCCATGAAGACTTCTATACACTTCTTTATAAGATCTGTAAAAATAGCTTGCATATACCTTTGAAACGTGGCCAGAGCGTGCATTACCCGAATGGAATTTTTCTGTAAGAAAATACACCAAATGGACATGTAAATTCCGTCTTCTCCTGGTCTTTTGGGTATACCACAATATGATTGTATCTAGAATACCCATCCAGGAAACAGTAAAAAACCTGACCAGTCAGTCCTTCTAGCATCTGATCCATAAAAGGAAGGGGAAAGTGGTCCTTCCTAGTGGTCGTATTCAACTTCCTATAGTCAATGCACATCTGCCACCCAGTAACTGTTCGCGTAGGGATGAGCTCATTCTTCCCATTATGAATCACCGTCATCCCTCCTTTCATCGGCACCACCTGTACTGGACTTACCCATTCACTGTCAGAAATTGGATAGATAATGCCAACCTCCAAAATCTTTAACACTTCTTTTCTAACCACCTCCTTCATCATTGGCTTTAGCTTCCTTTGTGGTTGAGCTAATTGTTTATAATCATTCTCCATGAATATTCTATGCATGCAGTAGGTTGGGCTTATACCTTTAAGATTTGAGATTGACCAACCAATAGCTCCTTTGTTGGCTTTCAAGACTTCCACCAACCTTTCTTCTTCTTTAAGAGACAAAGAGTTACTAATGATGATTGGCTTCCCTCCATCTTCTTCTAAAATCACATACTTCAAATGTGATGGTAACAACTTTAGCTCCAACTTCTTTTCTTCGACTTCCTCCTTAGTATCAATTTTCTCAAAACTGGCCTGTTAACACCCTGGCAAGTGTACCAGATTGTATCAAGTAATAATAGACAGTGAGTCCGAATATCGTTTCCCGAGGGACTCTTAGGGCTAATCGTTTATGTGAAATGATTTCTTAAGACTTTAGAAAGATTGAATTTAGGGTTTATAATGCAAAAACTAAAATAAACACGCAAATGCAAAAGCTTGATCAATTGACAGATAAAGATATGGATGAATAGTGTTGTTGGGGTTTACGGTTTCATCCTAATCCACTCTCCTGTATCTAGTATTGTAATTAAATTCAACTTTGTTATCAATGTTAATACAACTTTATAATTTACTCTAAACTCGATGTCTCGGTGAAGAGAGCCTACTCCCAATTACTAGTTTACTATGTTTAGTCTCCTTAGTAATTAGTCATGCATTTCAATGTATAGAAGCTTAAAGCAATTGACCGTCCTATTTCTATGTCTAGGTAATATTGCATAATCAAGAGAATTCCCCTCATGTCTAGATTTTCCCGTATGTGTCCATATCGACAAAATCAATGATCATGACATTGAATGAGTTAAACAATGCAAACATAAAGTATAGAGAAGAAAACTCAAACTATTGATAACTAAAATATATGAATAAAATAAGAACGTCGATATAAGAGAGTTTCAAAAGGATTACATCGTTCTCCAACAAAAAAGGATTTAGTTCGCCATTGTCATGGTGAAAGTATATGAATTGAATGAAAAATAGGAAAGAGATAACCCTAGAATTCAAAGATTGGAGCTTTCACATCCAAAATCTGCCTCCAAGGAGTGAGAATGGGTGTTTTTGCGTCTTTTCTCTACCAAAAGATAACCCTAAGGTTCGCACAAATCTATTTATAATCTATGAAAAATTACAAAAAACATGCCCAAGCCCAACTACAGCGCTCAACACCGGTTTCACTGCTCAGCGGTAGGTGCGACACTTAAGAAGGACGCTCAGCGTTCACGCCCAGGCATTTGGCAGTGCCATCTCTGAGAAGGCCAGCGCTTAGCGCTGGATCTGACGCTCTGCGGTGTGCGCGACTCTAACTTTTCCCCTCAGCATTGGCACTTAAGCGTCTGACAGTGGCTTTCTTCACAAAGTTGGCGCTGAATGCTGAAACTGGCGCTGAGCGGTGGTTGCGATTCTTCCTTTGCACCTTCTTTCATCCTTTCTTGAGTCCAACTCCTTCCTACTTCTCTCTTCATCATTCAATTCTCATCTAACCCTGTCAAAACAAGAAAACCAAGCATAATACCTCTAAAACCACCTTTGACTCTCTTGTAACCTAACTAAAGCAATTTGCATGATTTCAAGCTAATTTCTAAGTCACAAAGGTTATGTTTTGTATCAAAATTAAGTATGAAAATAACGATTTTTGAACCGTTATCACAACTCCAAACTTTGAACTTTGCTTGTCCTCAAGCAAACAAAACAAAACTTAGCTTTTCACCTATCCTCAGCATGGTTCAACACATTCAAACCCATTCTTTCACAACAAGTAATTACTCAATTCAGATTTTCAATGGAATCTCATCAAGATGCACACATGCTTCACTTTATCACAAATCACATAGTGTTCACATAATCATACAATTTTCAACAGATGTTATTCTTATGAATGATCAATTAACTAAGCACAAACAAAATCATGAATTCATGGAACCAATCCTCACCAGATAAAGTGTCTCACTAAATCACTCAAGTTTTTCAAGAAGTCACTCCTTCCCTCTACTATCTACATGTCATATAGAACAAAGTTGTCATTCATTTACCACAATCAAACATCATACATACACATGTCATCACAAGGACTTTTTCAAGGCTTATAACGTGGTTGGGCTAACAAGGAAAATTGGTTTTTCTAGATCACAAAATCCTTGAGTTAAGAGATTCATTCAACCATAACTCTCCTTTTACCACTCTCACTCATTCCCAACTTTCCCTTTTCTTCTCATCGAGCTTTTCTTTTCATGCTTTTCTTTTTTCTATCTTTTTCATGCTTTTTCTCATGCATCTTCATTCAACACATTAGCTCGATGTCTAACTTTTTTTTTTTCTTTTTCAACTTCCCAACAACCCAAAACTTGAACCTTTTTCAATACCATAATTAATTCTCAACCTAACTCAAGGTAAAGATTTTCAAGGCAAAATTTTTAAATCATGTTTAAGGCGTAGGTTCAAAAAGGGTAGAACATAAAATGTTCCTTTTTGTGTGGGACAAAAATTTCATTTGGCTAGAAAAGGGTTTATTCACAAAAACAACCTTGATGTTATGACACATACATGTAATTCAATAAATCACAAAAACTCAAGCAAAATCCTTCATGCTTTCACATAGATAGTAAATATAAAAATTAAGCACTCTTGAGCTCAAAACCTCTCAAATAGGCTCACTCAATATCCCAAGCATCATGATCATACACCCTGCTTAGCATCTTAATCACAATCATATATTCATGCATCCATTCACAGTCTATGAACACTTCACTTGTATATGAGCATGCAAAGCAGTCTCAATCATCATCCACATCAAGCATCATCAAGCATACTCATCATACAGTTAATCAAGTCAAACCATCATCAGATAACGGTGTTCAAGCCAAGTACCATAAAAGCCCTACACTACTAAACAAAAGCAACAATAAAAGATAAGAAACATCTTGGGGTGCCTCCCAACGAGCCTGACCCAAAACTTTCTAGAACTTATCAGTAAGTGCAAATCTTACTAACAGCCATCAGTAGGTGTACCTTTTGTATCCTTCAGTGAATACATAATCAACCTAGCATCCCTTAGTAGATGCTCAAACACCCATTAGTAGGTGTTGATATTCCCCTTGCTTGATATTCTTTTCTTTTTCCTCTTTCTACTGAATTTCTTTAGAAAATTGATCAAATCAAGCACCTGTTCCCATATCTCAATCATAGGGACTTGAATCTCCAATTTTTTGAAGATTTCCATAAAGCACTTAAATTTCTATTCCTTCCTATGATACTTCTTTGGATAAGGAAGGAGTTTTACATATGATCTTTTCTTCTTTCCTCTCTTCCTATTTTTCTCACTCCTCTTCTCCCTCAACTTTCTCTTTTTTCCTTTCCTTGCTTTCTTCTTTATTTTCACACTGTTAAGTCCCTGGCAAGTGTACCTGATCGTTATCAAGTAATATAAATGGGTAAGTCTGAGTATCGTTTTCCCAAAGGACTCTTAGGCCTTAACTTTCATGTAAACAAATATTGTAAGACTTGAGAGAAGAATAAATTTGGTGGTTATATGCAAAGAACAAAAATAAACATGCAATGTAGTTGATTCAATTGGTTTTGAGAAACTATGGATGAATGGTGTCGTTGGGGTTTAAAATTTCATCTTATCCACTCTCATATATCTACTCTTCTTATTTACTTAACTTATTTATCTAATTGCCATGCAAACTTTCTAATTTACCCTTAACCCAATCCCTTGGTGTAAAGAGCCTATTATTAATTACCGGCTTGCTATCCTTAGCCTCCTGATGAAGGGTAAAAAACAGTTATTTTTATATGTCAATTTGGACCGAATTACACCCTTTACTACTTGGAATCAGCCTAGAATCAAGCAAAACNCAATAAATGAGTCTGTAGAGAGTCAAAAGCTGTGTTTAGCGATTTTATGCTTGTTTTGCATTGTTTTGTAGCTATTTTGAGAAAGTGAAGAATGGAGTTAAAGATACAGGTCGTTGACTCAGGAAAAGAGCAGAAAAATGAAGATTTGAAGATTCGACGCACCGCCCGGCAGCACACTTAAATCGTCAGGCGGTCTAGGACGAGGAGTAGGAATGGCGATTGACGCTGGGCGGTTCTGAGGGAAATCGTCGGGCGGTGGCGATTGCCGCCGGGCGATTTGGAGGCTTATGGGAAACCGCCGGGCAGCACACTTAAACCGCCGGGCGGCACACTTAAACCGTTGGGCCTATTTTTTGTTGCGTTCCTCACCTTTAAATACCCCTATTTCGAGTTCAGAGGTATTCTTTTGACAGGGGAGAACGGCCAAACCTAATTTTTCTCTCTGGAGAGGATCTCTTGGATGCTTAGGCTCCTTTTCATCTTTTCTAGGGTTTGCT
>NC_028358.1:14856317-14877678 GCF_000741045.1 Vigna radiata var. radiata
TTTTCATCTAGTTTCACCATGTCTATGGTGAACTAAACCCTATTGTTGTTGGGGGAAACAATGTAATCTTTTGATACTCTCTTTTATTGAAACTCTTGATTATTTATATGGTCTCCATATGTTTTGATTGACAATTGTTGGGTTATCATTTGTGCTTAAGGCCTTTATCGTTTAACGCATTCGGTAACTGATGTTTGTCTTTATTGATATGGGGACGTACAATAATGACATGAACTGGTAAGTAATTTCTTGATTTTGCAATACCACCTAGGGATAGGGGTAGGACGATCAATTGCGCTAACTTTTGTTTATAATGCGGTATTAATTGCTAGGGGAGGCTAGGGATAGCAAGCCAGTAGTTAATATTAGGCTCTTTTCGTCGAGGGATCGGGTTAAGGGGAGGCTAAGAAAGTCGCATAACAATTAATTAAGCAAACTAATATTCAAGAGGAGTAGATAAGAGCGAGCGAATTAGATGAAATTGTAAACCCCCAACAACATCCATTCATTCATTGTTTTCGTTTGTCAATTGAATCACCTTTATTTTGCATGTTAATATTTTTGTTCTCAAATCCAATTTATTCATTTTTATTTTCAAGTCTTATTATTTTATTTCACGTGAACGAGAAAGCCTTTCGAGTCTCTTGGGAAAAACGATACATGGTCTTACCATTTATATTACTTGTACGATTTGGTACACTTACCAATTTTTCAACAAGTTTTTGACGCCGTTGCCGGGGACTCGAGGTTTATTTTTCTAGTAGTGTGAATTGATTGAATTTGACTTGGTTGTAATTATTTTTGTTTTATTTTTCTTTTATTGCGTTTTCTTTTATTTTTCTGTAAAAGTGCTTTTAGGGTGTGTATCTTGTGTATGCAGGAAACGATACATACTAGAAGCAGGAAAAACCAACAACCTCTGTTAGAAGGTCTACCATACGAGAGGAGAGAGAGACGTCCTTCACGTGAGAGAACTCTTTCTCCAGAAGCTACGTCGCACTCTTCACTTGAGACTTGTGCACCAGAGCTTGAGGAGATGGCCAACCAACCTCCTCCTAGACGCACTTTGGGGGACGCAGCTAATACAGTTGGCCCCTTGAACTTTAACAGCATTGCAGTTCCAGCAGACAATACAACCAGCATGGTGATGAGTCCGACACTCATCCAGTTAGTGCAGAACAACCAATTCCATGGGTTGTCAAATGAAAATTCTTACAAGCATTTGACGACCTTTGGTGAAATTTGCAACACAGTGAAGATAATTGGAGTGTCGGATGACAATGTTAAACTCAGTCTGTTTCCTTTTTCTCTTGGAGGAAATGCAAAGGACTAGTTACATTCGTTCCCTGAAGGAACCTTCAAGACTTGGGAAGCTGTGGCAAATCAATTTCTTTATAAATACTTCCCGCTTGCAAGGATCAGTCAAGGGAGGCTGGAGATTTCTTCATTCAAACAGGGAAGAGAAGAGACTTTTGGAAGGTCATGGAATAGGTTTAAGGGCTAGTTAAGAATGACCCCAGTTCATGGGTTTGATAAGACTTCATATTTGCTTGCTTTTCTGGGAGGTTTGTGTAGTCAGTCGAAAATGGTGTTAGATGCTTCAGCTGGAGGAAGTATTAATAGGAAGACTGAATATGAAGCCTATAATTTGATAGAACTTATGGCTGACAATGAAGAAGCACATGACACGCATGGTGATGCTATTCAGCAGATTTCAATGATTCAAAACAACACGATTACACAGCAGTTGGAGGAAGTGACGAAAAGACTTGCTGAGTTATCACGGACATGTATAGAAACTTCACAGGCCCCATAAATGCTTCATTTCAACCCTATTCAGAGAAGTGCAGAAAGTGAAGAAACCTTCCAGAGAATTATGAATAAAAGTGCTTGTAGCAATGAGTGCGTGATGAAGGGTAAGGGGGAAGAAGTTTGCGAAATTGTTACTAGAAGTGGAAGAATTGTAAAAAAAAAGAGAGATTATAAAGGAAGTATAGAAGAGGAAAAGAATCAAAAGGAAAAAGAGGAAGAAAAAAATCTGTGGAGCGAGAAGAAGAAAGAAGAAGCTGAGAAGTTCGAAGAGAAGGAGTATGAAAAACCTCTACCTTACCCAAAAATATATTCCAGAAAAGACAGACAAAGACAATTTGATCGTTTCATGGATGTATTATTTGATGAATCTATTTGATGATTATTTGATGTGGATGAGAATTGAGTTGTAATGCATGATGATATCCAGGAAATAGATGGGTGATGAATTTATGATTGTGGTCATGATGCTAGGCAGAGTGTATGAATGAATTTTGTGTGAGAAGGCATGTGTGTGAGATTTTGAGCTCTAGAGTTTTTATTGTTGTATGTATTGTTCATAGGAAAATATGGATGATATTGCCTTAATCTTGATGATCGATTTAATTGCATGTGAGTGTCATATGATCAAGGCCATTTTTGAAAACCCTTCTCTAGCCAAATTTTCACCCAAAGTGCTTGAAAATATTTTATCCTTTTTGAACCTTAGCCTTAAACAGTATGTGAACCCTTGTCTTGTAAATCTTTACCTTGAGTTGGGATGAGCTTAATTGTATGTGATGAAAAGGTTCAAGTTTGGGGTTGTACGGGGGAAAATTGAAAAAGCAAGTAAAAGGCATTGAGCTCAATTATTGTGAAAAGAGAAAAATTCATGAGAAAAAGAAGAGAAAAGAAGAAAAACATGAAGATGAGCTTAATGAAAAAGAAAAAAAAAGGGAAGAAGCGGGGAATAAGAGACATTGGTGAGAGAGTTGTGCTTAAATGTTGAATATTTTATTAAGCTCTCTTGACTCAAGGATTTTGCATTCTAGAAAAACCAATTTTTCTTGTTAGCCCAACCTCATTACAAGCCTTGAAAAAGTCCTTTTGATGACATTTGCATGTGAGGATATTGATTGTTTGAGATGAATGGCAATTTTGTTTCATGTAACTTGTGAACAATAGAGAGTGGAGTGTCACCTTAAACACTTGAGTGATTGAGTGAAACACTTGCTTAGTATGAACTGTTGATTTTAAAGAGTACATTTGTGCTTAGTGGATTGGTCATTCATAATGTATAACATCTGTTGTGCAATCTCTAGATTGAAAGCATGCATGCATCTTATTTTGGATTTCACTGAGAATATTGAATTGAGTAGTTTTGTCATGTGCCTTGGGATTGTTGAGGCATCGGATGAAAAGTATAAAACCAAGTTTTGTTTTGAAGTTTTGTTTTGTGTGTTTTGTTTTGTTTTGCTTGAGCATAAGCAAAGTTCTAAGTTTGGGGTTGTTGGTGAAGGTTGAAAAATAGTTATTTTTATATATCAATTTCGACCGAATTACACCCTTTACTACTTTGAATGAGCCTAGAATCAAGCAAAACTCAATAAATGAGTCTGTAGAGAGTCAAAAGCTGTTTTTAGCGATTTTATGCTTATTTTGCATTGTTTTGTAGCTATTTTGAGAAAGTGAAGAATGGANTTAAAGATACANGTCGTTGACTCANGAAAAGAGCAGAAAAATGAAGATTTGAAGAGTCGACGCACCGCCCGGGGCACACTTAAACCGTCGGGCGGTCCAGGACGAGGAGTAGGCATGGCGATTGACGTTGGGCGGTTCTGAGGGAAACCGTCGGGCGGTTTGGAGGCTTATGGGAAACCACCGGGTGGCACACTTAAACCGCCGGGCGGTGGCTCGTTGGGCTTAGGCCTGTTTTCTATTGCGTTCCTCACCTTTAAATACTCCTATTTCAAGTTCAGAGGTATTCTTTTGACAGGGGAGAATGGCCAGACCTAATTTTGCTCTCTGGAGAGGATCTCTTGGATGCTTAGGCTCTTTTTCATCTTTTCTAGGGTTTACTCTTCCATTCTTTTTCCATTTTTCATCTAGTTTCACCATGTCTATGGTGAACTAAACCATATTGTTGTTGGGGGAAACAATGTAATCTTTTGATACTCTCTTTTATTGAAACTCTTGATTATTTATATGGTCTCCATATGTTTTGATTGATAATTGTTGGGTTATCATTTGTGCTTAAGGCCTTTATCGTTTAACTCATTCGGTAACTGATGTTTGTCTTTATTGATACGGGGACGTACTGTAATGACATGAACTGGTGAGTAATTTCTTGATTTTGCAATACCACCTAGGGATAGGGGTAGGACGATCAATTGCACTAACTTCTGTTTATAATGCGGTATTAATTGCTAGGGGAGGCTAGGGATAGCAAGCTAGTAGTTAATATTAGGCTCTTTTCGTCGAGGGATCGGGTTAAGGGGAGGCTAAGAAAGTCGCATAACAATTAATTAAGCAAACTAATATTCAAGAGGAGTAAGAAAGTCGCATAACAATTAATTAATCAAACTAATATTCAAGAGGAGTAGATAAGAAAGAGCGAATTAGATGAAATTGTAAACCCCCAACAACATTCATTCATCCATTGTTTTCATTTGTCAATTGAATCACCTTTATTTTGCATGTTAATATTTTTGTTCTCGAATCCAATTTATTAATTTTTATTTTCAAGTCTTATTATTTTAATTCACGTGAACGAGAAAGTCTTTCGAGTCTCTTGGGAAAAACGATACTTGGTCTTACCATTTATATTACTTGTACGATTTGGTACACTTGCCAATTTGTTAACACCTCCCCTAGTAACCAATAATGCAATGCGATCGGAAGAAAATACAGTTTACCGTCCTACCCCTATCTCTAGGCGATATTGGCATAATCAAGGAATTTCTCACCACTTCATGACATTACCGTATGTCCCCATATCGATAAAGACAAACTTCTTTTACTGAATGAGTTAAACAATAAAAGCATTGAGCATAGATGAAAACCAACAATTGATAAATAAGTATATGACAAGCATATGAAATAAATAAGAATTTGAATATATGAGAGTTTCAAAAGATTACATTGTTCCCCAACAACAAAGGGTTTAGTTCACCATTGTCATGGTGAATCTAGATGAAAATAATGAAAGAAATAACCCTAAACTTGGTTGATTGGAGCCTAAGCATCCAAGTAACCTCCTCCAAGGTGTGTGGAATAGCTCTGGACATTTCTCTCTGCAAAAAGAATCCCTTCTAATTCGTACTGAGGCTATATATAAGCCCAAAAAGATAACAGATAAATTACAAAAAGATTACAGAATCTAGCTAATAAAAACAGACAACCGCCCAGGCGCCTAAATTCACCGCTCAGTGGTTTGCCTTGTGTCGCTTTGATTGCTCAACGGTCAGTTTTGCCACTGAGCGGTTTCCCTCTAATCGCTCTGAGCGCCCAGCGGACCATTCTGGCGCTCAACGACTTGTTTGACCCATTTTTTCATCATTTTTCTCCTTCTTTCATGGGTCTAAGTCCACCTTACTTCACTTCCATCTTTAATTCATCTAAAAACCCTGCAAAACTATGCAAAACAAGCATAATATCTCTAAAACCAATTGTTGACTATCAAGAGACAACTAAGTGTTTTACTTAATTTAAAACTCATTCTAAGCCATAAAGGGTGTGTTTTACTAACAAATTAAAGCATGAAAATAACGGTTTTTAGACCGTTATCACACACATTTTCTCTTTTTTTTTTCTTTTCTTTCTTTCTTCTTTAATTTCACGTGTTCTTGTCCTTCATAGGCACTTTTTGCTTTCTCTCTCACTGGTGACAACACTTTATTCCGATGAACACACCTTTTGAAGGTTAGTTTTCGTTTTTGTTTTTGTTTAGAAGAACTTATTTGTTGAACTTTGTTGTTTTTTTTTTTGCTGAACTTGTTTGTTGTTGTTGTTTAGTTGAACTTGTTTATTGTTGTTGTTTGATTGAACTTGTTTGTTAAACTTATAGTTCATGCTATATAAAATACCAAAAACTAAAATTTGTTGTTTTTTTTTGCTTTTTCAGTTCTTGTAGATTTGTTAAAAAGGATCACAAATAATTAAAATAAATTAAAAAAAATTGGTTAACGTTGTATATGGACAAAATTTGACGTTAAATTAACTTAGTTATTAACAAAATTTGAAGGTAAATTCACGTCGAAATTTTTAAATTCGACGTCAATTTAACGTCTCTCAATATGACGTCGTTCTCGAATTCGACGTGAAAAACTACAAATATTCGACGTTGTACATTATTTTTGTTCTAATGCTTCATGAAAAAAATAATTATTACTCACCATGAAGTTAATCCAAACACACTTCACCAAAGTTGATAGATAATCAAATTAGGCAATGGAAAAGCTTATCATGATTGACATCTTTCAATATTTTCAAATAACATTATATGTCATTCTCTATGAATACAAAACCAATTCCTAGCGTAATTTTGCAATGACATAGAGAGTTTACATAATTTAACTATAATACGATGCAAGAAGCAATTATAAACCAGCACAAACAAAAATAAAAAGAATAAACTTTGTAGTTATTCTCTATACATGTCTAACAACACTGAAACATAGGTTTGTTGGAAAATATAACTCTCAGGAATAAAATGACAAATTCTATACCTTCAGCTTAGTCTCTTGCAAACACAATATATCAAAGTCTTCCCTTTGGGCAAGTTGAAGTGTAGATAATCCTTCTAATTTTAGCAATGCTCGAAATCCATTGACAAAATCTTGACAAATTTTGAATATTTATCAAGCAGCGATGGTCTCATTGTTTTAGGATTATATGCAAGAACTGTCCATGGTTCATTTTGAATTGTAATTGTACTGATTCCACTTGACATTGTAACAATGTTAACAACATTTAAAGACACTTTTCTCTTTGCCCTAAAGGGCTTAAAATCTGGAAATAAAGGATCATATGAGATTGATCCTTAGTTGATTGAGCAACATTTGAACCAAAATTAAAATTCAGAAATAGTGTTAAAAGGTATCTGATGAAGGTTGAAAAACAGTTATTTTCATATGTCAATTTGGACCAAATTACACCCTTTACTATTCGGAATGAGCTTAAAATCAAGCAAAACGCAATAAATGAGTATGGAGAGAGTCAAAAGTTGTTTTTAGCGATTTTATGCTTATTTTGCATTGTTTTGTAGCTAATTTGAGAAAACTAAGAATGGAGTTAAAGATACAGGTCGTTGACTAAAGAAAAGAGCAGAAAAATGAAGATTTGAAGAGTCGACTACCGCCCAGCGAAACACTTAAACCGTCGGGCGGTCTAGGACGAGGAGTAGGCATGGCATTTGACACTGAGGGAAATCGCCGGGCGGTGGCGATTGCCACCGGGCGGTGGCGGCAGATTACGGGAAACCGCCGGGCGGCACACTCAAACCGCCCGGCGGTGGCTCGTGGACTTGGACCCCTTTGGCAGGCTTAGGCACAGAAACACACTTTTCATCCCTTTGGGGCTAGATTTGGAGATGGTGACAGCTCTTATTTTCTCCTTTTTAGGGTTTATATCTCTTTCATTCCACTCTTCACCTAGCTTCTCCATGACGATGGTAAACTAAATCCTATTGTTGTTGGGGAAAACAATGTAATCTTTTGATACTCTCTCTTATTGAAACTATTGATTATTTATATGGTCTCCATATGTTTTGATTGATTATTGTTGGGTTATNATCTGTGCTTAAGGCCTTTATCGTTTAACTCATTCNGTATATTGATGTTTGTCTTTATTGATATGGGGACTTACAGTAATGACATGAACTAGTGAGTAATCTCTTGATTTTGCAATACCACCTAGGGATAGGGGTAGGACGATCAATTGCGCTAACTTCTGTTTATAATGCGGTATTAATTACTAGGGGAGGCTAGGGATAGCAAGCCAATAGTTAATATTAGGCCCTTTTCACCAAGAGACCGGGTTGAGGGAAGGCTAAGAAAGTCGCATAACAATTGAATTAGTCAACTAATATTCAAGGGTAGTATGTAAGAGAGAGTGGAGTAGATGAAATTGTTAGTACTCAACAACATCCATTCATCCATTGTTTTGTGTTTAACCTCAGTTGATCAAATTGCATTCATGTTTATTTTTCTGCACTTTATAAAATCCCAAAATATTATTTTTATAGTCTTCATTGGTTAAGCAAAAGCACAACAGTTTAGTGTCGTGAGTCTCTTGGGAAAACGATACTTGGACTTACCATTTTATTATTACTTGAAAGATTTGGTACGCTTGCCAATCCGTCAACAGTATCATAGTGTTATGCTTAAAATTTGGAAAAAAAAAGTATAGGAGTGCGTTCTTAAAATATGGAAAGAAAAAAGGTTAGCTCTATATATCTTACAATAGTACTTGCATCACCATTTGATTTCGGTGAAATTTTCTTCTTCATTGCCACTCTGATAGTTTTTCTCTCAGATTCAAATTGTTTTAATCTTTTCCTTGTATAAAGAAACGTAGCGAAATTTGACAAAAACTCAAAGAACCTTAAAATGGATCAAAGAAGCGAAGCAGAACAGTGAAAACCCTAACCGGACACAAAAGTGAGATCAAAATCACTAGAACACAAGAAGCTAGGGTTTGAAGTGTAGAAAACTCTAGAAACACGAAGAACCCTAAAAGGGACCGTTTGAACCCTAGAAAAGGGGGAAAACATAAAATGAACCATTAATCGGTGTCACATGGGGATTGAACATTGAGTATGGTGCTAATCGAATAATCAATCGGTAGAATGGTGTTTAATTGGTGGAAAAGGTGGAAAATGGATTTTAATCGGTGAAAACAAAGGAAAAGGCGAAATGGAAGAGAAACCCTAACATAGTATGAGGTTTGGTGTTGGAGGAGACGCGCTAGGTAATGAAGACGATGATGATTCGGTGAAGAAGAA
The DNA here is from genome assembly GCF_000741045.1 of Vigna radiata var. radiata. NCBI lineage: Eukaryota > Viridiplantae > Streptophyta > Magnoliopsida > Fabales > Fabaceae > Vigna > Vigna radiata. Next base: position 14,865,109 of record NC_028358.1, read on the forward strand.
GAAATACCTTGAGGCACGAGATGTGGTTGAAGAGAAGTGAAATTCCCTAAAGAAAGAATGTAGACGCGACGAAGACGAATTGAGAAAAATGAAATGAGGTTGGGTGGGCTTCGGTTCGTTAAAGACCGAAGCAGTAGGGCTTTGTCAGGGTTTTATGCTTCGGTTTCGTAAATAACCGAAGCAGTAGAGTGTTGAGAATGTTGACAACACAATTTCTATATCACTCTAGTTTTTAATGATGACAACACATTGCTTAATAACACGCATATGTTGTTGATGAATTACATGTTCTTATGCTGATTGATTGTTATATCTGTTGAACATGTTTATGTATTGTGGTACATGTTCCTATATTGACTGATTGATATATCTGCTGAACATGTTTATGTGCTTTATGTGTTATGTGCAATGCATCATTACATATGTTTTACTGCACATGTTTTAAAGCTGAAAACCACAAGCACTTTTATGAACTTATCACTGTGTGACAAAGCTATAGTGTAGTCGACTCCATTATTAATAGATTTGACTATGATAAAATCTTTGTACAGATTTTGAGAATCAGTGATCTGTGAAATTTTGAGAAGAAAAGAATTTCAAAATGTTTTGCATGTTGAAGTCGACTTTGGGCGCCACAGATTCAACTGTATTATTTGTTTGCTTTGAAATTCTATTATGCTCTTGCACTCCAACGACTTATTTTCAAAAGTTAGTTGAGCATTGATGACTTGGTCAACTGTGTTAAATATGTTTTGTTTTTGGTTGACCATATGCTACTAGGTTGACTGAACTGTTATAACTGTCATAATCCAATCGATTAAATTAATAGCATATTCAACTGTGAGACTATCTGAAAAACATAAATCTATAAATAGGCTGAACACGAATCTCTTCAGAGACTTTTAGTGATCTAACATTTTCATTTCAGTTTCAGATTGAATTCTCTGTTTTGAGAGCTCCAAAAATTCTCCAAGAAGATGGTGGTGATCTTTCTTGAAAGAGATTCAAAGGGAGACTGACTGCACATACATTGCTTGATCATATACTACACATAAAAGGTGTTCCTGGTTTTATCACATTGAGGCTTGGCATCCTTGAAGACTGCTGCATTGGTTTTGGCTTGGCATCTGTCAAGACTGCTGTTTTGGACCTGTTGTGATTACAGGGGATAGTTCACTTTGAGGATTGTTCAGAGTGGTTGGCAGATTGCAGAAGAAGGAATATCTTGCTGCAAGTCTTGTTGTTGTTGTTGCCTATATTTTGGTTAAGGGTTAGAGAGGAGATTTATATTTTTGACGTGCAGGTCTTCTATAAATTCCTTGTTGTAAAAACCGCAACCATTATAGTGCATTTTCTTCCTGGATTAGAATGACATTAGATGTAGGCATTGTTGGTCGAACCAGTATAAAAACCAGTGTTTGATTTTCTCTATCCCTGCACTTTTACTTTACAGTCGAGTTTACACTTAACGCAGTCAACTACGCTTTTCCGCTGCATACGAATTTTCATTACTTGCATTTCAAGAAAGTTTGAAAAGTTTCATACTTTGATTTCAAGATTGCGAAAAGAATTTGATTTTGATAAAAAACCAATTCACCCCCACTCTTGTTGTAAAAACGAAGCCTACCTATTTTCCAACATAGAGTGCATAGGCTTCGGTTCCTACTGAACCGAGGCGCATAAGTTCGCCTTAGTTACAAAAATGCCACCATGTTTTAATATATTTTGATTTTGTGAAAATCGAGGCATATTAAACGTGTTAAAATATTGTTTTCTTACTAGTGTATTAAGCGCGTCTAAAAACCGTTATTTTTATACTTGAAATTGATATCAAATCACACCCTTTATGGCTTAGAATGAGCTTAGAATCATGCAAAGCACTTTAGTTTGATTTCAAGAGAATCAAAAGTGGTTTTAGAGATATTATGCTTGTTTTTACATTGTTTTGGCAGGATTTGATGAGAATTGAATGATGGAAGTGAAGAAGGAAGGACTTAGACTCAATAAAGGATGAGAAAAGATGAGAAGGAGGAGAATCGCCCACCGTTGAGCCCCAGGATTGACCGCTGAGCGTCCTGCGATACCGAGGCCTACTGTTGAGCGGTGAATTGGACGTTGAGAGCCTAACTTATGGGCCTGGGCCAAAATTCTTTTATTTTTCTGTATTATAAATAGACCTAACCATTAATGTGAGTTTCTTAATTGGTTTATGAGCTTAAAATATTGTTTTAATTAGGACTTATTCTAAGATAGCTAAATGAGCTTGAGATGCAAAAATATGTTAAACATAGCTTTTTAGTTGTATAAACATTCTTTAGATATTTTGAGATGTTTTTATGCAATTGAAGCTAAGTTAGAGGTCATGGATTATCTAAGCTATAGGAAATCAAGTCAAGCATTACATGAACAACACAAAAAAAAGTGTAAAAAAGAGAAGAAATAATGATGGCTAAAGACCAAGTTTGGCTTGACCAAGCTTAATTTGGTTAAGCCAAAAAGAATAGGGAATTGGACAAAAAAAATTAGATCTTGCAATTTTTTCTATCTTTTTTCACAAAAATCACTTTGATAATTCAATAATCTTTACGATAAAATATAATTTCCAGCAAATATATATCTTTAGATATTTTTAAATAATTGTCTTATTTAAGTATACTAGAAAATATCAAAAGCTAATAAGTGTCAAATATGGAAAAATGTGGCAAGATCTTCTTAAATATTTTTAAGTCTCCACAACAATCAAATATATCTTGAAGATGTTGAATTTATTTAGAAGATAATGGGAGGATATCACATTATCAAAAAGAATATTTCAATAACAAAAAAAGGCCCAACCTAATTTCTTTATAAAGAGGAAACACATTTAGGGTGCCTAGGAACGCTTTGACGGTATCCAATTTTGACCTATCCATTTTCTTGCACATCATCTCACATCTTTTCTTCAATTTTAAAGTTATTTTTTCTATTTATTGAGTATTAACCCTCTTGAATAGGTTATACTGTAATTTTTTAATGGATTTTGATGTTAGAATGAAATAATTTGTTTGTTATTTTTATTATTGTTGTGACTTATTTTTTTTTTTGTATTTTATCTTCACATCAAGTAAAAGTAATCATTTTTGCATTGTAACTTGGCACTGTGTTTAATCTATATGCATATATTATAGGGTTGAATATATTTTTTATCCTTAATTTTGAGTGAAAATTGGAATTAGTACATTTCGAATCTTTAACCCAATTTAGTCTCTTAACTTTACAAATGTGTGGATTTAGTCCTTTTAACCAAATCTTATTAAGTTTAATTGATGTTTCAAATGCATTTCATGATAACATTTATGTTGTTTACACTATTTGACATAATTTTTTTAATGTTAGTTGAGAAACAAGTAACTTAAAAAAATTTGGTTAATAAAACTAAATTCGCGTAATTATAAAAGTAATGAATTAAATTAAATTAAAGTTTTGAAAATAAACTAATTACATGAGTTAAAAAAATTTAATTTGGATTAAATATATTTTTAGTATATATCTTAACTTTTACTCAAAGAATTGAATTCGAATTGATTGTAAATCTAACAGAAGATACTTTACAAAAAGATGTTAAAAATTTAGCATCAAAGGAATTTTTTTTTTCAGATTGCAATCAATTTTAAATGTTTTTTATTTGGAAAGTGAACATTTGAGGCGCCTTAAATTCTCTCCCTGATTACCTCACTCGTGAATATTTGCAGGGAAAAAGCAGTTGAAAACAACATGCCTAACAAAAAGTCACAAACCCCTTCCTTCAATGCAAATAGGGTCATCAACACAACAAAACATCACAACAAATTGATGAGTCATTAACTCAACCATCAAATCCTACCCTAACAAACAAACAAACCATAATGGACTATGTTTTTCTAATTCAAACTGAGGTACCTTCAAGAAATTGGCTCAGACGAAGAACAAAAGGAAGAAAAAATATGTATTTAGCCTCTTAATAAAAACATGGAAAAATAGCCAAAAATTTCAAGGATTTCATTTTAAACCTTCAACTATCAATAGCAAAAGACAAATTTATGAATTTATTATAGTTGATACAATTCTGTAGCAATCAAACATTATAAGGATATGAAACATTCTTCAAATTTTACTCATTCAACTCTCCAAATTTTAAAGGTTTTAACTACAAGCCAACATGGAAAAAATCCAAACGTTTTGCAAAAATTTTCTCAAGATTTTTGCCCCAATGGGATTATATTGATGCTTGGAAAAGAGTGTTTTGATATTAAAATAAGAGTAATCTATTTAAAAAGAAAAATCAAGTACAAATTCATGGACCAGTAGAAGAAATCCTTCCTTCTCCAGTAGATGAAGGATTTTCAAACTCTTATAAACTAAATGTGATAAGAATTCCATTATTCTAGAGCAGACCGAATTCTCTTTGGCTTGGATATTCTCATGGAAATACAAATTCAGAAAGAATGATACAAACAGACTCCAAATATTGCAAAGGAACTTCTTTTTCAAAGGGTGCATACAGTTTGAAACACTAGAGCAAATCCTGATGAAGTTAGCAAATGGTTCATGTCTAACTCAGAACATCTGAAGTTAGCAGACCCAGAAACTTCTTCGTTCTTCAATTAAAAAGCACAAATCACTGCAACACTAGTAGCATCAAAATCAAAAGAACATTTTGCTAAAAACTTACAATTCTTAAGCTCTTCAGCTCCACTGTAACCTTTTTAGATGACATGTTTCGAATTGAAGATGACTGTTTCAGAACCAATCTAGATGAAGACTAATCAAAATTCTAAGAGACCTTTTTTGTAGCTACTGTTCTAGCCATAATACTGGTACATTGCAAATTACTATCATTGTAGTTTTGTTTTATGATTTTATCTGTGTAGACTATCTCTATCTAAATGTGGTCTTCTTTTATGATTTAACTTTCTTTAGATATTCTACCTTATTCCATAAAGTATCCTATTTTTCAGTATAATCAATTCTTTTTGTTCTAGTCTCATCCACTTATGGTATCATCTAATGGGAAAATAAAGTGACATTTATTAATGTTAAAATGTTTTACAATAAATCTGGCACATGTTTTTATGAATTACATTATTTAAATTTTGTATAGAGTAATATAAAATCAGCTGAAGTTATGAATTGGGAATGGAGATATTGGTTTTTTTGTTTTAAATCTTGATATCAAATATAGAATTAAGGTTTGATTCGTTTGAGCACATAGCATATGAATTCATTCCAAAAGGCTACTTACCTATGAGAAAGTCAATGTAATTAAGTAACAAATATTTTTCAAATAAGGCTACAAAAGGAGAAGGACATGAAGAGAAGACAAGAAGAATAATGCTCTAAATTTTACACTATGATTTTCTCCTCAAGATCTCATGATCTGACACTGTCTTTAAAAAAGGAAATTTTTATTACAAGTCTTCATATTTATTTCTATTGAAAACTTATCCTCTCTACGGAAGTTATAAACTCTAGTTATTTTCTAAAAAACCTTTGTTGCGTTTACATATTCAGTAGTGAATTAAAATATTTGGTTGTTTATCTTATTGAAGTTAAGCCATCTAGTCTATTGAACTAGTGAGATACTAAGAGTGGTGAAACTTGTCTAACCAGTTAAATTACTTGTAAAACCAAAAGTGGTTTCATGCTTCAATTTCTTTTAGAACTATGGGCTAATATGGAAGATTAGGTTTTATTCAAAACCCAACACAAAATTCTACACTTTTTTACCTCATTCTAATAAGCTTTGATGGTTGAGATCAATTACAATATTCAAAATAACTGATGTCAAATCTCTTGCGAAAATTAAACTACTAAGTGAGAATAGTTTGTTGTAAATATTTTCTTAAAAAATATATGACCCTTAATCTATTTATATTAGTATTGTTGGCTTTTTATTTTAATATATTACTTTCATTTATGATAGTGAAAATTGAAATAAAGCACATGAACGGGTTAAAATTGAAATAAAGCATATGAACTAGTTAAAATTGAAATAAAGCATATGAACTTTCTTTTGAAAAGTTAAAAATCTAATAATAGATTGAGGTAAGTCAAATTGAATATGTTGTGCTTTAAGAAATTATATCGAATGTGTTGACATTTTAATCTATGGACAAAAGAATGTTCAGTCATTAGACCGTGTTGGTCCTACACACTGAAAACCTCTATGCATTATCAAGCATTGGAAATAAATTAAACGCTTACAATGATATTAAATCAATCAAATCTCCAAGGTATTTAAGAACCATTCGTATGAAATTGCAACTCCTCAATACTCTAGAAAACCATTTGACATGTAAATAGGTCATGATACTTTGTAAATATGTATAAATTAGTGAATTGGAAGACGATAAAAAAAATTGATTCTTTTATTCTTTTGTATTTTAGGATTTTGAAATCCTCACGTAGTAAGAGTCACTGATACGGGGTTGATTAATTGAATATTCAACTTTCGAGAACTAATTTAGGTTTAGATGAATGAATAGGGGAAATGCAAAACACGGTTTGCATAGGCTTTCATTTTTGTTTTATTTTGTTGTTGAAACTAATTAAAGAAGAAGTTATCCACTTCATCCAACTAATTCTTGGAATTATTTTATGTAGGACTCAATTGTATAATTTACAATTGGATCTTAACATCCGCCATGCTCCACAACCCCAGCACCCAAGTAGGCTGGATGTGCAATAGCCCTTTCTCTAGTTTTAGGCAATCACTATGATGTTGGCATCACCACCCACAAAACCCTATCTCTTTCTAAAAGTCCCTTTAATTAGCAATGATCTCAATATTTTTATTTTTAATACATCATTTGGTCCTTAGTTTGAAGCTTTTTGTTCAAAGTCATCATATCTTTTAAAAAAATTCAGGAAAACCTTATATTTCGTTAAAAATCGTTAAAAACGGTTCAAAATGGTCCTTTTCACTTACGGTTTTAAAAACATAACAGTACAATTGCCCATCTGGCCAAAAAATAAATGAGGTGTCTAGTTTTGTAATACGTGGTATGTTGAGGTCAATTAAGATATAAATTTTAAAAATAAAAACTAATGACATGGAAAAAGTTTAACATAGGGTTAAATGAAATCGTGGTTGTATTGTTTTGCTACTGCTCATGAAATTGTTGTTGTGTGCCATGACTAATTGTAGGGTGGAGGAAGTGAAGAAGTTCCCTTCTCTTTCATCGTGCCCAACATGTACCTTTTCTTCACCTTCATCATCACCATAAACCTTTATTCTTTTAACATAGACATTCTCACATCTCACCTGTACAAATAGAAAAACAACAACCCATTACCTTTTACTTCATCCTGAACCCACAATCAACACACCATTCCAGCACCATCATTTTTCAAGTGCACAACATACACAATAACACTCTCGAAACTCACACGATCATCATCCAAAAAATTCATTCTATTTTCCTTTCTCCTATGTCCATTCACGCATAGAGAATACAAAAAACAAAGGAGAGTCACCATTCCACCACCACCCAATACATTGAACGCTGGAATCACAAAGCAATTAAAAATAGGGAGCAAGGTAAGGAGAAATCCCAAATTGCGAGATAATGAACACCAAAACCTAAAATGTGAAATCAACCCAAGAAAAGGAAACCCAATTCACAAGTAAAGAAAAAAAAAACAAAATGTAAAAATCAACCCTGATTCAAAACCTTAATCTGAAATCCCGAAAATTTGCAAGACCTAAAACACAAGAAAAGGAAACCTCAAAATGCTGCAATTTGAAATCCCCTTCTTGCGAAACACTCTCGAATCGGAATGAAAAGGGAGGAGAAACCCTATGTTGCATCTTCAAGTTGGAGATTTTCACAATAGTTACCTAACCTATGTTACGTTTTCAAGGAATCACCAATCCACTTTGAATTGAAAACCACTTTCACCAGATTCTTCAACCCAGAAATTGTGAATGGATTACAAGATAAGGATAATTTCATTTAACCCTCAGTTAAACCTTGCTAACGTCATTCATTTTTTTTTAATTTAAACCTTCAAATATATCAAACGTGCCACGTATTGTAAAAACTATTTTTTACAATACGTCGAAAGCCAAAAGGACAATTTTGAACATCTTTTAACGACATATGGGGCCTTACTGAACTTTTTTAAAAAGTAGGACAACTTTGATAAAAAATCCAAAACTAAAGACCAAATTATGTATTAAACTTCTTTTTTTTATCCATCAGCAGGGACCTTGAAAAATTATAAAAGAACTTAATGGCAAAGAAAATGGAACAGACAAGTATATTAAAAAAAATAATAGAAAAAGATCAAGTACTTAGTCACCAATAATTATAATAACATCTATAGTAAAAGACTAAATGGATAGAGTGGGTCATCTACTTGGACTACACCAAAAGCTTATCAACGAGGAACTTGCAACAGTCATAGAGAAAGTAAATTAACACTGTGTTTTATAATACCTGTAATAATAATAACAAAAATAACCAACATGTCATCCATTTGATTTCGTTTGTATGTTTCTGTCTGCATTTCAGTTTTACATTTCTGGTTGCATCTGTCTTTTGATTTAGTTCATCCGCATTCACAAACCTTTCACAACCCCCCCCCCCACTTTGTGTCTGACCTAATTCTCGAACCACATTTGGTCCTTGAGAGTCGACCTAGGAGTCATTCGCTAGCTATACTGCATTTCTCATATGCAATCAAATTTGTATGGGTTGCGACAGCCCATCAATAGGTTCAATAGTTTACTGAGAAAGACACTTGTTCATGGGTTTGATAAAATAACTTTAGCTCTTGCCCTTAAAGCCCTTAGTACGCAGTCTAAGATGATATTAGATGCTTTAGCTGAAGGCGATATTAAAAGAAAGATTGAGGATGAGTGATGAGTCGATATTTTATTAATTTCACTTAGTTTATTGTGCTAGAATTAATCAGGGAATTGTGTTTAATTGTCCGGTATTTTCCCGTTTTTGCTAATTGTGCTTAATTTGACCGAAAATTCTAATTTTGATTAATTTGAATTTTCTGAGCTAATTATTTGCATTATTATTTTCAGGGAAAATTTTGGAGATACAATTTGGAGCATTGGGAAGGAGACAAAATAATTCAAGACTCTTGTCATAGACATTTCAAATTTAATTACTTTGAAACTTAGTAGTCTAGATAGTTTTTAATTAAACTTGTAAACATTGGACCAATTTTTGGCAAAATAATTTAGGCCCAAAGTGTAAGGATGACACTTGTCACCCTAGGGTTTTCTTAGAGGTGGACCCCACCCTCATAAAAAGCTCACGGTGCCCTACATATTTTAGCAGCAACCATCACATGAAAGGGGGTCTCTCTCGGCATTCCTTGGCAAGCTGTAGGGAGACACTTTTATTTTGCAGCTGGAACATTTTTTTTCTGGGGAATCATGTTAATCTTTTTGGATATTGGATGAATTAATGTTGCCTTTATTGCATATTGAAAGATCTCACGGTGCATTCAATCTTTTCTTTTGGTTTACTTTTGCTTGCATTTAATTTCTTTGGAGTGAATGGTGGGTCCGGTTTGATTAATTTGTGAGAAGCACATTTGATTTTTCATTGGGAATGAAGAGTGATTAGAATGGATCACGTGGTGTGGGGTGTTACAGCTGCAACATGATAATGCTTATTTCATCTTAATATTTTTATTTGTTTTTCAATTAGAGATATGATGGAGTGTGTCACTACCTAGGGTAGCATTTTATTTTTTTTTACAATTTAGTCTTTGTTTTGGAGAGCTCACAGTGCAGCTGTGACCATTTCATTGCTTTGAAAACGAACACCTTCATTTAGCTTGAATAGTAGATTAGGTGAAGTCTAGTGATGTGATGGTTTTGTGGGCACACTTTTATTTCTCCCAATGTGTTACTATTGCTAGAAATTGGTTGACTTCATTTTACAAGAAAATTTTCAATTTCTTTGGAAAGAACATGCTGGCACAAGGTTCCTTAATTTACTTTTTTCATTTAAGTGTGTGGTGGTCGTGGAGGTATCCTTTCATTTGAAGAATGAATTGTCAAATAAACTCCAGCCATTTGAGGAGCTGCTGTCACGGAACCAGCTAGAAGAGGAGCACGTACGGTGCTTGTTGAATGGCCCACACAGGAAAATTTATGATTTGTTTTCTTGAAGAAGGGACACATTGTCACGTGATATTCAACAACATTTTTTTATAGAGCAAAATCTTAGAATTTTAATTGGCGAAAATGAGGAACGGTTTTCTTAGTAGAAGTAATTTCATTTTATCTTTTGAAAATTGGTGAAGGGAGGTCACGGCCTACGCTTTATTTTATTTTTAGGTCATTTGGAATCTTAATTTGTTTAGTAGGTGCATGTGTCATGTGAATTGGTAGAAGAAAAATTATGTTGTTAATTTCTTTAGCTTTAAATTATTTTACAAAGTGTCTTGAGTTGTTTCTCATCCATTTAATTTAGTGTTGCATTTTAATAGTTTTAACTGTGTTTGGATATCTGTTTGCATATGTAATTTAGTTCATCTGCATTCACAAACCCCCCCACTTCGTGTCTAACCTAATTCTCGAACCACATTTGGTCCTTGAGAGACGACCTAGGAGTCTCTTCCTAGCTATACTGCATTTCTTTTATGCTCATTAAATTTTGTATGGGCCGCGACACCCATCAATGAGGCTTATGATTTAATTGAAAGCATGGCTGCTAACGAGCAAGAGACTCTTAGTGAAAGGGGCACAAAAGTGCAAAAGTGGGGAGTTCTCCATTTACCTACTGAAGATGCGTTATTAGCTCAGAATCAACTCTTAACTTAGAAAATTGATAAATTGTCAAAGATTCTTGCTCAACTTCCAAAGGAGATAAGAAATGTATCTCAAGCTCAACAACTTTGTGATTTTTGTGGTGGTGAACATATTAATGGTCAATGTGCAGTGCTTGATGAAGCACAAGAAGAGGCCAATTTTATGGGTAATCAGTTCCAGTCTAGATAGGGTAACTTCAACCAAGGGAACTATAGCCAAGGTTGGAAAAATCACCTTAGTATTTGGTAGAATTAGAGTAACCAGTCTGGACAGGCAGAAGGCCTTTTCAACAATAGACCACAACAACCACCCTTGTGGCAACATGTGGCTAGTTTGAATGAACAAGTCAGAAACCTTAATGATAAATTTGATAAATTCCTAAAGGTGTATGATTCACATTATAAGAGTCATGAAGCTAATTTCATAACTCTGGAGATGCAAATTGGTCAACTTTCAAAGAGGGTTGATGTTATTGAGAAGAACCAATTTAGGGCTAATACTGATGTTAACCCTAAAGAGGAGTGTAAAATGGTGATGAGCAGGAAAGAGAGAGGAGTTGAAAAAGAGATTATTGAGATAGAGAGCAGTGAGGATGAAGAAGAGGAGAGGAAAGAAAAATTTTTGAGAATGGAGATGATAAAAAAGAAAATCATTGTGGGCAATTTAGAGAGAGATCTTTAATCAGGTGATTGTTATGCCTTCAGGTGAATTATTCCACCAAGTTCCTGTTTACTCCAAGAGAATAAAGTACTATCTTGGAGAGGTTATAGATCTTGAAGACCAAGAAATTGAAGAACAAGAAGCTTATTGATGGGCTGTCGCGGCCCATACAAATTTGATTGCATATGAAAATGCAGTATAACTAGGAAGTGACTCCTAGGTCGTCTCTCAAGGACCAAATTGCGGTTCAGAGATTTAGGTCAAACACACACAGTGGGGGGGTTTGGTGAAAAGTTTTGTTTGTGAATGCGACCGGCAGAATTAAAAATAAAAATTAAACACAACCTAATTTAATTTAAAACATTAAAGTGCATGAAAATATTAAACTGATCAATGCAACAGACAAATATCTAAACACAATTAAAACTATTAAAATGCAACACTTAATTAAAAAGATGAAAAAGAATTAAACATGTAATGTAAATTATTCTAAGGCAAAAGAAATAAAAAAAAAACAAAATATTTCTACTTTCTCACATGACCATGAGCTCAACTTAAAATAAAATTAAAATAAAATATTCAATGCTCTGTGAACAAATTGTAATGCATAAAATAAATAAAAAAAAACACATTCAATGTTTAATTGTTTGGACCAATGCAACGGGTATGCTATAATCTAAAGGCTCATTGCATTAAAGAAAAGAAAAAAAAAACGAATGAATAGTCTTAGAATGCATTAATAGTACTAAAAGATAAGAAAGCAATAATAGTAAAATAAAAATAAAAATAAAAATTAAAAAGAAGAACACATGAATAGTAAAAGAAAGTGATATTAAAAATCACGTGTGCTGGACGTGACATCTCCAACTTCAAATGAAAAGAAATCTCCATTTTCTTTTCATTTTCATTTTTTTCAAGCAAACAAAATAGAAAAATGAACTTTAAGCATCCCTCATTTGAAAGCAAAATTGAAGTTGCTATTTTGCCTGCAAAACGCTGCAACACTACTTGCACCTAATTAATTGCAATTAAAAAAATATTATCACCGCCTAAAGCAAGAGTGTTGAATCCAAATCAAGCTACTTCATTCACCAAATTAAATCACCGCC